>NW_022987609.1:382671-402671 GCF_902827165.1 Trematomus bernacchii | reverse complement strand
AAAGATCAGATGCTTTACTTATTTACAAACACTAATATCACGGATAATACTAGAAGTCCTGCATTGGGAACCTTACTTCAGTACATTAATACAAGTAATACCAGCAAAATATGTTTTAAGTATGAACAAATAATCTACAGATGTTCCACTTGTTTATATTTTACCTTTTAGTTCTATGTTTGTTTATTTTCTACTCTTTTTATTTTTCAAATGTTGTGCAATGCCTTTGTTTCAACTTGCTGCTTGAACGAAAACATTTTCCTAATTTAGGATCAATAATATATATCTTATTCTGCTGATAATGTTGTGTCCGATGCTACAATAATAACTCACGTTAAAATACAGTATATGGTATATGCAGGACTTTTGGAATAGAGTATTTTCAAAGTACTTTTACCTCAGTAAATGATCTGGATGTTTCTTCCACCAGTTTTTAGTCAATTTGTAGAGTATTTCTCCATGCTGTTGATGTTAATGACTACCAGTAAAGAGTAAATAAACGCGAATAGAAAAATACAATACCAAATGTCATGTTCATAAAAAGACATGAGCTGACTCCAAACCAAATTTTGAAAATGTTAACCGATAATTAAAACAATATAGTAGCACTATTAAAACCTTATGATTAAAAAGGCATTACTTTATATGTCTACCCCTGAGATATGATGTTCATATATGTTCTTGAATTAATAAAACTAAAAAATACATCAAAAATGACATCCGGCAGGCTCTTACTACGTCATCAGCACGCGCCTGAAACCCACATTAGCGGGAATTTGACGGTATGTTTTCAGAAAGAAGTTTGCATTTGAACCAAATCATTGAATATTTTGACTAAAACGTTTATTTTAATACTCCGATACTTTCACTCCAGTCTCCAGACACTGAGAGATGAATATTTAACTGTATTTAATTTATATTTTTGCTTTTAAACAGCTAGTTAGCTTGCAGGTTTCCTTAGCAAACGGTGCTTTAGCTGTAACGGTTAGGACTTCCGTGACGGATACAATACACTTTGATGTCTGTTTAAAGCCACATAAACTCACTGATCTGACCGTGGTTGTGTTTTATTTTGTTCATAAGGCATCGTGTTACCATGACACAGAGAAAGAGGACGTCCAACACGCAGAGCTCCTCTCAGAGTAAGGTGAGTTAAAACATCCTGACCATAATCTTCAGACTCACTACAGTCCTGCTTCCTTTATCAACAAATAAAAGTCATATAAATGTACCGTTATTCTCAATAATAGAGGTGTAGAAACGATGTATTTAACCGCCTTGCAAGACATTAAAAACTAAGCTATAATTCAGAAGAATCGGCAACTTAGTGTTGGACTATTCTGTTTCATGTTCCAAATTGAAAGTACAATACATATAACATCTATCCAGTACAACAAATAAATGCATTATCTATTACCTACCATACAGAGACATGTCCTAAAGAAGCAGAACAAAAGTATTTAGTATTAGGAAAAGGTAATCCATAGATAAATGTTTTTTTCTGATTTAAAAAAAGGATATCTTCAATATATTATCAACTTCCTTTACCTCTAATCTGCTAAGAGTCTTTCTTTGTGTTATTGATTTTGACCATGGTATTATACAGGGTGTCCGCGGGGTCTTAAAAAGTATTAAAAGTTGATCGAAAATTAAGGCTATTAAAAAGTATTAAACGGCATTTTCCAAGGTATTACATTTTGTAGCTTGTTTTCAATAAGTATATCAATTGTCCAAAGAGGTTGTATTCTACAGTCTGCCTGAATGTAATCATTGCGTAGGTGTGTAGAGTGATTCTGTGTAGTTTATTTATGGCATCCCGTTGGATTTGACGTCATCTGAACAGGACATCGCACGCTCACTGCTTGATAGCGCGCGAAGGTCCGTTTACACCGGTTATTAAACAACATCATTATGGGGAAATGCAAGTTTGCGTCCAAATGGTTGGAAGATAAGGAAGAAGGACAATCAATACTGTATATAGTAAATGTGAGGTAAAGTGTGTCGCCAATGTAACCGGTTAGAACTCAAAGTGGCGATGAGGTCTTAAAATGTATGGAAAGGGTCTTAAAAGACAAGTACAAATGTTTACCTCTGATGTTAATAATAATAATAATAATAATACATTACATTTGTGTAGCGCCTTTCAAGTGACCCAAGGCCGCTTTACATGGTGAACAAACAAAAGGGGCAAATAATAAAGTACACTTAAATAAATAGGAGTGGAAGCAGGGGGACTGTGATGGGTTAGGGGTCAAAGGCCATGGTGAACAGGTGCGTTTTTAAAATAAAATAAATACGTTTTCATATAAACTAAAATCAGTGAATATTTTGTTCGCCCGTAGAGAACCTCGGGTCCCACTGCGACTCAGGAGGAAGACGACGACCAGACGTTCACTCAGCCAAGCACCACGCAGGTCCAGAGAGGGATGGAGAAGCTCACACCGGCTCAGGTCGACCAGAAGGTGAGAGGCACTGTGAAGCTGACCGTTGAGCGACCCGACCAAGCAAGGAGGCAGAGGCAGAACGTCCAAAATACAACCCGGTGTGGGCATTTATTACTCACGGGCACATGACACAGCCTCAATCTCGCTGTTCACGTGAGCACAGTCACCAGCCACAAGGATCTCACACACCAAACAAAACAGGAAACACAGAGCCTAAATACCCACACTAATTAACCCAACAAGACCCAGGTGAGGGGGGAGGAGACAACACAGGGCACCAGGTGAACATCATCAGGAGCAACAGACATGGGGAAAGGGAACACTTTTCAAAATAAAACACATGTGTAATATACAAAGCCCGAAGCAGGCAGTCCACAGTGACGAAGCCATCTTCGTCACAGGCACACAGGGAAGGGTTATTTAAAAACAGAAACAGGTTTATTGCCAGGTAGGTTCACACATACGAGGAATTTGACTTGATGTCATGGTGCATACATAAAATATAAAACAAGAAATATGTGCAGTAAGCAGTATGAACATTGTGTGCATTAATGTAATGCGTATAGAGTCTACGTTGTGGCTGAGGTAAGTGTCAGTGGGGGGGGGGCCGGGCCTTGTTTAAGAGGCCGGTAGCGGAGGGGAAGAAACTGTTCAGGTGGCGAGAGGTTTTGGTCCTGATGGAGCGCAGCCTCCTGCCAGAGGGGAGGGGGGTGAACAGTTTGTGTCCAGGGTGGGAGAGGTTGGCCACTATCTTCCCTGCCCGCCTCAGGGTTCTGGAGGCGTGGAGGGATGGCAGATTACAGCCAATCACCTTCTCTGCAATAAGGTAAATAAATCTATTTCCTCACACACTTCTTTCCCCCGCAGACAGCTGAGGTGGTGCAGTTCTTCTTGGTGAAGGATCAGAAGAAGATTCCTGTACGCCGAGCAGGTACAGCGGCACACGTTAACTCAACATTTTCAGTTTTAAGTTCAGTTAAAGTGTTTTTGATCCTGTATGTTTTTTCAGCTGTATAGAAAGATAGTATAGATTCTGGGGTTGCATATTTATTGTGATTCTATTGGAATTAAAACGTTTTTTATAGTGAATGTATAGGAAGTAAAATGTGGTTATCCACTGTTTTACAGCTGCTCCTTCTATCCACAAGCTCTGTTTTTAATGAAGATGCAAATCCCTCCCAAGCTGAACTGGAGTTCTGAGCCAAACCGAGTCAGCAGATGTGAAGGGAAAAGGCCTCATCGTTTTTTCTTTCTTTCAGATCTTGTGAAACATGTGGTGAAGGAGTACAGAAACATCTACCCTGAGATCATGAAGAGAGCAGCACGAATCTTTGACCAGGTCCGTTCAGTCTCAGAGGGTCAGCTAAACCTTTCATATTGAATAAATAATCAAAGAAATGTAAAAAACGTTTCTCTTTTCCACGTTCTGAATCAGGTATTCGGCCTTAAAATGATTGAAATTGACGCCAAAAATCACATGTACATACTCATCAATAAGTTGGAGACGGTTGAGGGAGCGTCACCGATCACGTGAGTCTCACTGCATATATTTTAAATGACTGCATCAATTCATTGAAATGATATTTATTAAAACAGTTGTGTGTCCCTTGTGTGTGTGTAGTAACCCGACCAACCCAAAGATGGGTATGCTGTTTGTCATCCTGAGTGTTATCTTCATGAAAGGAGGCGTTGTTGGAGAAAGTGAGTGAGATGCATTCATTACTAACTCGTATGAGTCCACTCTCCATGTTCTCCATATTAACGTGTATGTGCAAAAAACAGAATTTGGGATTAATTTTCTGGTTGTGTTTGTGCGTCAGACGTCATCTGGAAAACGCTGAAGAACCTCAAAGTCGACGTAGCGTAAGATGAGTTTTCTTTACCTCTGGATGTGTGATTTCTACTCCTGAGTATTAATGACTGTGTTTCGATTCATTCTTAAATGATTGTGATTATTTGAAAACCGTCACCAGAGAGAAACACGAGGAGTTTGGCGACGTAAAGAAGGTGGTCACTGACGAGTTTGTGCGTCAAAGGTAAGAAAATGTTTCACCAGATCACTCGGTTTGTACGGCTAGTTAATTTGTTCTGGTTATTTTCTAGATTAAGCAATAATCTTTTGGTCTACACACTCCAGGTTTCTAAAAATCAGTCTGCTTCAACACACACTCACACTCTCTCTCTCTCTCACTCTCACTCTCACTCTCACTCTCTCTCACTCACTCACTTACGGTCTTGGTTTGAGGTCACATCTGCTTACCAATGTAACCTGATTTCTCTGAGTAGCCTACATTCATATAAGCATTGTTGTGGATCCCTGTAATCGGGTTCCTCTGCCCTGCCCTAATTATTTATAAGGACTCTGGTTACCCGTGCATGTAAACACTCTGATTGTTCACTCCTCCTCCAACTCCTTAATGTGTGAAACCCCTTGTCTGTCTAAGCTAGGCTATAGCTCACTTCACTAATCAACTGTGTCTGTGATCAGAAGGTCACAGGTTCAAGCCCCTGCTGATATCTCTGTATAAACTGTACTATATCTCTGTATAAACTGCACTGGTGTGATCAGAGCCAGAGTGTCTAAGACCATAGACTCTGGTTTATACCACACCACAGATCAACAGGAGAGTGGAGAACACTGGGCCACTTCAGAGTGGTCTGGTCCTGCACTGCTCCTGACATTATCATTATGTATTACTGTTCACCTACTGTGGGATGTCTAATGTTGCTAACCCTGAATGTTTCTCTGTCATTTACAATACATAATATACAATTGAAGCTGTTTAAACCCTAAATAAATACCACATAGTGACTTTCTTATGCCGCTTTTTCACTGCATGGTACGGCTTTGCTCAGCTTTGAACAATTATTCCTTGGTTCTCTTAAGTTTTGGTTAGTACCAGGAACCTTTTTTATTTGCCTTTTTATACATTTTCCCCCTCAGTCATGTTTCAAAGCAAGCCAAACTGATACTAGCAACAGTTAAAACAGCAGGGTAATTGTTAACTTAAGTGAAACAAAAGCAGTTAAAAAATGATGTTAACTTAGACCCCGTTTACACAAGGACGAAACGGGTTGTATCTGCATAGTTTCTCTTGCGTATAGCCCTTTCGTTTACACGAGGCCGTAACAAAACGATAGAAACGGACCCCGCAAACGATAACGGGTCCCAAGGTGGACTGATTTGTTTGGTCAAACGACTCCGTGTAATCGCCTCTATACGATCATTTTCTGATAACGATGAAATAGCCCCGCCTCCCTCTCCTCACGTCTCCCTCTCCCCACGTCTCCTGCTCAGAGATCAGCTGCTGGGCTGAGAGGGGGATGAAAAGAGAGGCTCCGTTTATTATTCTTATATTATTATATAGAGTCGTTATTCATTTGTTTTAAAGCTCAATAAATAACAAAGAAGACCTCTGACCGGCACTTTTTCGAATTTTGTCCAGAAGATTTAAACTTTAACGGACATGTTGACCGGCGGAAAAAAATGTTAACGGAAACTCTACCGCACGGTCCCCTCGTTCCTTGGAAGAGGCGGAGAAGTGGGTGTTTGTCATCTGCTGGTGGACTAACCGGAGAGATTTACAGCAGGAGCACACGCCGTCCACCGCGGAGAATAAACAGAAGGGCAACCATGCTCCGGGGTCTTCTTCGCTGCTTTTGGTGTATTGTGTGGCGGCAGCAGCGCCACTTACAGGCCTGGCATATGTACTACAGCGTTTCCAGCGGTCTCGTGTGAACGGAATACTTTTTTGAAAACGCATACGGTGCGTCAACGCAAACGTTCCCGTGTAAATGGGGTCTTAATAGAAGCAAAAACCTTTTGAGTAAAACCAAACCTAAACAATATTGCCTGCTTAAAACAAACAATACAAAATGAATGCGTGCTCATTTCAGTGTTGAGTTCTTAGCTTTATGACTATGGAAGAAAAGGGACACTGCATTAATATCTTTAAACGCCGTACCATGCATTTGAAATGAGGCATAATATGCATTGAATTGCCACAGTTGTGTTTGCAGTATTTCCTGTCTCTCTCTCTCTCTTTGATGCATTCCTTTTATTTAGGATTTAATATATATTACATTACATGTTACTTGTTAGACGCTTTTATCCAAAGCGATTTACATACTCAATACTGTGGGCAATCCCCACAGGAGCAATTTGGGGTGAAGTGTCTCAGGGACACAACGACATGCTGACTGCAGTGGGGTTTGAACCTGTATACTTGAATGATCACACATTAGGCTACACATGACTAATTCATTGTGTGTGTGTGTGTGTGCGTGTGCAGGTACCTGGAGTATGTACGGATCCCCCACACAGAGCCAATAGAGCACGAGTTTCATTGGGGTCAACGTGCCGAGGTGGAGGTTTCCAAATCAAAGATCCTGGCGTTCATGGGGGAGGTGCGTATCAGAATATGATCAGTGACGGATCACAGCTGCCTCTATACTTGAACACTATACTGTTGAGTCTTATCCTCACGGTGAGATTGCCAGGCTTTGTGATATTGTTGTACCAGGACCAGTGTTGGGCAAGTTACTTCCAAAATGTAATACATTACATATGACTTATTACTGTCTTTTAAGTAATAAGTTACATTACAATATTACTGTCTCTGAAATGTAATGAGTTACACTACTTTTGAGCTACTTTCACCAAAATAACCGCAAAATAATGGCTAGGTATTTTAAATGCTAAAATGTAGTTTAGTGCAGCAACTGTGCAGGCCCTTAAGGCTACTAACAACTTGTATTACAAGGCTGTGGAACGGAGTTTTTATTTTTCTTAGCGGAAGAAATACGATAATTTTAAGTCAATAAAATCATTTAAATTAATATTGGGAGTCGATTCCTTAGTTTGTTTAGTATCTGGCCATGTAATAAGCGGGATAATGTGCAGCGACTTGGTCATTATAGGGACCCTTCAGGCTCATCAAGATCAGCCTGTCGGGGGTTCTTTTCTCCATAATGACTGATTACGTAAACACCAGGCGTACTAATCTACCGGCACAATCTTTCTCTGGTGTCAGAATGTCTCGCGATGTTAGTGAATTCTTAAAAAACAAAACACCATTTCATTTCGGGTTAAAATGAGAATTGTAACGGGTAGTATATTACCCACATTTCATTAGTAATGCGCACGGACCAATTTCCCCAAATCTGTGGCGGAAAATGTAAGGCGGGTCCGTGCGCAAAGCATTGTGGGGATTTTAAGACCGCGGAGTCTACACATGTGCAGCCTCGAAATGTCTCCAAACGGAGTACGCCGGGCTCGGTAGAATTCCAAGTATGCTGGAGATTGGAACAGCCCTTCGGCGGCACTCGATGACGTAGTATGCTTGAAATAGTGGCTCTGAAGCAGCTTTACTCGACATTGAGAAACACTCCCTGTTTACACTCTGTGCTAAGCTAAGCTAGCTGTTTCCTTGACTTCATATCTGGTGCCCAGATGTGCGAGTGTTATCTCTCCTTTAACTCTCAGCAAGAAAGTGAATGTGTTTAGTTATAATGTTGAACTACTTCAACACATTTATCTTTAAAGTATTATTGTGCATTGTTACCAAACAGCACGGTGGGCCCCTACTTCCTGTTTGCACCACTGTGTGTTAAAAAACTGCTGCTTACCAGTCGTTTAGTTTCTCATATGATGTACCTCTGTGAGAGACAAGATAACATGAAGTGGTTCAGATGGACATGAAGAGGTGACTGGGTGATTTAAAGTTGGCTGAGTATTTGTCCGCTAACGAAGATGTGTTGTGTGATTTCAGCTCCATGAGCAGGACCCTCAGAGCTGGAGTCAGCAGTACCAAGAGGCTCACAGCTCCAGCTCCACGCAGCCCAGCACCAGCAGCCAGAGATAACTTTTATAGTATTACCTTTTTTATTTTATTTATTTTAAATGATGAAAGACAGAAGCTACATCTGTGCCACCATATTTTTTGTATGCAGTTTTGCAAGGCCTTGGAGTCCGTTTAAACTTGACAGTCAAATCAAATCCTAGTTCTATTTCATATTTTAGTATGTTCATATGTTACCTTTTGTTGAGTTTCAATTTCATTTTTAAATAGGATCACATTTAACATCACACACAATATTCAGGTTTCCATTTTTGCTTTTATTGCCTGTCCTTTGAAAAGGTAACAGTTATTTGTTCACGTTCAGAAAAGAAAAGATTTAGTTTGATCAATGATTGCATTATTTTGACTTTTCATTCATTTTTCTCACATACGCTCATGGCTGTTAGACAACGTGTAACTCTTCGACATCGCAGCTACATATTACAGAGCTCAGGACACACAGGCACAATTGCACAACAATGGACGATACGAGCAGAAAAAGCTGTGACCTTAGATACAGTTTCACCAAACAAAGCACACGTGTACAGATTTGACATTGTGAATCTGCTACGAACTGAACATGGGTTTTAAAAAGGGATAACTTTTAAATCCTAGATTTCTGACTAAGACACTTTTCACATTGTGTTGAAATAAATTACATGCATTTATTTACACTTTATTTCATGTGGTGGCATTTCAATAAAACAAAGGTCCCCTGAGAAGATTGTATTTTCTATTGTTCCTCCAGGTGACAGAAATGAGCTCAAATCAGGAGGCCTGTATCACTGAGTTTACCGTTAGTTAGCTGGTTATGTTTAAAGGCCTTCTATTCTGCTTCATATTAGTATGTAGTGTCTCTACTGTGACATGTCTCAATGCTTTAATGATTAAAAAGCTCTTTTCACCCTCTGTCTGAAACCAGAGCCCAGTCTGCTCTGATTGGTCAGCTGGCCGGCTCTGTTGTGATTGGTCAACCCCTTAACCTAATCACATGCAATGGGGTGGAGCGCTAACCACTAGTATTTAAATATATTTAACGTGCTTTGTGATACAGGCCACCAGAACTTGACCTAAGGTCCATGTAAACCAATTTAAAAACACTATATTGCACCAGAGTCCCTCATGTATCTTAATAAAATGACAAATGTCAGTTAAAAACAGCACACACACACACTGTGCCTCTGCCTCCAGTGTGTGTGTGCAGTGAGGGTGCATAGAATAATCATGTTTAACTCATGTGAGGCACATCATGGTATTTGGGCAGTTAAAGTGCCAAATGTCCCTTTAAATTGACTTTCTAATTATATTAAACCAGAACACTGTGACAAATTATCTTTCCACTGTGACACGAACACCACACCCTGGTTATAATTACCAGTGGGATCTGCACCTTTTGTGGATTTAGACGGGATACGAAATGACTCCGATAAACAAGCCAATCCTAGTTTAAGGAATAGTTTGGACTTGTTCACTTTCTTGCCAAGAGTTAGATTAGATGACGACACCCCCTCTTATTTTTGTATGTTAAATATGAGGCTCGGCCAGCATACAAATAAGGTTAACATGACCGTAAGGATACACATCATTTAATTTGTGTGTCAATAAATGTGATACAATCTCCCTAATCACAGACTGAAACTGAATACTAATATTGAACACTATACTGTTGAGTATCCTCGCTGTGAGATTGCCAGGCTTTGTGATAACATTGCTAAGCTAAGCTAACTGTTTCCTTGACTTCAGATTTAGTGCACAGATATGAGAGTGGTATATCTCCTTTAACTCCAAGCAAGAAAGTGAATAAGTTAATTTATCAAAATGTTGAACTACTTCCACATATTTATCTTTAAAGTATTATTTTACATTGTTACCAAACCCCTACTTCCTGTTTGCACCACTGTGTGTTAAAAGAACTGCTGCTCACCAGTCGTTTGGATTCTCATATGATGTGCCTCTGTGAGACACAAGATAACATGATGTGAAGTGGTCAGATGGACATGAAGAGGTGACTGGGTGATTTAAAGTTGCCTGATGTATTATTACAAGTAGGGAGGAGGAGAAGAAGACACAGACATGCATGTTCACGAATATCCAAACAGAGATCCTGGTCACCTGACCCGCAGTAGTTCACTTTCACAGTAAAGGAAGTCTCCACTTCTTCATACCAGACGTCTGAGCCCTGCATTATAAAGGGCTTTCCAATGGAAATAGGCTGCCATAGGAGAAATGTCTCATTTCACATGTCACAATGATTTTACATTTCAACAATTACCCAGGTAACAATGAACACTAGTATTACTTAAATTAAAAAAGGCCACTTTCCATTAAGGTGGATAGAAATGAAACCAGTTTCCCCGTGTCGTCCTCTAGATGTGATCCGGGACCGTCTCCAAAGCCTCCGCCGGCTCTCTGTCCACGTCCACGTTCTGCAACAAGAGACAGCGTTGGGGAAGCATAGCATTGCAAGCTAACAATAACTTCATGACTTGAAATCAACCAAAGGGAGAAAACTAGTTTGAATTTATCACATTTGTACCAAATATAGTGTTTGGGCACAAATTGGTTAATAAGCTTAAATCAGACCTGTGGACTGACTATTAGCACTAATACATTTATTATCTTAATAAATGTCCTAATTTATCAACAGGGATGCAAACTTGTCACCTTTCGGCGAAATTCGCCGTTTTGATTCCAAAATAGGTCGTTTGTGTGATTCATGTAGATCTGCAATAAAAATATTTTTGGGGTATGGGGGGGGTCTGGGACCCGGAGTAATCTGCGGCCGCGAGCTGTTATGTGCCATCATGACACGCATGGTGTTCTTTTTTTATATATTATAATGAAGCGCGAGCACAAGTCTTCCTGCCTGTCAGCTCTGCTCATGGATGTATAATAAGGCTCTGCTGCTCCGGGATGAGGGTCTAGCTTGCTTCAGCAGCTACATTACCTACGTAATATCGTTAATATTAACTGTGCGGTCCAGAGTCACTGTGGCACAGACTGGACCGCTGGTTAGAACGGGGTGTTCAGATCAGAGCTCCCTGTCGGAGCGGCAGAGCGTGATGTGCACTGAAAAGTGTTTCTGTCGCAATATTATTTAATGAATCGTTGAGATAGCTAACTAGCATACATTGTCACTATCTGCTAACGTTAGCTTTAGCCTTCGTTTTCAAATAGTTTCTTCCATGGCCTATAAACGGAGGTGGTATAAGTATCTTGTACTTGAGTAAAAGTAGAAGCACTCAGATCTTGTACTTGAGTACAAGTAGAAGTACTCAGATCTTGTTCTTGAGTAAAAGTTGAAGTACTCAGGTCTTGTACTTGAGTACAAGTAGAAGTACTCAGATCTTGTTCTTGAGTAAAAGTAGAAGTACCAGAGTGTAGGAATACTCTGTTACAGTAAAAGTCCTGCATTCAAAATGTTCCTCAAGTAAAAGTAGAAAAGTATTATCATCAAAATATAGTTAAAGTAGCGACAGCAAAAGTAGTCATTGTGCAGATTGGTCCATTTCAGAATAATATATATGATATGTTTTATAATGATTGATCATGAAAGTGTTCTCAAAGCTGGTAAAGGTGCAGCTAGTTTGAATGACTTTGTATACTGCAGGGTAGCTTGTGAATTTACTCCAGGTGGAACTAAAGTCTGATTTAACACTTGATTATATTTCACATCATTCATCCACATCTGTAAAGTAACTAAAGGTATTAAATACATGTAGTGGAGGAAAAGTACACCATTTACCTCTGAACTGTAGTGGAGAAGAAGAACAAAGTAGCAAAACATTGAAATACTTAAATAAAGTACAAGTATCTCAAAATTGTACCCAAGTATAGTACTTGTTGAGTTTATGAACTTAGTTACTTTACACCACTGGCTATAAAGATAGAAAGACAGCCTTGCACAGGCATGAAAATACATTTTCAAAATGCTCAACAGTCCTGCCAAAATTATAAACTGACTGCTACACAATTAAAATAAATGCTTAAATATATTTCTATTAGATGTGACTCTTTGGCGTTTCTGTTATTATTAACTGCTGCTTTAGTTGTTCTGACTGCTAAAATCCTCTGTTATTCCTCATTTTAAAGCCGATATTCCGTGGGGTCGGGGGGCTCGGATCCTTGTCACCTTTTTCATACCTGATGAGTTTGCATCCCTGTATCAAGAAGTGTGATCATAGGGACAGAATAACATTTTAAACCCAGAAAAACACATTACTGTGAAATCTCACTTAATGATCTAATATTACTGCAACTACTTACATTTTCATTATTTTTGAGTAATCTACCTGTCCCTCTAGTCTACAAGTTTGTGAAAAATAAAGTCCAAATAAATTACCACTGGTTTGTCTCTGTGTGTGTTGACAGCTTCAACGTTTAGAAAAACAGACTCCACTTTACAACCTGAGAGCAAAAGACAAACAGCAACAAAGAGAGGGGGTCATTAAGGAGTTTGAACATCGTTGTTGTGAATGTGTGAGGAAATATTGAGAGACTGACCGTAGGCGACAGGTGTGAGTTTGAGCACCGTGTGCAGAGGACACTTCAGGTAGGGCAGCTCGTCTGACACACAGGGAGAAACGACAGTTACATCTCTATAAAAATACAGTAGTATGAAATACATATACCCATATCATGTAAAGACCAAAATCAACAGCATGAAAGTCTGTCTTTTTTTGCTGTTAAGAAGTGGATTCATGACCACTTGGAAGTTTAACAGGTGTACCAGGACATACCTGAAACTATAAATATTTGTTTGATAATTTTTCACATCACTACTCACGAGCAGTCTTGTTCAGGAAGTAGGCGAGCAGACATCTCATGACGGCCTGGTGACAGATGACCAGAACGTTCTCCTGCCGCTCCAGCTCCATGATGACCGGCTCCAGACGCTGCACCAGGTCCTCGTACGACTGACACACACACACACACACACACACAGAGAGAGAGAGAGAGAGAGAGAGACATGTCAAACTGTCCACACAAAGTCAGTTAAACTCTTCTGTGGTGCCAACACAAAAACACTGTTAGAACAGAAAATAAGTGTTGAAATAATTATCATTAGTCTATAGACAGAATTAGATTTTTGCAGGTTTTTACGTATTGCTTGTGAACATGAAAAGTAAACGTGTTTGTTTGTTTGTATTCTATTTACTAGGATGTTTTGATATGTATGACTTCAAACTTTCTATCATAAAATATACAAAAAACACATTTTAATAGTCAAACTATCGGTTAAGACAATCATCAAGTTCAAATGCATTTGCTGGTTCCATATTTTCAAATCTTACCCTGTTTTTTGTTATTGTTTAATGAATATCTTTGAGTTTTGGAGGGTTTTTTCACCAATTGAAATACTTATACGCATATTTTTCCTTTTACTTTCATCCTAAATGAATCGATTCCCTATATCGTGTCTCAATGAAATAGAAAAACGAAATTCTCCTTCAGATTTTGTCATCCAATGTTTTGTCTTATCCTTTGGAACAGTCTCCTGTGATAATGAAGCCTCTTGTTTTTAACTCGTCCGCAGAGACTCCTGAGGGCATCACTAATTTGCACACCGCAGTCATGGTGATAACACAACAAACATTGAATCATCAGGACTTCAAAGGCGGGAACATACTGGAGCATAGTTTGAGCTGCAGCTGGAACATGAGTTACAATCACACACATAGAACTACAACAAGGGTGCTGAAGGAAAACATTTGGACCCTTGTCTAGTTAATCAAACTCTCCGTCCTCACCTCTCCTTTAGGGTAGCGGTAGCGGTACTTGTCTTGGTCCCTCAGTGCAAACTCCTCTGGGTAATGCTCCTGAATTTCTTCATACGTCATGTCCTCACACACACCCTGAGGCACAAAACAGGAACAAATCACTTCATGTGGCAGTGGGGTGTTGTTCGAGCGATGGGGGTGGCTGGTTTAATGTGTGTGAGAGCAGTCTCTCACACACACATTAAACATAAAACACACTTAAAAACACATTTTCTCACCCCTTCATACTCAAACAAGGAGACAGTGTATACATGTTTGCAAAATGACACAAACTATGAACAAAAGAGTACATGCTGTGGACATTTAATACAAAAACATTCTTCTAACTGTTAGAAGAATAAAAAAGACACGAGTGATATGTGTTAGAATATCACATATCACTTGTGTCTTTTTCAGTGGCGAACCGTCAGGGCCTTCGAGGTATTCAGAGAATACCCTGGAACACTCAGATAAAACAAACAAAAAATCGATTTAATTATATAAATCAAATGTATGTAAAATGAATAAATGAGAATCGTATCTGTGTTGTTGATCTGTAATATTACAGTGTTACGTTGATTTGTTTGTCCTTCTCGGTCCATGCACTACGCATTTCAGTGGTTTTGTGTTAGAAAAGAAAGCAACCAATCAGATCTTGTTCTGGTAGAATATCCTTCAACCAAGGTATTCTACATCCTTGATAGAATGCCCTGGCCGTTGCACTGAATGAGAGCGTACGTTTGGACTGACAGTTTGATCAACCAATCATATATTGATTTGTAGCCAATGGGCGTATTCTTTCAGAGAGCGGCGGCGGCGGGGGGTGTGTGTGTCTACAGAAGGTCCAGTTGTGATAGATACAGTTTGCCACTGGTCTTTTTGAACTGTCCTTAAGTGCACGTTTGTTTGTGGAGATTATTCTGCTGAACAAAACTTGGAAGTATCATCAACTTTTGTTTTCCACAAAGTTTATATTTGAGGCAGTAATCTAAAACCTCAAAGGACCTTTTGACCTTTGACCTTTTGTCGAGGGGAATCAGTGCAATGCTACATTTCGGGTCGACCTACAAAAATAAGTCTAAATAAAAACTCACAGCGTCTATCTCGTTGAGGGCCTTCCACTGCTCGTACGGGACCCCCAGAGCCTCGGCGGTCTGGATGGTCCTCTTCATGTGACTCGTCCACACCTTCAAGTCGCTGATGCACTGACCGCGCATGTAGGTCCCCAGAGCGCTGGCAAACTGACGCACAGAGGACAGGCGTGACAAACAGGAAGTATACATATCATATTCTATTTACATGTATATAGACTTTTTGCACTACTTTTTATTGTATTATATATATGTTGGATTGTTGGAGGCTTGTGTTTGAACATTACGATGAAGCTCAGCTGTGTTCCAAGTTTGTCCGTAAGTCTTTAACAAACAAATGTAAGTTCATAGAGTCTCAATCCATCAAGCACACCATTTTGCAGGAGTTTCAAGCGTACGAACGGGAGCCCTTCTGTACCAACAGTGTGGAAAATGGTAAAATACACAATATGTTAGAATTCATCAGCGACACTATGTTTTTAACCTCATTACTCTGTTGGAGGAGATCAGGTCAGAACATTTTCATTTCCATTTCTACACTGTAGCTTTGTGCATATGACAATAAAACCTTTGAACCTTGAAATATCGCAGATTATAGACTCCTAACCTTTGCCCCGCCAGGCGACAGCCCGGAGTCCCCCCCGATGCGACCTGACAGGTTCAGCTCGCTCTCTCCGTGGCGGCTCAGGTAGATGGACCTCGGGGTGACGTGGATGTTCATGAGGTAATACACGATGCGGCTCTGGATGTGGTCCTGGACCCGGTTCACCAGGTACCGGCTGCCCACGTTGAAGATCTTGATGTAGGACAAGTTCCTGCGTAGAGATAAGATACTCTCAATGCTGTGACCAAGTTTCCAGTTCTTGTGAGGGTGGGGGGATTCTGTTTGCTTTCCTATATGTAACAAAAGAGGGGTAGTCGTGCAATTTCCTGTAATAAGAAAACCAAAACCAGGAAATTGTGAAAAATGGTTGTATTGTAGAAATTAAAACCAAAAAAAAGACAAGATACTCTTTTATACCAACACACACTCTCAGACACTCAAATCGCTGCTTTGGACAATCTGCAATAAATGCACATTCTATGGACAGGAAGAAGCTGGAGGCCAAGCTCCAGCAGAACAATAGCAGGGATGTCTGGGCTGGGATGAAGGCAATCACTGGCTTCAAAGGGAGAGACAGACTGTGGGCACCCTGGAGAGGGCCAACGAGCTGAACACCTTAGGTTTAGCACTCCGCCCGCTGCTGTCTCCTCCACCTCCACTTCACCCCCTCCTCTCAGCCTGGCGTCTGCATCCCCCCTCTGCTCACCACCTCCACTTCACACCTCTCCTCCACCACCCAGCCTGGCTTCTGCACCCCCCCCCCTGCTCATCTTGCCTCAGTTATGCATTGAAGTCAATGGAGAGAGAAAGATTATCTTTCAATCCCGTTTGAATTGTGCCACGAATTACACATATGATGTTTGTCAATTTAAAAGATCATTTTACAAGTCAAAAAAATACAAATGTGTCGTAAAACTGTGAAGTAACACTTTTTTTTGTGTGAAACCGCTCAATGAACTACATCTCCCGTCTCGCACCACACACCAAGACGGCCGTCACGTTGGCACATTTCACCTCTTTCTTTCAGAATTCAAACGGGATCGAAAGATAATCTTTCTCTCCCCATTGACTTCAATACATAATTTTTCCGAAATAAGGTCCCATGAGTCGGAAGTAGATGGGCGGGACTTCGCCTCTCTATACAGGACACACTACTTCTAGCATTAGCACTGAATGTAAAATCATGATGTGGATGTGTTGAAGCAGACTGTGTTGTTGTTTGTGTCTCTGCAGATCTGCTCACCTGTCCTTGTTGTCGTCCAGCGGGATGTAGGTCATCTTGTAACACTCGATCCTCTTCAGGAAGTCGGCCACAGCCTCCTCTTTGTCACAGTCTTTGTAGTCCGGACTGCTCAGCTTCACTTGCTGTTTGAGAGAGAGAGAGAGAGAGAGAGAGAGAGAGAGAGAGAGAGAGAGAGAGAGAGAGAGAGAGAGAGCTGCGATGAGAGAGAGATCGCTAGAGACGCTAGAGAGAGAGAGAGAAGAGAGCAGAGAGAGAGGAGAAGTGGAAGTGTACTGACTGTACATATAAAAAGCATCTATGTCCAACATTAGAGGACACAACCTGTGCCTCGTGCAAGAATCATTTTGTATCCAACATTTCAAAATGTCTTTCTTTCATCTGTCAGGTTTGGACCAAAAGGCTTCCAGAAGAAGAACAAACAAAAAGGAGGGTGGATGTACTAAATGACTCCAACATGCCACTCTTAAAGCTGAATCTGTAACATAATGTGGCCTGCTTAAACAATGGTCCATCATTTAAAAAATAATGACAAATACAAATAAATGTATTAAACCAAAAACTTCATATTTAAGCATTTACTTCAACTACTGATGATTATGACTGTAGCTGGTTGAGACTAAGAGCACGTACACACTGTTGTTTGTGATCATTTACTTTTTTTATGTTTGTTTAACGAAAACAAAAGGACAGTGACTTGAGGCAGAGTGTTTTCCCACACTATTTGTGTGTATATAAAAAGTGTTTCCAAAACAATCTCCAGAGGGCATCAATGTTAATCCTCTGGCTTGTTGTTTAAGTGATTTGCCGTAAACAGACACAAATGATAATGTAAGCTGCCCAGGGAGCGGTGTGCCAATAAAGTTAATAATGACTTCCTGTACTGGCTTTCTCTGAGAAAGAGACTGACATAAAAGTTAAAGGGACAATTTCTGTCAATAATTGTTCCCTGCTATCACTCATTTAAGATGTCCATTTTGTCTGATTTAATTTAAGTGTATTTTAGAGCCATAAACCATAAATATGTGAGCCGGCTGTCTGACTCACGCCTCACCAGAGGCCTGTACGACGAAGCCGGTTCAACATAACCTGGATATGTTTGAGTTAGCCGGTTGGCCTAATCCAAAACATACGCGCTCTGGCTAAGCGGTCCTACGACGCGGGTTATCAAGTGGATCGCTCAAGCCAGCCGTGTCCTATCTAGTTAGGTGCGCGTTCACATGAAAGGGGTGGTATTTGGAGCATTCGACCAATCTCAAACATGGACAAGCATACTGACAGCGCAGCGTCATACTTCCTGAATGAAAAGTCAACTATAATATTAGTCAAATATGAAGACGTTAAACTTTAAAACATCCATGACTTAAACACTTTATCCAGGATAAAAGCCACATAGCTGCACCTGCAAGGTGAATACAGAACAGCTGTTTGAATGCGTTAACAGGTTTATGAAATCACTGCCCCTAAGACAACGAGTGGATCTGACTTAATTACATTTGACTCGAGTGTTTCGTCAACTTAATTGTGTTGCTTAAATAATACTTCTGCATACAGTATGTGACACTGTGAGTGTGTCAAGCAGCCAGATACGGCTCAAGAAGCTGACTCAAATAAGGAAATATGATACATTAGAATGTCACATCGACGTCTGCACTCACAGTGGCCGAGGTACTGTACTTAATGTTGCTCTGATCCGGTGTACTTATGTTGTGGCAGATATTTAAGTAAGCTTTCTTAACGCTAATGTTATAATAGTCAGATTGCTCTGAAGATGGGAGGGGATATTCTATTCATTTTCATGTTCACAGTCGGTGATTTTTGCCGGCTGTCTTTCCTGCAACGGCAGTTTAAACTGTATTTCCTTTCTCCTGTAATATGACTTGATCGCTTTAAACTCCGCACACGGAGCTCTGATTGGTCAGCAGGCGGTGCTTTCACTGAGTTGATCTCTTAGCCTTCAACCTAACCTGCTCCGGACCAGGCTAGCCGCTCAGCATAAGTTACCATGGAGATCTAGCCCGCTAAAAAGAGAACCAGCTTCGTAGGACCGGAAACCCAGAGTTTTCCCTGAAGTTAGCTCGCTAAGCGAAAATCCGGCTTCGTCGTACAGGTCTCTGATGTTTCCTGTGATGCAGGTTGTGGTTTGCCAACTTAAAAAAGAGGACCTGAGTGAATGAAATCAAGCTGGAAAGATGTGGTTGATGATGTGGTCAAAATGAAAGGTTTTTTTTTTTCATAAAAAAGTCGTAGTCTGAAGCATTCCAAGACTGTATGATAGATATTTTACGTTTTTAAATGATGATAATGAACCTCACACAGACTGATAACTGAACACTCATTCATTCTAAAACTGAACTGGAGCAACAAAAGAAGAAGAGATAGTAAGCATTGATAACAGCAGGAGAATATTTCTCCATATGATCAAACCGTCTGCTGTGTGTCTGATCCAAAACCAGCCAATCAGAGACAGACGTGACCTGACTCAGTCTGACCGCTGCCGTCTGTCCCTCAAATAACAAATGAACACGGAGCTTTGGCTGAAAAATGGTCTTGGCTCTCGCAGGGATCTTAGAAAACACAACTTCCTGTTCACACACTCACACACACTCACACACATCACACACTGTAGGGTTTGTGATTAAGTAATTGGATTGGCTGCCTGACCACTTTAATAATCAAAGTCTGGTCAAACCCTACATGTATCAGAATACTCTGTATAAATCAAATGAACCCTTTTAAATATTGTAATATGTCTCACATAAACCTGGATCATTTCCACAAACAAATCACAAAACCACAAGTGCAACAAAAGCATATTTTAAAAAAGTACTGTTAGTTTATCTATAGTGTGTGAGTGTGTGTGTGTGCGTGTGAATTAAGCAGTTCCAGCAAGAAAAACAGTCCCAAAAGTATAACCCAAAACAGGTCCAATACATGCTCTCCAAGTACCAACTAAAGGAATACACTCTCAAATCAACATTCACATTTCACTCACTTTAATATTCTGAGCGATGATTTCTAG
>NW_022987609.1:0-382548 GCF_902827165.1 Trematomus bernacchii | reverse complement strand
GATCGTCACATATTGACTCCACAAAGAAGACCTGCGCAGGTTGGAGGAAAGAAAGAGAGATTGGTAAATTCCTGTTTTTTTTCCTAAGGTTTCTATTAGTAAGGCAGAACACAATAACGTACCTTGTAACCGTTCTCCTGAGCGAAGCCGAGGATGACCTCTCTGCGCTCCAGCGTCGTGTTGGTGGCATCAAAAACCTTTAAGACAAACGAGTCTCAAACTATTTAATGTTACAGCAATTGTTGAACCTCACAAATTGTACAACGGTGCTTGTATTGCCCCAACATGACTATAGGACATTTTAATTCCATGATTATCTTTGCCAAAATAATAATTATCCATGATATTGTCCTAAGAGACGTACAACTCTTAATATGGCACTAAAACATGCTGGAACTTCTTCACATTGAATTTAGTTAGGAAACATATTTAGCTTGTGTTGGAGTTTGGATACATCCTACTTTAGTGAAAAAACTAAACAAATGTTAATAAGGTAATCATAAATCATACGGTTCCCCTGCATAAACGATAAACAATAGCAACTTCATGGGAGTCTGATGTAAGAGTTCATATGTTTTAAATCCAGCTCTATTTCTCACTTCTTTTTCATCACTATTTTTGATATTATATGATTAATATATTATATAATACTCTTATTTATTTCAACGTCACTGTTTACTGTTCATTCGCATACAGAGTTATCGTCGCTTTAAGGATTAAACGTTATTAAAAGGTGTATTTCTCTCACCACGATCTGCCCCAGCCCTCTGGTGAAGTAATCACAGACGTCTTTCAGAGCAGCGTTGGCACAGGACCTGGGATCGGATAGAAATAGAAAAAAACATTAATAATGCAAAATCTAGTCTGATCTAGACTGTCATACATAATGAAATGTTTTATACTCAAGGAGACGGGACATGTGAAGCGGCAGGGGTTAAATTGGGCCGGGGCTGTCCGGGGCTCAGCCCCGGCACATAGGACGATGCTCTGACGTTATCACCCTCGCTCATTTGTCATTTGTTTAAGCCATATGTTAAAACATCTCTCGTTCTTAATATAGACTTTATTTAGGGTCGATATGTGTTGACTTTACTTTAAAATAGCAGATCTCTGTGAGGATATAGTTTTTCCGCTTAGTGAACGTGTGTCTCTGCTCCGATCAGGAGCTGCAGCACCGCGGCTCCTTCGTGCAGAGAGTCTGCAGCGGTGTGTGTGTGTGTGTGTGCAGAGAGTCTGCATCGAGTCTGCAGCGGTACCGCCAAACCCCCGACCCGTCTTGTAACACGGAGCCCGTTTCCTACACCATCAGGGCCGGTTATAACCAATTTGCTGCCCTAGGCGAGATTTTAGCCGGTGCACTTTAAGCACACATTACTAGAGACCTGATCTACTGTAGGGGGTACAACTCTAAACACCCATATGAAAAAGATCGGTTTACATTTTAATAACCAAATATGTGAACATAACCAATAACCCATAGCCAATAACAAATAAATGTAACTTATTTTATTTTTGTTGTTCATTCATATCTTATTTTACCTAGTTAACATTTATTTATGCATATTTTTATATCTCTCAAGTTTACACGATATTTCTGGTTTACTGTCCTATAGTATACATTGAAATGATTTCAAACCTGTTTATCCAAATAATTATAAAGGAGTGCCTTGGAAATATTTGTTTACATAAATTGCATTTATCTCTCTCGCTCGCTCCCACGCCCACTTTGGCTGTGAGCTGCGGACGCCTGATAAGCCAACACCCCCCACTTTCATCACTTACAGCGCCCATCGTACAGGGCAAATGAAAAGTGTAACCGGGGTGAAAAGGGAGTTACATTTACTTAATTATGAATGTTGTTACATCAAGGCCGAAAATTAGGATGAGCGCAAACGGTCAAAAATGTTTTTTTCCCTCCCAGAGCTGCCAGCGCAGCGCCCCCCAGATCTGGCACCCTAGGCAACCGCTTATGCCAAAAACCGGCCCTGTACACCATGCTAAATGTATGTCTGCATAAAGCTGAGTTATGATCAGTCATAATAACACAGAATTTGGTGATGATTAAATAGCTTACAGTGAGATTTACTCCCATACTTTTGGCCATACTCACGCAGCCCTACAAATGAATTGAGATTTCCACACAAATGTTCTTTAGCAAGTGTGCAGAGCAGTGTTGATTTAAAAAAGCAATTTGAAGGTTGGATATTTGTAAACCTTTTTTTGTGTATATATATTAATAATTTAAGATGTAAATTAATTCCAGTTTATTTGTAGTACTTTCTATTTGTATTGTGACATTTGGTGGCATCAATGTGTGCATTTGATAAAGATAATGGAGCAGTTGCTTTAGGGCCACAGTGTATATCCCTTAAGGTCAAATAATGAGATCCTCGACCTCCGCCCCCCTCTCGCACCTCCACACAGAGCCCCCCCACATATCAAATCCCAACTTAACCCCTGTGAAGCGGCACAGTGTCGGATGATGAAGGTTCATACTTGCGTATCTTCATGGCCTCCTCGTTGTCCGGTCTGAAGAACTCGAAGCTGTTGTAGGAGCGCGTCGCATCTCTTCTGTACTGACCCACATTAAACACTGAGAGAGAATTAAAGAGATGGGTATTTGTCCAAACACATGTAGGTTACTTTGCAAGACAATCAGAGATATACCAAACAATAACTGGAGGCTAGAAGTCAGAGTTTATGTTGACATAAATCTAAATGTATATCAAATCAAGAGAACTTAGGAAAAATTACAACAACCTTTAAAACATTGTACCAAAGAAATTCCACTTGTCCCTGGCCTTGTTAATATTCAAGCACTATACCGTGTCTATAATAGCCAACATTAATACAAAATAAAACAAACAATAAAAATAAAGACAGATAAAAGCATCACAAATACATTTATAGGTTTAACTAGCCAGCCCAGTATGTCATTGTTGTTGTTGATATTTAGTTATGAGACATTTTGCACATTCTTGTCGTGACCCCAACATATTTAAAGAGGCCCTACTATGCTTTTTTTTTTTTTTTTGTGTCTTTCCTGTATTGTGTTATATAGGTTTTTGTGCATGTACATGGTCTGCAATCTCTTGATAAAGATTGAAATAATACACAATAAAAGATGTTTATATGTTGAGTGTGATCACATGATAGGGCTGTGCAATTAATCGTATTTTAATCGCAATCACGATTTTGGCCTGCCACAATGACGAAAACAACATAATCGAAAAAAACAATTATTTTGCTTTGCTAGGTTGTGACAGTGCACTGCAACATATTTGATCTAATTTATTTTGGTCTCATTTATTTGTATTTATCATATTTATATATGTTTAGTAGCTTGTGGAAGTGCGCTCCAAAATATTTGTTGATCTTGTTTATTGGTATTTATTATTTTGATTTTATTTAAAATGTATCATTTATTTTATTTATTTTTGTATTGGTTTTTCAGTTGAATTATAAGTTCAGGGTAATCAACAGTTAAAAAGATACTGTTCAAATTATTATTTGTATTTGTTTTAAAGTTCAATAAATGGATTTTTTTCAAAGTCAATGAATAATCGTATTTAATAATCGTGATATCAATTATTGACCCAAATAATCGTGATTATGATTTATGCCATAATCGCACAGCCCTATCACATGATGATGTTAGATAGTGAGTGTGAGTTTCAGTGTAATCTCGTCAGGTGATACCTTTCGTTGTAACTCCGATCCAGTTCAGGTATCTGGTGAGTTTTTTAGCTATGTAGGTCTTTCCTCTGGCCGGGAGTCCCACCATCACTATCATGGTGGGGGAGTTGGTGAACTGCGGCACCGAGGCTGAAACACACACACACACGCACACACACAGTGTTAAAACACCTGAAGACATGTTGATTTACACTGAGGTTTTCAACATTGATGGTACCAGGATGAAAACTACCAGCTTGGGATAGATAACCTGCTGCATAAAATGTAAAATAGAAGTCTTAAAGGTGGGGTAGGTAAGTTTGAGAAACCGGCTCGAGATACACTTTTTGTTATATTCCATGGAATGCTCTTAACATCCCGATAGCAATGAATATCTTAAGTGCTTTGACAAAAAAATCCATAAAAAAATGTCATCTGTGGAAGCCGTAATACTGTGAAAAGTACGACCAATCATCTGAGCCGGCCCGGCTAAAATAACTGGATGGCCTACCTGCCTGTCAGCCTTCCATCTGTGCACAAACTTATCTCGTGCCCTCATTGGTCATGTGCGCGTTCGTGTGTGTTGGAGGAGGGGCTCTATAAGGAAGTGGCAGATTTTTTCCGGCTGTGTATTTTCAAATTCTAGTGATCTCGAGCTGGTTTCTCCAAAATTACCTACCCCACCTTTAAGAGTTGTGTTCAAGGCCAAATATATCGATACTACTTTTTCTATCCGTGACATCCAGCAGCTGGTTAGCTTAGCACAAAGACTGGTAGCAGAGGAACACTTAAATGCCCTTTGAAAATAAAGCAGTTGTGATACATGTGGCCCCTCCTGGCCAGCAAAGAGAAATTAGCAATGATGATTTTAAACACTAAATTAAAAAAGTTGGAGTGATCATAATGAGCACCAAAAATATGAGGTTGATGAGTCCAGTAGTATGCGAGATATACTGTGGATATTCAGACAAACACAATACGCAACTAACGGTCCCATGAGACATTTTACTGCAAAATTACTTTTTGTTGCCAATACTTGTAATCAAGTATTTTTACTCAAGAAGCTGATTTGAGTACATCTTCCACCACAGTTTATGATACATATTAGTTAAGCATTATCATATTCCATCATCTGGCACAGAGAGTATGTAATTTCATTTCATTTCATTTAATCGTTTATTTGAATCGGGACAGTGCACATTGATGAACACTTTAAAACAAAATAATGCTTACAAGTGTAAATGAGACGGATTTTAGCTTTGAGCTAATTTCCGTCACATACAACATATAAGAACATGACATTTATATACATTGCAAAAAGAAATACATGATATGCAGAAAGATCAAGAGCAGCATATACAAGCATTAACCACGTGACAGTACAATGTAGCAGCTACGTGATATAAAGTGCAAGATAAGATAAAAGTGCTACATAAGAGTGCAAGAGGAGATACCCCTGTATTAAAGTGCATCTAGCGGTGATTACACGTCTGTTTGTTGCTCAACCATTCTTTGAGTTGACCTTTAAAACTATTGAGAGTGGGACAATCCCGTATCTCAGTTGGGAGGCTATTCCACAATGAGCTGCCTTTAACGGAAAGGACATTTTGTCCAAAAGTGGTCGGTCTACGGTGGACTTCACAGTCTCCTCTGGTTTCTGACCTAGTGCAGCGTCCAGTGTGTTTTCTGTGGATGAATTCCCCTAAGGGAGGGGGGGGGGGGCAGTCCATGTAAACATTTATAAAAAAAACACAGACTATTAAAAGACTTAAAATGGTAAAAACTCAAGAAATTGTGTTTTTCAAGGATGGTACAGTGGTGGTATGAATTTGGCTTTCTGTCAAACACCTTGATAGCTCTCTTGTACAGCTGTTCTATAGGTTTCAGGTTTGTGGCACAAGCAAACGACCAGTTTGTCAAACAGTATTCAATGTGGGATAGAATCATACAGTGGAGGTATGACTTTGCAGCATTGACAGTTAAGAAAGGTCTAATTTGTTTAACATTTTGCAAGTTGAATTTAATGGTATTGGATACTTTCTTAATATGTTTCTTAAAAGTCAAGTTCGAGTCCATTATGACTCCAAGATACTTGAAGTGGGGGACTACTAGTTCTATTTCTGCTCCGTTTAAAAACACATTGGATCCTTCGATTTTGACTGGTCGTTTACTGAACATCATGCATAATGTTTTTTTTTGCATTTAACTGTAAACAAATGTTGTTCAGCCAGTGTTGAACCTTGTCCAAAGCATTTGAGAGACAGGATGTGATTATTTCAGTGTTTTTCCCATGTACAAAGATGACCGCATCATCGGCATAATTATGTGAAAGTGTGGGATATCATCATCACATTAGTTGGCAGAAAGAAGTGTAATCGTGCTCTCATGGTGAACTTTTGGGGTGAACGTCCCTCCGGTCTCTCACAGAGCGACGCTGTGGAGAAGTCCTCTCAACTCAACAAAAAAACAAAACTCTCACACTGCTGTTAAAACGCTCTGACACCTCCTATAATGCACAGGAATCAACTTGTCAAACTGTGAGACAAAACAGCAAACAATGCGGTTTCCATGTGTGTGTCATATGGTGTGTGTGTGTCTGTGTCTGTCTGTGTGTGTTTCTGTGTGTGTGTGTGTGTGTACTCACAGCCTCTGCGTTGGCTCAGCCTGCTTTTCATCCATGGCCCCCAGGTCTTCTCCAGAGGATTTTGAGTGAGTTTTTTTGACATGACTTTAACAAGTGAGTGTGTGTGTGTATAAAACCTCTCCCTCTGTATGTGTGTGTATGTGTGCGTATGTGTGTGTGTGTGTGACAGGAGGGCCAGATAAAAAGGAGCGCTTCAGGTGAGAACACAGATTTTGTACTCTTTACCACGATGTTGGTGTGGGAGGAGTTTGTGAGTCAGCAGACATGATTGAGCACCTCTGATTGGTTGTTTAACCTGCCAATCACTTTAACTGAGCCATTAAAGCCCAGAACAAACTCATCCACCAATCACAAAGGGCAACTGTAGACTTTGCCTCAGCAAACAGGAAGTGAGGACACCCTGGTAAAAACCATGCTGAGCAGCTCCTTTATGATTCTGTCAGATGAAGTCAGTGGTGAAATAAAGAGTCACTATTATGCTTTTAGGAGTTTCCTTTTCCTGTAGTTTGTTATACAGGTTTTAGTGCATGTAAAAGGTGTGTAAAGGCTAAAATCCCAAAGTTCCCTCCAGAGGGAGTTTCTCTCCGATACATAGTGACATCACTATGTAGCACTCACGCTGCTATTGGCTAGCGCTCCAACACATTGTACGTGATAGGCTAAGGGGCGGGACATCTCTAAACTGTTGACCAATCAGAGCAGACTGGGCTCTGGTTTCAGACAGAGGGTGAAAAGAGGTGCTGCAGAAAAATAAAGAGCTTTTTGAACATTAAAGCATGGAGACATGTCACAAGATATATGAAGCTGAAAATGGGCACAACAGGGCCCCTTTAATTTTAAAGGTAGGGTAGGTAAGTTTGAGAAACCGGCTCGAGATACACTTTTTGTTATATTCCATGGAATGCTCTTAACATCCCGATAGCAATGAATATCTTAAGTGCTTTGACAAAAAATCCATAAAAAACTGTCATCTGTGGAAGCCGTAATACTGTAAAAAGTACGACCAATCATCTGAGCCGGCCCGGCTAAAATAACTGGATGGCCTACCTGCCTGTCAGCCTTCCATCTGTGCAGGAGGGGCTCTGTAAGGAAGTAGCAGATTTCTTCCGGCTGTGTATTTTCAAATTCTAGCGCACTCGAGCTGGTTTCTCCAAAATTACCTACCCCACTTTTAATCCCTCAATGACTTTGGGTTCATCTCAGCCTGGGCTTCATAATTACATGTTTGTATATAAAAACAACAACACAAAAACAACTGACATTGAGGAGGTGTGTTACAATATTTAGTACAAAGTAGGGTGTGTGTGTGTGTTTGTGTGAGCGAGAGAGACCGCAGATAACTGATCGGTGTGCTCGTGCAGCTGCCAGTACAGCTCTCACCTGTGCTGTGACACCGCACGCGCCGCCCCTGTGTCCATCTCTTCCTGAACTCCATGTGTTTCTTCTTCACGCAGAAACTCAAACACACACGTTGATCTCTCCCCCCGTTGCACAACTCCCCCCTATCCCAAAATAAATTCTTGAACCCCTCTCAGTGCAGCCATGCGTCCGTTAGCGTGAAGCTGTCCCCGGACTACTTCCTGTCCGGGGCGGAGGGGGACACCCGACACCTCCGCGCCGCACAACGTCCTCTCCGGGCGGCACATGATGTCCTGTATGTCAGGCAGCTCACACACACTTACATAATTCGGCACAGTGAACCATAATGATGAGGGTTTAATGTTGCCTTGTCATGCCAGTGGGGGGGCGAGGGGGTGTCATGTCATGTGGCTGTGCTCGTGGATCAATGACAGTGATCAACAGTGTGTGTGCGCATGCGCACAGTCCTTCTCTCCCACGCTGATACACAAATAAAGTGTGCGTGTGTGTTATATTTTATTCTACATTTGAGAAACTATGTATTGTTTTGAGTGTCTGTTGATTGTTATATGTATATTAAAATATATAAATCAACTACAATAAAAGTAATTTTTGCACAAGAATAAACGTAATAATTGCACTAGAATAGATAGTTACAGCACTAGATTAAATGTTATTTGGCAATAAAATGAGGGAATGCCTAGGGACTGCAAGTTAGCTAGTAGCTATTGGGACATCATTGGTATCTCCTTTTTGTTTTGTATGCATGGTCCTTAAATACATAAGACGAAGTGTGTGTGACTGTGTGTGTGTGTTAATGTGTGTAGGCTAGTTGATTGCATAACCAAGTTGCTCGTTCGACATGGACATGCGACCCTGTCAGCAGTGTGTGTGTGTGTGTGTGTGTGTGTGTGTGTGTGTGTGTGTGTGTGTGTGTGTGTATGTATGTATGTATGTGTGTGTGTCGCTGTCACTCACCGTGCGGACGATGGAAGCGGAGCGCCCTCATCTTGCCCCCCTGCGGCTCCGTCCCGTCTTGCGTAATCATCGCTCCGTTCATCCTCCAAATCTATTCCAGGCGGAGTGTGTTATGCTATATTATGTTATTATGTTATGTGTGTGTGCGTGTGTGCATGTGTCATTGAGTAGATGTGTGTGTCGCTGCTTCCACCCAGACGCCGTGTGATGGCGGGTTGATGCGGGCAAGTTGCAGCCTGCTAAGTCCTTACAATGTTGGTCCTCGTCCTCAGTGTGTTCCCTCTGGTTTAGTAGTTCTCCTGAAACACACACACACGCACGCACACGCACGCACGCACACACACACACACACACACACACACACACCGTCTGCGTCAGGAACTAGTCCTCCAGGTTTAACTCCTTGTTACTCCTCCTTTAGGTAATAACCCATCCAACTTGTGATTGTGCAAATAAATATTCCCATCATCCACCACGCCTCTGTGTCCTTCCTGCAAGGAGCTCTGATGCTGCAAACTGCTCCTCTGAGTGTGTGTGTGTGTGTGTGTGTGTGTGTGTGTGTGTGTGTGTGTGTGTGTCATAGCACACATTATTTCTGTTATGTTCATTCATTGGTTGTATAACGTTTAGGATGCATTGATAGCGTCACAGAAAAACTTAAAGGGGCACTCCTACTATTTTACAATTGGGTTAAACGTTATTTTAATAGGAAATATTTACCAAACTTCTCCACCAGGGATTAATATAGTACTCTGATTCTGAAATGTGGACAACCATAGTGCAGTTTCAGATTGTGATTTGAGGATAAAAAGTTATAACAGAAACATTTGGTTGCACCCTGGGATTTTGTCTATAAAATGTGTGTGTTTAAGATGGACTGTGGAGAAAGTCACCCTTAAGGTTTTTTTTAGTAGTTAAAGTCATTATTGGGGTTAAAGTCCCCTACGTGTGCCGTTTTGGTTTCAAGACCCTGGTTCGCGGAGGATACCAAGTCCTACAAAAGAGAAGGTAAACTTAACTATGTGCATTTAAAAATAAAAAAGAGGAATAGTTTTGGCGAAAACTAAAAGGTGCCATGGGGTCAGATTATGGGTGTCACCATCTTGTAGGGATATGTTCTTATCACAGTGACCTTAGGAGGCTGCAGGCTAAAATACCTTTTCTCTCAGCTGCTGCGTTTATCTGCCAGCATCCAGTCCAGACTTGTTTTTTTGTTGTTGTAAATGTTCAAGGTCCGACCTCGTTACATTTACCTCTAGAGTTTTGCCTCAGACATATCTTGTAGAAACAGAAGATAAGTTATGAAAGAGCCCAAAGAGTTTATAAGGTCACATTTGATCAGATCTGCAGGAAGATATTAGTGACGTGTGTGAGAGAGACAGTTTCCTGTTCCACTGCATTCCCTTCAGACACATTATCTCTCTCTCATATCGTAAACAGTGTAAGTCAGTACACAGTAAGTCCATCAAGTATAATATTGATGTACATGTCCTTTACTTAAATATTTCCATTTTACGCCGTTCCACTTCACTATAGTTTATATCATTGCATTTGACTGTTTTAGTAACATTTCATATTAAGATTCAACATTCAAAAACACATATTAAACTACCCTAAACTGAACTTAAACTTTAAGTCCAAACTCTTTTGTGACTGCAAATGTGTTGGTTGTGTGAACTCAATACATTGGATGTAAAGAGGAATATAGGACTAGGGTTGCAAAGGGGCGGAAAGTTTCCGGTAAATTTCCGGGAAGTTTCCGGAAAGTTTCCATGGAAAGTTAAGCTGGGGAAGTTTGGAAATATTCGATGCAAAATTAAACAAAAAAACATGACATTTCAACAGATTTTTTTTTAAATCTTTTTTTTTAAAAGTAGAACAGAACAAGTTTTAATTATTTTATTGAACAATTATTTGTTTCATTGAAGAACGAAAACAGGAATGTTGAGTTAAATGTTACTCATCCCCCCCAACCCCACTCATTAAAAAATGAACAAAAATGCACCCCCCATCCAAAAATCCCCACAAAGTCCCATTCAAAATGTTAAATGAAAAGAGCCCTTCTCCCCCCAAAAATGCCAACCAGTTTTTCCACTCTCACATTTGTGAGCCTGTTGCGAACCTTTGTGTGGTCTCAATAGCCATGCAGTAAGCAGTGTGCTATGGTATGGATATTCAAGTGTACTTGAATGGCATCTGTTTGTTTTAGTCAAGATTATGCTAAAATATACTTTCCCCAACTATATTTAAGTTCCCTATGAAGAGCCAACCTTCAATTTTGAAAATTCCCAGTTTATTCCCATAAATTCCCGTGGAAAGTTTCCATTTTTGAAAATTCCCGGAATGTTGCAACCCTATATAGGACACCCTCAAATTGGGACCAATCTGCTGCCACATTTAACTTTAATCCAATGCTGGGACTCTTGTCTGTTCCTAAAAACTGGGGACAAGGTGACCTCCATCTACTGTAGGTTATACAATCACTATGGATCTAAAGTAACTCATACAACACCTATTTCAAAAACTCAGTATTATCTCTGAGATAATACAGAGATAATACTGAGTTTTTGACCCTCATTCCAAGGGTCTAAAACTTAAACTGGTTCCCAAAGACAGTGATGTTCACACACACACACACACACACACACACACACACACACACACACACACACACACACACACACACACACACACACACACACACACACACACACACACACACACACACAAAGAAGAGAAGCATCTGTTTTGTTCAGGATATGCGTAGTAGTCCATGTTTATTTATTAGTTGACAGTCTGGGGTTAGTTTGTCAGATACAGTACAGCGCACAATGCAACAAGCAGGTACAACATCAGCACACTTTAATATTGCAATACACCCCCCCACCCCACCTGTTAATGTGTGTGTGTTTGAACCACCGCCACACACACACACTCCCGTGTCCAGTGTAATCCTGTCCCTGCTGGATCCTGTGATACTGATTAATTCATTGTTACTCACTGATGATGTCATTGCTCACATAGCATTGTTGTTGTTATCTATAGCAGTATTGTTATTATTTATACCTACATTTTTTTGTCTTTTTTTATATATTTTTCTATTTTTTATGTTGTATTTTTTCCCCCAAGGTGTTTATATGTATAAAAGAAGGCTGCGACAGAGACAGACAGCATCAGGAGCAGAGAGACAGGCAGGAGGCGGGTCCAGACGTTCAACAAGGCAACATGTCCAGACTGTGGATTATTACACTGAGATGAATGGAGGAGGTTATTGTTCATTTGGCATTTTGTTTCACAGGTTGGTTTAACACAAACAGGAAATGGAAAGGTAAACATCCTGTCCAATCATTCTGGTGATGGGACCCCAACATGAAGAGTGTGTCACCACCAAGTCGGCTACATTTGTAAACTCCTTTTTAATCTTCCATGCAGGTTATTACAGTGCTTTTCTCGCCCGAAATCGCTTTGTGGTATTCATTTTAAAAGCCCAAATACTCAGATACGCTGCACAGTTGGCTGTGATTTAATAACGTTTTTTAAACTCGTTTTTTTATGGAGACAGAAACATTATAATTGATAAACAAGCAGAGCTTTATCATGAATTTGGCTGAGTTAAAAACACTTCCGACAATTCAGAAGGTTTTTCTCAGCAAGTTCAATTAATGTCACGACTAACAGGTATTGTGTGTGTATACAAGCTGGAGATATCTCCTTATTGTTCCATAGAGCTCCATTGTTGTCTAAAAATATTAAAACCACATAACTGAGCCTCATTGAACCATAGGGTGAGATGTTCCTTAATTACCGTGAACACACACACACTGCAGTTGAGTCAATACCACACACACACCGTCCTGCTCCCACAATTAATCACTAGAGCACCGAATGTGGATTAATCCGCCACTGAAAATAGTCCCCAACAAATGCACTATTTAGGAAATTGCTGAAGTTTTAGACGAAGAAACGATATATTTGTTTTTGCAAATGTAAATGATTCCTTTTATGGAATTACACACACATTGAAAGCTGAGTATTTGTGTCTTTAAACATGACTGGAGGAACCAAAGAGATAAAGCTGAAAGCCACTGACAGGAAGTATTGAGACGGGCATATACATTGTTGGTTTTGGTATTTGATGGGATTCTTTGACAGAAATATAAACAGAAAATAATAAGTGTGTGAATGAACCCATCGGTGCCTCCTGTCATTCTCTGCTCCACAAACATTCAAAAACAAATTTCAGCTCTGGGTCCAAAATCACACGAGAACTTCCTGCCTGGTAATCCTGCATCTTTCAGATTAAGTTTATCTTGCAAAGCGGAGCCACAAAAATAAACCCTCTTAGTATTGAGACCGATCCGTCCTCACAAGGCTGCGTCTCCTCATTTAAACAGCACTGCCATGGCGACGTGGATCAATGCTAACATTTATGACTTTTAATAATGAATATTATCTGCTGCATCTCTAAGCGCTATAAAGAAACGGATTCTAGGTTCCTCTAAATGTCTCTGGACTACTAAATGTGACACAAGAGGAAAACATAATGCTGGGGGGGGGGTTATGATACAAAACCAAACAGAGCAACAGATAATAAAAAAAACAATTACAATTTGATCCTCTTATAAAAGAAGCAATGGAAATAAAAAAATGACATTCTCAAGGTTGTATTTACATTCAGAGAACGATAGGTCAGATTCTCTTCTTCCTCCTCCTCCTCTTCCTCTCTGCTTCAGAGGGTCCCTTATGGTTTTGCTACAGAGGACCGGCCCTGCATGTGGTTTTCATTGTCCTCCACTTTATGCATGCATCAGTATATATGTGTGTGTGTGTGTGTGTGTGTGTGTGTGTGTGTGTGTGTGTGCGCGTGTGTGTGTTTCTCTCTGTAAACACATTCTACGGTGGCCCTGACAATTTATACATTATAATAACTGATTTTTATTTTTGTACATTTACATTACTTTTTTCCCTGAATATTAACCCCCTTCCTCAGTGCCGTAAACTATTGTAATTGAATTTTTTTAACCCCAAATGGACCTTTAAAGCCGGTAAGTTTTAAGCTAATTTCCATGAATGTAATGAAACAGTTTTGTTTTTGGTCTCCTCTTTGCGTGTGTCCTTATGTGTTTGCAGGTCTATGATCCTTCGGGGCCACCGTAGAAACTTGGTCCTGCATTTCACCTGCTGATCAAACAGGAGGGTGATGGGTGTGTGTGTGTGTGTGTGTGTCTGTGTGTGTGTGAGGGAAAATGGATGATTGACAGACGGATGGACAGAAAGGAGGAGAGGACGCTCAACTGGACTCTCTTAAGGCAACAGATCTCCCATCACTGCAGGTAAAAGCAGGGATGGTGAGCAATCACACACACACTCACACTCACACACACTCACACTCACACACACTCACACTCACACACACACTCACACACTCACACACTCAAACACAGTAACAGTCAGTCATAAAACTCATACGCTAAATATCAAATTATGAAAAGCCTCAGCGAGGGGCGTGCATCTTAGGCGCTCTGACATCAATAAATAGAAAGCGCATCCCCAGACGCATGCACAGAAACATAAATATAAAAACAGCACGAAGAAAGACACGGAGCGGTGACGGTTGACGAGGACGTACACAAAACTCAAAGTGGTGGTGTATATATAAAAACGATGAATATGACTTTGAATGTGTTAATGAAATGGAATAAATGTTTGTACAAGATGGATGACATTTTGGTCAGACGAAATGAGATTTCCCTTTTCTTTGAGTCACTCTTCATCACAACAGCCTTCCTCTTCCTCTCCTGCAGCGTTGCACCGGCTGTTTGGAACTTTTATTTTGAAGAAATTGAAATTTTGGGATACAGTTTTCCGTAATTTTAAGGTTGCGTTTAATTAATTCAACTGTAATGGCGTTGTTGTCTACCAGAAGCTTTCATAAATATACTTTTGATCCAGGTTCAAGACACATTCTTTATGCTACACCTTTAAGATATTGGTCTGTTTTTTGTTTGAATAAAGGTCTTATTATTGGATGTCTGGGGGTTGAGTTATTGGAGATATAAGCTAAACAATTGTTCAAAACAGCCACATTTGAATTGTCTTGTGACTTGTTTTCATCAGGCGAATTGTTACTAATGTTACTGTAACCCCCTTAATAGACGTATTCAACTCCTATGTTTGATAAACAGCTGGTGCAACTGTCTGCAAACCTCGTTCTATCTTTCTGGAGTGAAGAGCTTTCTGATTGGAAGTGTTTGCTCGTAGGTGTGAGTGTGTTTCTGTGTGTGTGTGAGGCGTGTGTGGGTGTGTGTGTGTGTGTGTGTGTGTGTGTGTGTGTAAACTTGGAGTAGAAAAGGCGAGACATCCTGTAAACAGCTGCACTGCATAAACCTGTGGAATGTATTGAGACGGTGTGTGTGTGTGTGTGTGTGTGTGTGTGTGTATGTGTGTGTGTGTGTGTGTGTGTGTTTTTGCACTATAACATTACAGGCAGTGGAGTCAGGAGTGGTCTGTCCCTTTGTGTTTCGCAGTGTGAATGTGTGTTTTTCTGTAATGTGTGTGTGTGTGTGTGTGTGTGTCTAGCTGGGCCGGTCGAGGATGGTGGACATGGACGGAGCGATGGGGGGAGGCGGGACGCCGTTGTCCGGGGAGGCGGGGCCGGAGCTCTCGTGCCCAGGGGGGGCGGGCCCTCGGTTGCTGTACTGGCCGATGAAGGACCCGTCCTCGTTGAACTGGATGTCCACGCTGTCCCCGTACTCTGCGAGGGAGTCGTCGCTGCCCAGCTTACTCTCCCCACACAGAGAGGGCTGGCTCTCAGAGCGCTTCTCATCCGCATCGCTGCAATACAGAGCAGAGGAACTCGGTCAGAAATGAAGGACAATTGTTATATAAAAGCTGATATTTGAAGAGTCAGAGTTGTGAGCAGGGAGGGAATCTAAGTACTTTTAATCAAGTACTGTTTTGAGGTTCTTAAAGAGGACATATTCCGCTCATTTCCATGCTTTAATGTTCAAAATTTTTCCTCATACTGCTTGTGCTGCAGCACCTCTTTTCACCCTCTGTCTGAAACCAGAGCCCAGTCTGCTCTGAGTGGTTAGCTGGCCGGCTCTGTTGTGATTGGTCAACCGCTTAGAGATGACCCGCCTATCATGTATAATGTGTTGGAGCGCTAGCCAAAAGAAGTGCAAGTGTTACATAGTGACGTCACTATTGCGGCTTTCACACCAGCGCTTTTCCCTTTCTAGCTCCTAGCTAGAGCTTTTCTGGTTCAGCTCCAGTTTCCCTTTTCAGCTCCCGCTCTGTTCACACCGCCCAGCTGCCGCTGCTGCGTCATGACGTCACCGTTTACATCGCTGATTTTCTCCCCAACGGAGCTCACAACAACAACAACGGGCCGGGGACTGCGTCGGGTCGATGATCGTGTTGCTTTTAATCATACGAAGCCAGATTAAATTAAATAACGACTTCTCCAACCTTATACTTTTCTCCAGAGTGCCGTGGTTCATTGTTTATTAATGTGTTTCGGCGGCATTTACCGACCGCTGCAGTGCTGGCTGCTCTTCCACGGGAGTTTATTCTCCCGTTAGCTCCGGGTTAGCTCACACGGCTCTAAAGTATTCACTGTCTGACTGTCACACAAGCAGCTGATACATATCCCCAGTTCCCCTTAAGTGAATGTGTGTCAGTCTGAATTGACGCTGTTTGGTGTCAGTCTGAATTGACGCTGTTTGGCATCACAACGCTGTTATGAAAGTTTCTCTGGTATAACATGGGTGATGTTAGCATAGCAACCGAAGCTAAACTGACTACTTGCTAAGCCGTTTTCTACAGGCACTTTTTACCGGCGTATTTTTCATTATGATTCTACTTGTGATAGTCGGACATGACAACCTGTGCAGCCCATGTATTGATTCCATCCGATAGCTGCTATAATAACAAACAAAACGTCTGCCTGCTCTCCACAATGATCAATAACAGCGAACGGATGGTCAAAGTAAGGTACAAATAAACAGAATCACACGAAGCCTGGTTAGTGTTGCCTGACTTTATAAAGCGTTTTTTTTTTTTATAAGTGTGTGGTTGCCTTCTAGTCACTTTGCTCAGCGCTACTGCTTGTAGGCAGGCATGACGAGACTCTTCAGTCGACCCATGTTCAGGGGAGGTGGGTTTAGTTTCCTGCATGCCTCGACGTAAGAGAGACGTAAGCGACGCCGCCTCTAGCTCCGAAGCTCTTGCCTCTAGACCGACAATTTTTTGGAGCTGGAAGTGAACCGCATTCCGGAGCTATGACGCGGCGCCACTGCGGTGTGAACAGGAAAAAACCGGCTCGGAGCTGGAAAAGCGCCGGTGTGAAAGGGGCATATGTTACAGAAGTAAACAAAAAAGTCCAATGGAGGCGTTTCAGGGGGGGGGGGGGGGGTGAGAGGAACTCGCTCTGGACCATGCAGACCATTTACATTCAACATCCTATATGAACAGGTTGTTGTACTGGTGGAATTAGTGGATTAGTAACTGGGTAAATGAAAATAAAGGCCTGGGTCTCTCCGAGTTTTTAACATATTTAACGTTCTCACCTCTTCAGAGATCTGCAGGCAGAGCATGAAGGAAAGAAAAGTGGGAATAAAAAGGAGAGAGAGCCAGGAGTGTTAGAGGTAAAGGTAAAAAAGCAAGCAGTTAGAAAATAAATTATAAATGAGTAGAGATTTCATTCCAAAGTGAAGATATTGAAATGTTTAGGCACTAGGATACCTGACAACAAATAAAACCTTCAGTTGCGGTATGAAACAGAGTCATGTACTGTTTTGACATATTAAGTTGAGTATATTTTCAAGCTATACAATTCTACTCAGCTAGATTTAGTAGGCAATATTGTAGATTATATTATATATGTACACTAGCTACTTTGTGTACATACTGTAAGGATACGCCTATATGTTATGATGCAGTACTGTGCTACTGATGCAGTACTTTAAGTATTAAATTGTTCTTAAATTGGCTCAACAGTGACAAACTACAGCAACATTTGTTGGTGATAAAAAAAGAATGACAATATTCTACAATCATTAGATACTGTGAAAAGAGCCAATCAATACTGAGTACTTCTTATTGTGATACTTAGAGTACATGTTGCAGATAATACTTCTGTACATCTAGGTAAGTAATATTTTCGATTCAGGATTTTTCTTGTAATTTCTTTAATTTGAGCAAAGGATCTGAGTGCTTTGTATGATGGGAATTTACAGTGATTCAATATGTATGTAGGTTTCCTGGCAACAAAATGTTCTCAGACAGAAAGGTGTCGCCCTGACGATTGTCAGGCAATTATCATATGGATGTTAGGGTTTGTAATTAACATGCTGCTCTTCCCCTTCTGTCTGCCCCCCACCCAATTTAGGACTGTAATGTGGATTGCCTTCCTTGTGTCTCATCTCTATAAACTGCTTTTCTGTGTAACGGGGTCAGATCCTGGTGCTATCTGCTAGTGCAGGACCTCTGTCCTTTCCAGCTGGAAATATGATTGATTCTGTTAATGCTATAACTCTTATTAATAACAGGACTTTGGTTTAAGCTTGTATGTTTGTTCTTTTCTTACCAGAAGGTGATCAAGTGTGGAATTTCCACCACACTTGGAAATAAAGTCGCTCAGGTTTGTATTTGACAGAATACAAAGGTAACGGAAAACAGTGAAGCTGAGTGAGGAGGAACTGATTATAAGAGTGTGTGTTGGTCAGAGCATCTATCAGAGTGCTTCCTCTTAAAAGCGTCTTTACTGTCGGCTCTTTAATGCAGAGCGGCTTCTCTGAGAGGAATCTCTGCTCAGACAAACAGCTTCATACATCTCACAGTGGAGAACCAGAAATAAACCACAAAGAGCAGCTGGAATCACTCAGCAGGAACATGGTGACCATATGTTCATCATCAAACTGACCCTCGCTGGAAGCTTGGTTTCCTCAAGTGGTGGAGAGTACATTTACTAAGTGTGTACAGTTCTGTAGTTTGCTTGAGTACGTCCATTTTCTTCACTTTATACAACAGTAGAAGTCCAACTGAAAGTATATATCATGTTTGCTGCAGCACAACATATTTAATTCACACGTTCTCTCTTTATAATTCAAATCAAACATCAAAAGGGAGAAGTGTGTCGTTTTTAGTCTCATAATACCTCTGCGTGAATGAGGCGGTAGGAGGAACTGGCACACACACAACTCTAAAAGCTAAAGAACGCCACAAAGGAGTTATGTTTTGTGTTGCAATTTAAGATATATATGGGTACAGAGCATACAAAAAGAGTAAAATACAATAAGAACGATCACTGTGGAGGAAAAACTAAGAATCCTCAAAGTAAGAATAGATCTGGCAACTGTTGTTATGCTTTATTTTCAAAGTAGGACACATCCCCATTAATCTTAACAATGAGCAATGAGTGATAAACGGAATGACCTACTCTTATGTGAGGATGTCATGTCTTTGTGCAGTTTGTACGTTTGGTATGGATGTTCCTGGATACCCTCAGGATTTTTTTTTAATGTTGCTTGATGATTTATGGGGAGCAGAGACTCACCTGTACTCTCCGAACGTCTCGTCTTTCATGGGCCGAGCCTCAGAGTCCCCCTCCTTGTCCTCTTTGTCTTTCACTGTGAGAAACGACATCCATCAAAATCTGCATTACAGGCTAACGTCTGCATGTGCATGTGCCTGTGTGTGTGTGTGTGTGTGTGTGTTTAGTTGTGCATTGTTTAAAGACCTGGAAAGGGTTATTAACGCCTTTGTTACCTCGAGGTTGGACTACTGCAACGCTCTGTATGTGGGTATGGACCAGGCGTCAATTAAACGCCTGCAGCTAGTGCCGAACGCAGCTGCACGTCTACTCACTGGCCACAAAAAGCGTGACCACATCACCCCAATTCTGGCCTCACTGCACTGGCTTCCAATTCGGTTCCGAATTGATTTTAAAATCTTTTTATTTGTTTTTAAAGCACTAAATGGGCTGGCTCCGGCCTATATAGCTGAACTCCTCCAGCGCTACACCCCAGCCAGAGCTTTAAGGTCTGCTAGTGCCCAAGACCAGGCTCAAAACCCGAGGGCACCGAGCCTTCGCAGCAGCTGGCCCTAGGCTCTGGAACACTCTGCCCCTCCATGTGAGGTCGGCCCAGACCCTAGGGGTTTTTAAATCTACTCTTAAAACACACTTCTTCTCCCTGGCCTTCTAGTTAGAGCGGAGCACGACTTCCTGACTTTTCCCTGTGTTTTTTTATACATCTGTTGTAATTTATTGTCTTTTATTGTGATTGTAGTAATGTGTTTTTATGTGATTGTAGTATTTATTACATGTACAGCACTTTGGCCCGGCCAAAAATCGCTTTTAAATGTGCTTTATAAATAAACTTTGATTTGATTTGATTTGATGAGAGTCTGTAGCACTAGGCCATATATCGATGAGACTAATTTATGTCTTCAAAATGTCACATGGCTTAATTTGAGTCTTTTCCTTGTTTTAAAAGCTGAATTATAGTAAAACAATGTCATTTTCTGAATTTACCAGACATGTAGCTTTTCCAATAATTGCCTGTACCTACTTTACTGATGATCATTTATGAAGATTCTCATTGTGAAAATATGTTGTGACAGCCTCAATGATCAACCCTACAATATCATCACAAGATTGATACCGTAGGTGATCAAAAACATTGTGATATCTGATTTTCTTATGCTGCCCCTTCTGCTTGGAATAATATACAGAAGGACCTGAAACTCTCAGATTTGATCACTATGGGGGAGTTCAAGTCCATCTTAAAGGACAGAGAACAAGAAACCATTGGTCGATGTGATTGCTATATCCAATTGAAGTTGTTTTGTTGTACCAGTTTTTTACGTTATATAATAGTTTATTTTATTTTGCATATTGACTGGTTGATGTGCCATCTAATTTGTGTTTTACGACTGCTGTATTCGTCTGCCTGTATTGTTTTGTGTTCATTTGTTGTAACTTTTGTTCATGCTGCCCTCTTGGCCAGGTCGCTCTTGAAAAATAGTTTTCCATCTCAATGAGACGGTTAAATAAAGGATGTATATATATATTTCTTCGTATGGCCTAGGCCTATGAGAGCGCTGTTTGTCGTACCTGCGTATTTCCCCCCCCTGCTGCGCTTGATGAGGCAGAGGATGAGCAGGATGAGCACCAGCAGCAGGATGGCAGCGATGAGTCCGATCAACCAACCCCGAGCAGCGAACCCACCGGGCATCACCGACGGCGCTGAGGGAGGAGAGAGAGGGATTCATTAGGAACTGTTTACAATGTGCATTAAGCTTCTTTTTATTTTTTCCAATTTTTCCAACCCAATAATGATGTAGCACATACATGACAAATACATAATTACAAAGCAAATTAAAAGACAAAACATAACAAAAACAGCTCAGTCTCAAACATACATACATGTAGATGGTTACAGGAGGAGCATCACATGTATGATTGATGATGAATTTATGATTACAGGAGATTCATGAGGTTCCTTTAACGATAACAGTCGACAATTCAGGTCCAAGGAAATGTAAAGGTTCCCTATTATACTGTTTTTCATCAATATATTACAGGTCTCAGATATATACAAAACATGTCTCTGAAGTGTTTGGCTCCAAACACCAAACAGATCATTGCAGCATCCCATAATTCCCTCTGTTTCAGCCCTGTTTCAAAAGTGCTGATTCTCTGTCTGTTACTTTAGATGAAAATAAGGAGCCCCTCCCCACGCCCCTCTGAGAGATATTTGGTTAAAAAGAACACAATGGTGCTCTAGTGCGGCTTTCACACCAGCGCTTTTCCCTTTCTAGCTCCTAGCTAGAGCTTTTCTGGTTCAGCTCCGGTTTCCCTTTTCTGCTCCCGCTCTGTTCACACCGCCCAGCTGCCGCTGCTGCGTCATGACGTCACCGTTTACATCGCTGATTTTCTCCCCAACGGAGCTCACAACAACAACAACGGGCCGGGGACTGCGTTGGGTTGATGATCGTGTTGCTTTTAATCATACGAAGCCAGATTAAATTAAATAACGACTTCTCCAACCTTATACTTTTCTCCAGAGTGCCGTGGTTCGTTGTTTATTAATGTGTTTCAGCGGCATTTACCGACCGCTGCAGTGCTGGCTGCTCTTCAACGGGAGTTTATTCTCCCGTTAGCTCCGGGTTAGCTCACACGGCTCTAAAGTATTCACTGTCTGACTGTCACACAAGCAGCTGATACATATCCCCAGTTCCCCTTAAGTGAATGTGTGTCAGTCTGAATTGACGCTGTTTGGCATCACAACGCTGTTATGAAAGTTTCTCTGGTATAACATGGGTGATGTTAGCATAGCAACCGAAGCTAAACTGACTACTTGCTAAGCCGTTTTCTACAGGCACATTTTACCGGCGTATTTTTCATTATGATTCTACTTGTGATAGTCGGACATGACAACCTGTGCAGCCCATGTATTGATTCCATCCGATAGCTGCTATAATAACAAACAAAACGTCTGCCTGCTCTCCACAATGATCAATAACAGCGAACGGATGGTCAAAGTAAGGTACAAATAAACAGAATCACACGAAGCCTGGTTAGTGTTGCCTGACTTTATAAAGTGTGTTTTTTTTTTATAAGTGTGTGGTTGCCTTCTAGTCACTTTGCTCAGCGCTACTGCTTGTAGGCAGGCATGACGAGACTCTTCAGTCGACCCATGTTCAGGGGAGGTGGGTTTAGTTTCCTGCACGCCTCGACGTAAGAGAGACGTAAGCGACGCCGCCTCTAGCTCCGAAGCTCTTGCCTCTGGACCGACAATTTTTTGGAGCTGGAAGTGAACCGCATTCCGGAGCTATGACGCGGCGCCGCTGCGGTGTGAACAGGAAAAACCGGCGCTTTTCCAGCTCCAGCTCCGAGCCGGAGCTGGAAAAGCGCCGGTGTGAAAGGGGCATAGGAGGAGATTCAGGTGATAAGGTGGGGGGGGTTACCTTGGTTGCTGATTGGCTAATGGTTACACAAGCCAACAAATTGCTATGACATCATAAAGTGGCCAAAATCTGATCAGCTCATTTTCAGACAGGTTTTTATATAAATGGATCAGGACAAAAAGAGAGAGAATCTTTTTTCCTGAAACTTTCAGAGTCTCTTTACACAGAGGGGACACATGTTGATGTAGAAGAGACATGAAGAAGTGGATTTTGCACAATAGGTGACCTTTAAATAAGGCTGCCAGATTGTATAGAACTGGTCAGATTTGGCATGTAAAACATTTGTGAGATATTCCAGGGGAACCAACTCAATTATAATGTTGCGCCATGCCTTTGAGAGATGGGACCTGATCCTTAGTCCCATTAAGCTTCTTAACATTCACATGTAATGCAATATATTTTTAAATGTTGGCCATGAGGGTTGTGCAATACGTCGCCATTGTCAGTATGTGCGTCTGTGTATTGTGTTTGTGCAAACGGTGTGCGAGTAATGATATGTGGATGTATTTTAATGTTTATTATGTTTGTATATGTACATGTATGCGGAACTGCAGGACGGAGTCCAGAACAAATTTCATACGGGGACAATAAAGTATATCGTATCGTATCAATGATTCTCATGCAGGTAATGCATTACTGATTTTCTCAATGGAGTCTGGTGGCTGTGAAGTGAGCATAGGTGGATTCTAATGCTTCAGTTCCCGTCAGAAAGGGCTGTCAGACTGAAATGTAAAGTGACATTTAAATATGCTAAATTTAGCGTACACTTAAACTGATATTGATTTTATAAGGTGGGCCTTTTTGACCACTATTTGTTATACACTGGCTATGTACCTCATTAAACCTATTAGCAGTTCCTGTCAGCACCAATACATTTACAGACAACAACTATCACTGAATTACTTTGACATTGAACAATGCCTAGAAAGAATTAGGATTTCAAGACATTTTTGCAAGTAAGCGGCGTTTATAAACCTTCGAGCTACTTGGTTATTCAACGTCAGTACCGGGCCGGGCTTTTATCAGAGATTTCACAGTATTATGGTACACACACACACACACACACACACACACACACACACACACACACACACACACACCACACACACACACACACACACACACAACACACACACACACACACACACACACACACACACACACACACACACACCCACACACACACAACACACACACACACACACACACACCTGCTCCTTTGGTCCGTGTCACGTTCTCCCACTGAGTGTCGTTGATCATGAGGTGGTACTCAGATCCCGGCAGGAGGCCTTTCAGCAAATAGACACCTTGCGTGGAGTTCACCACCTCCGAGTCCAACCAATCACAGCCGGCTGCAGAAAACACACACACACACACACACACACACAGATTAGTAAAGTTGTCTTTGGTCACTTTCTATTACTGGAAAGTGTTCAATGCAGAGACCAAATGTCTGACTGTCATGACTAAAAGAACATATGTTTTCACTCTCTTCTTCTTCCATCTCCTACTTTCTATCAGACATCTTTTCTCCTCTCTACATGTTAATCTTAGAAGTAGTGATATGCAGATCATCTCGTCAAATGGATGAACCAATAAGTGCCTGTTAATAATTAATAAAGGCATCCTGAGTCTTCTCTCTTCCTCCATCTTTATCTTAGTCATTTTGCAGAAAAGTAAAAGCCTTTTCCCTCCTCCCTCTCTCCTCCTTCCCTCCCTCCTTCCTCCCTCCCTCCCTCTCTCCTCCTTCCCTCCCTCCTTCCTCCCTCTCTCCTCCCTCCCTTCTCTTACGGCTCTTCCTGCGGTATCGGATGATGAAGCCGTGGTTCCTGAATCTCTCTCCGTGCACCCAGCTCAGGTTGAGTGACGTGTTGCTGGGAACTATGTTGATGTGTGATGGAGCAACTGGAAGGAGACACAAAGAGGAAAGAGGGATTTAATCAAAAGTTGTAAATAAAGTGCATGAGACCCAATCCGACAGTCAGACACACCATCATCCTTCAACCAAGCCCTTTCATCACATCCCTTCAACCTCCTATTACTGCCAATATTACATAAACATGAGCGGAACACTTCCAATACTTCACCTCAACAATACCAATACATTAACCATTTCATATCTGCGATATTAGCCTAACGAAAAACAGTGTAAGAAGTATATAAAATAATACTAATGATATTAATATCTCAGGTGGAAATTGGGTTTTGTGACAGTTGATTTATTTTAGAATAAAAGGATACATATTTCCATGCAAACTTTTGAAGTTAAAGTAAAGACGTGAAATAAAAAGTTTTAAATTTAGAATATAAAATGTGTAAAGTAGTAGTACAATGCAATCAATCTGTATAAATGTGTATATTAAAATAAATGCAGTGATTTCTTAGATATTAATGCATAATGCACAGTTAAAAAGGGTAAACACTTAATAAACAAAATAACATAAACTGTATTTTATCCTCATGACAGCAGTCTCACCTCCGTCCAGCGCGGTGGCCCCGCTCCGGGTGATGGGGGGTCCTTCTAAAATGGTTTTAGCGATCACGTTGAAGATGTAATGGCTGCTCGGGTCCAGAGAGTCCAACTCAAAGTGGGTCACAGCCGGGTCCTTGATGGCCTCCATCTGCAGCAAGCTGTCCAGATCTACAAACACACAGTGGTGAAATCAAACAAGCTACAAGTGCTGTATGTCGGTATGTTGAGGTACTTAAATAATCAAAATACCCTTACCCTTCCGATACTGCACCACGTATCCCGTCAGGATGCCGTTGGTTTCTTCTGGAGGGCTCCAGTAGAGGATCATGGATTTCTCTGAAGTACTCTCCAACCTAAACGATGCAGGAGGACCAGGCGCTAAACACACACACACACGCACACACACACAAATATACTTGTTGTAATATATGTATTTTCTAAGACACAAAAGGTTGTTCTATGGTTTTCTTACAGTGTAACTGGTTAAAAGCAACACAATATAAGTATTTTGCCCCTGGCTCTTCACACGTTCATGTACATGGCCTCTCTTGTTAAAACAGAATAATATAAATATAGTAAAACCACAATTAGAAGAAGAAGAATAGTATGACAGAATACCGTAATTGGACTTGAACCGGCAACCCTTTCGGTTCTCCAAGTCAAGTCCCTACTAAAAACTTTTTTTAAACACTTGCACACGCAAAGGGTGCATGCACACACTTTATATATTTTTGACTTCTTCAATAGCTACATATTTCACTATTTAATTTAGTCTTAATTTACATTATTTCATTTCATATTCTGTTCTTGTACATATCATATCATATTAACATGTATATAGACTTTTTGCACTACTTTTTATTTTGTATTTTTGTATTTTATTATATATGTTGCATTGTTGGAGGAGCTCAGGTCAGAAGAATTTCTTTGCCATTTCTACACTGTAGCTTTGTGCATATGACAATAAAACCTTTGAATCTTGAAAGGAACGTAAGTTTCATGAACACTCACCTCCTTGTGGGGTGCGGAAGTGGTGCGGGGGGGAGCGAGGCCCCTCCCCTTTGCTGTTAAAGGCAGCGACGGACAGCTCGTAGCGGGAGTAAAGCCGCAGCCCCGTCACATCCTCTGAGGTCTTCATGCCGTGGACCACCACCTCCCGGTCTCTCTCCCTCGCTCGCTCCAGCTTATCCTCTCTCTCCTGGTGCTGTTTCCCGAGAGACCTCTGGACCCGAAAGACCTCCGGACCCAACCTCTGGAGGTAGATCTGACAAGGAGTAACGTTTAATTAATGAGCAGTTGGACCGAGAGAAAATGATGTATTTGTGCTGCCTTTCCTGCTTTGATAGACTTACAACTACAGCTGTAAACAATGAGTCATAACAGAAAATGTAATTTTGATTATTTATTTTGATCATTTATGAAGCTAAAAACATCTAATGCTCTTATTTCCAGCTTCAAATGGAAAGCCTGGCTGCTTTTCTCTCTCATTGTAAACAAATAATTTCTTATTGAACACAATGATGTTCTTTAATCGGCCACAAGGTGGTGATGTATGCACTACAAAGTAATGTGGTTCTTCCTAGGACAGCCCACAGATTAGGTTGAATTCAAAAAATGCATATGCTCATGGTATTCATGTGTTTTCTTATGATATATTATAACAGATAATTGTTCCGTTAATGTTTTGATCTGTGTGGAATAATTAAATACACATTTAATACCGTGGAATAGAAAAAGTGTTGTAAAAATGGATAGAAAATATTTATAAATGAGGACGGCATCCAGCAGAATTTCCAGCACAACAATTCACCAAATGATACACTATATAGTATTTACAGTATTAAATATAACTGTGACATTAGCAGAGAACAGAGTTTTTTTAGTTGAGTTGTAACATCCGTTACCTTGTATCCCAGCAGCAGACCTCTCACATTTTGGGCTTCTTTCCACTTGACTGTGACGGTGCTGTCCGTCACTATCGTGGAGACATTAGTTGGAGCTTCCTGCGGCTCTGAAAGTGTCAGAAAGACAGGATGAGTTTGTGTAAGAATAAACATAATTAAGTATTCAACAAAAACAATAAGCACCTTACACGTCATTATGCTCCCAGCATCACATCTACATTACTGATGTTACTGACAGACACTTCATGTGTGTAGCTTTGTCCTAACTTGTTTACTTTATTGACAAATATACCATTAATTTATCAGCATCCATTGTCCATCCCACCCCAATGTCATCATGGCCTGGGGGCTGGGTTATGACACTTCTGATCAGATCAAATAATCCCTAGTGCATTAATGACATCTTAATTTGCAAGTACTGCAAGCCTCCTCTTGGTGAGAAACGCAGCAGCTCTCAGCCCCACAGTAGACCAATGCCATTATGGCGCGTTTCCACTACAGCGCGGAGCACGGTTTAAGAGGGCTGTGACGTCAGCGGCCCGTCTTTGGTTGCGTTTCCACTTGGCCTAGTACCGGCCGGCGGGTCCTAATTCACAGTTTTTCTGGCCTCATAAAATTGTGGGTCGAGGGCCAGAGACAACGAGGCTGAGTCGGGCTGAGTATGCTAAACTAGAGAGAGGATCGCTGGCAAGGGGGCTACAACTACAACAAGATGGACATATTTGACCGTGATTTAATTGTAATACACGTTTCAAAATGATGCCGAAGTAACAACATACTGATACCGGTTAGTAAAAACCATGAATTAATGCTTTGACAAGTCTGCAGACAGACGGCAGGCGAAAAACCTTTTAAAATGCGTGTTTTCTAAATGGAGATTGGCTAAGGTAACGCAGTATATGCTCCGACCGTCCACACTCACAACAACGGCCTATACAGACATAAATAAAGCAGCGACTGTATTCGCCATTGTTAAGGAATAATTCTTCTAGATATCTAACCTTTTACTCTGACATATGTTATCTCCTCTAAGGAAAGGCCTTGGTGCCATATGTGTTGTTGTCACCAGTGTGAGACCGGTCAACTTGACTGGCACGTAGGGTAATTGTTGTGAGAACACTGAAGCACTTCTTTATCGGTGTTTGTGGGCTCTCGGATGTGAAATCCTTGAGGCCATGAGCGTTGGACGCAGATGATTCAGTGTTTAGTCTACTCCTTCAGAGATGTTGATTCTCTGTGAACCTGTTAAAAGGTCTAGCATAGAGAGAGGTTCTTCAGAATTGATGTGGCAACTCTACCGTGTAGTCAGAACCTCTGACTCTTTGACTTGTGATGTGAATCCTCCGGCCGAATACTCTGAATAAACCCATCAGTGTTTGACATCAAAGCTCCAACTCTCACCGTGTCTCCTTCCTGAGTCGGTGACTCCATGCATTACTACACAGAAGTTTCATCCACAAATTGGCGTTGTCGGCAGGATACCAACATATCTTCAGAGACTGGTAAGTGTGATTTCAAATCTACATTTGGACATTGCCTTACCAGAATCTGTGATTGACGGTATCCTAAAATTATCTGTGAAGCTAAGCGGCTGCGTTTCGTTTTGGTTAATGAACATTTGGGGCTATTAACCCCAGGGGATCATCCAGGGACTCTGTCCTGGCTGGTTCCCTCTGTGTGTGATGCTCGGACGTATGTGCCGTGCAGGCATACACGGAGATGTTTAAAAAGACCTTAATGAGGGCAGCAGTAAAGTGGAACTTCTGTGTGAAATCAAAATAGAGATTTGTAATGAACAAATCGCCGAGATTCCGGGGGTTTCAGCGGCCAACACTAGCAGTTAACTAAAGCAGCCAGAGATATTACCCCCAGCGCCTCTAAAAAAAACACAGCTCCAGCTGCTGCAGCTCCGGGGAATGTGTGTCAAATACCTCCCCGTATCTGCATGAGCTGGTGAAATGAACTCAGAGGGAGAAAATCACAGCTTTTGTCTATAACTTTAACTCACACCACCGCCGTCTCTATTAAAAACGAGACTGTTTAAAAGCACTCTCGTGGCTTGTGGCCATCTACATTCAGAGGTGTGCTGGCAGGTGCGAGGTGCGTGCATTACCTGATGCGACAGGCTCCCTACATTGCTGAGGAGCTGATGTCGGTCCGGGGTGCATACATAAAATTATAGGCTAATTGATCATGGGTGGGCAGTGGTATGCAAGTGTAGAGCAAAACTGTGTTTCATCGTTGGGATGAGCATGATGGGAGGTGTATAGGCTGGTCGAGTAGGACTACAGTTAACTGTGTGGTTTCGGATAGAAAGGGTAGAGGAAAAAAGTCTATGTGCTCTTGATCGGGGGGGCATAGCACCACTAGAACAGGGATAGTGGAGTCGCAAGAGGATAAGCTAGTTATTGCTCTTGGACTGTCTTCAGGCACCGATCTAAGGACTTGTATACAAGGGTGGAAGTACGAGTCAAGGTACCCCACTGGGTTCCCATTGGGAGAGATCAAATAGCCATGACACAGGCAGTCTGTGGTTTGTACTTGTTTAACTTTTGTCTAGTTTCTGAACAGATATGAGGAGCTGTGAGCTCTGAGTGCTAACAGCTAACGGCTGTGTTGTTTTTCTGGGGTTCTCATTGAAGATGACGTCACGGCTCCGCCTACACTGCGTTACTATAGATACTACCCCAGTTCCTAAACTGTAATGGAAATGCGCCATAAAGTGAGCCAGTCCTAACGAGGCCTAGCCATACCGAGTGAGGCCGAGTAGTGGAAACGCGCCATTACATTTTATTGGCATGCTGTTTCTATCCATCACTAATTGCGGATCCTGACTCTTGACCTAGAGACATTTTCCGACAGAAAAGACTTTGCTGCACAGCAGAACGCTTGTTTTCAACCACAAACAAGATCACAACAAAACAGATCTGTCATGTGTTTAATTTCTCTCATTGGATCTGACATTCCTGCAGAACAGGCCTCGTGGGATGCTCTGTGAAGATGTCTTTTTGTGAGACGATTTCATATTTTTTCACATCCAGAATGTCTTGTACAATAAGGGAATGTTGACCTCTTTTATGAGGGACATAATGACTCAGTTTAAGTACAAGACAGTTCTGAAAGAAAGTATTTGAGGCGCTGTGTAAAGAGGGTGAGGGAACAGTCTGCAAACAGATCATAAATAAAAAGTTCTTAAAAGTCATAGGATACGTCAGTCAGAAGGACTTTTCGTCTTGGCTATAAAGACGTTAATTATAGTATAACATGTGAGGATTATCAATGAGACATTTGAAATAATTTGTGCTAGAAGTACAACCTGTTTTAGTTCATTATTAGATAAAATAAGAACTGAATTTAATGAAAATATATCTTGATATTGAAGACTTTGTACTCAAATTAACTTAGCATTATTAGTTTACTCATATTGAAATGATTTGTTTTACTTTTAGATAAAATCATCGAAATGAACCTAAATAACCTGGAGAGATTATACTGTACCCACAGAGCCATGTTTGTTAATTTTAGGATATCCTTAATATTGTCACATTTCTTAAAAATATCCACATTTTTCCAAGAATGGCGATAACAACAAGTTTGGAGTCGCTAAAACAGTCTTTGTATCCCAGTGTCTGATGTTGAATTGGTATTACACTAAACTATGGAATCCATTTATTGTATTTCTTTTGCAAATTCTAGGAATTTTCTGTTTTTTTGTTAACCTTTTTTTATTCCGGAATTTTCTTTTATATTTCAATTTGATCTCCTTTTGTTTATATATTCATTGTCATTCATTAATGTCTTTTTTTTTCTCTTTATCATTTTCCATGTCTTTTTAAAATTGTGAGCTTTGCTTTTGCTTTGGTCTTTTTTTGTTTCTGATGACGATTGCACCAACATTGATTGTCTGAGATAGCCCAGCCTATACTACTCAGTATATGCAATTTCTAATAATAATAATCATGTACATTATATTACTATTATTTGTGCAATCTGAGCCATTGTCTGCCACACTGTCTTTGCATGCAAACTTTGAATTCAATCAATCAACTAAACCTTATTTGTAAAGCACTTTTCATTAACGAAGTGCTTTACAAACCCAAAAAAATATATATACTATATATTGAAACAATATCAACTACAAATAGGTGCAGTTTCACAAAACGTAATATCGTGATACTCATGTGTATCAATATTTGCAACACTCCCTACGTACCGTCCTCTCCGGAGTATCCGATCTCCGGCTCCGGTGTCGGTGCCCCCCCCCACGTCGTTGACAGCCTGGACTTTGATCTCAAACGGTGTGTACGTCCCTGTGTCGTTGATGACGTACGGAGGCGTCGCAACGTCTGCGTGGTTCCACTGAGCGTCCCCCCCCCCCACGCCACGACACGTGGTACTTGAACCCCTCGCCGGAGTGGAAGCGCTTGTCCATCTCCTGCAAGGATAGGAAACGTAGGAATACAACATTGATTCAAGGTTCAAGGCTTTTATTGTGTGCAGAGCTACAGTGTAGATACATCAATGAACATCTTAGGGCACAGGCTCCTCCAACGGTGCAACACAATAAAACAGATAAGATAGTACAAGTAAATAAAATAGAATAGAAACAGAATATGATAGAAACTGTGCAGAGTAGTCTATATACAGTAATTGGAATATTGACATGTGAGTTGCAAACAGACGAATTTTGTGTATGTTCTTTCAAAAGATCAGATGTTTAACAGTCTATAACGTGTTTTTATTTTATATTTATTGGACCTTTGTACCTTGATTCTTATGTTTCTTATGTTTGTACATTTTGCATTTTTATTTATCTTTTTTAGTTTGTATTCTAATAATGAAAAACTCACTAAACCCAAATAAATCCCTGCAATAAGCTGGCCCTAAACATTTTAAATCAATATTTGTATTTTATTATTTCTTGATAGAACATTTTCACTTTCTAAAATACTACTAGTTCTTATGGTTGTATGATATTTGTTCTTTTTATTGCACTTCGTACTTTTAATGTTTATGTAATTATATATTTTTTATTAACCTTTTTTAGTTTTTATCCTAAAATGAATCAACTATCACTAAGCCGAAATGCCCCCAATATGCTGGCACTGCTAATGTTTTATTTGAACATGAAAATACTCACGTCCCAGGTGATGATCATAGTCTTAGGATCTGTGGACTCGCTGCGCACACCTGAGGGGTTTCTGTCAGGGACTGCAGGAAGATAAAGGGAGAAAAACACTTAGTAAAGGTATAAAACAAAAGCTTTTAAATAGATAGATCGACAAATACATTTGTTTGCTTTATGAATATGAAATAACTCACATTAATTTGCAGTTAAGCCTAAATACTGGATAGCAATATCTACCTTAAAGGTGGGGTAGGTAATTTTGGAGAAACCGGCTCGAGATCGCTAGAATTTGAAAATACACAACCGGAGAAAATCTCCCACTTCCTTACAGAGCCCCTCCTCCAACACACACGAACGCGCACATGACCAATGAGGGCACGAGATAAGTTTGTGCACAGATGGAAGGCTGACAGGCAGGTAGGCCATCCAGTTATTTTAGCCGGGCCGGCTCAGATGATTGGTCGTACTTTTTACAGTATTACGGCTTCCACAGATGACATTTTTTTATGGATTTTTTGTCAAAGCACTTAAGATATTCATTGCTATCGGGATGTTAAGAGCATTCCATGGAATATAACAAAAAGTGTATCTCGAGCCGGTTTCTCAAACTTACCTACCCCACCTTTAAGGCACCTTGTAGCTAATAATAAACAATATATATTTATTATGTTTGTCTCATTTGCATTAGAAAAGAGGGATAAAACAAGATGTGGTTCTGAAAGGAAAACTCCATCCCAACAGGGACCGTTTGTAAATCCATTTCTCACACAGTGTTACATACAATTCTTTAAGAAAACGTTGGTTCTAGCATGCTTACACTCTTCCTGTAGATTCCAAGACTCATTTGTTCAGTCATATGCTCACTTCTTTCAAAACACAGGCCTTTTTAATATAACAATACTGTTAAAAACACTTTTGCATAAAACAGTGCTCCGATTGAAGACCAGCTTGTCTGCAGACGTGTGAGAGTTTTTATGCAGAAGTATTTAAAAAGTTATGTTTAGGAAAAATACTGTCTGGGAATTAGTAAGCACGCGATCAATGAGAATTTGATTAAACTAAGAATTATGAGTTTATTCTTATCGTACTCATTTGTTTTCTTCAGGTATTCAAGCCAACAATCATTTCAAACAAATATTTTGGTTCCTGCGTTTTGCACATTATGTTCTCGATAACATTACGATTAATTGTGTTATCGTTACAGTGTCAGCGTCTCACCGGCAGGGGGGGTTTTGTGGTGGTCCGAGAAATGGCTGGGGTCGCTGTGGCCGATCTCGTTGACGGCTATGACCCTGAAGCGGTAGGTGCAGTACGGGTGGAGGGTGAGCTCCAGGTGGTTGAACTCCCCCGGCACCTTCTTCCACTCCTCCCACCTCCACCTGCCGTGCTCCGTGTGCTGCTCCTCACGAGCCTCCACGATGAACTCTGAGAGAGACAGGGAGAGAAAGATCACTTTAAAATGTCCTCTGTTGCCATGTATAATGTGACAATAAAGATTTAAATTACAACAAAATACAAATGTCCTCAGTTACTGAAGACAATTAAGATGGCACATTCTTTTAGGTAATCCAAAGTATGCAGTACATTTTTATAATAAATCTTATCTGTATACTAGTGGATTACTTTATTAAAATGAGCAGAGCCTGCTCAAATGTTTTGTATGTGTGTGTGTGTGTGTGTGTGTGTGTATGTGTGTGTGTGTGTGTGTGTGTGTGTGTGTGTGTGTGTGTGTGTGTGTGTTGAGTACCTATGATGGGGCTGTTGTGTGTTTTTCCTGGGTTCCAGCTGAGTGTGAGGCTGTGGTCAGCAACATCAGACAGAGACAGACCTTCAGGAGGGTCCGGCCGGGCTGAGGGTCCAAATCAGAGCTGTTAGTGTTACTGCGCACCTCACACACACACACACACACACACACACACACACACACACACACACACACACACACACACACACACACACACACACACACACACACACACACACACACACACACACACACACACACACACACACACACACACACACACACACACAGAGTGACATACCCACGACAGTGATGGAGCCACTGGCTGTTACGCTTCCCAGAGCAGTGATGACCTCACAGGAATAACGAGCGCTGTCGTCTGATTGGATGTTGGTGACTTTCAGGGTTCCATTATCAAATATCGTGTGCCTTAACAAACACACACACACACACACAATAACAGCATATAAATATATTTATAATATAATGTGTAGTTTAGTGTTAAAAAAGCAGGCTTTCTTGCAGTCTAATAATAGGTCAGACACACAGATGAATCGCTTTAACATGACTACTGTATATATTATGTGTTTTAGTTTAGCTGGGGACTTTAGTATCTGAGTGTGTGTTTACTTGTCATCTGGAGACGATTCCTGCATTTTGTGTTCGGCCTTCTTCCAGACGATCTGGTACTTTATGAGGCGAGGGTCTTTCTGGAAGACACAGTCCAGCAGAGCGCTCCTTCCTCTGAGCACACGCACGTCCTGCGGCCCGTTCAGGATCACCGTTTGGTCTGACAGAAAAACACAGCACAGTGAGAACATGTGTGACGACCAGTCTACATTTCTTTACTTCATTGTATTACATCCTTTTAATACACAATCTTTTTTTACTTCTTATGAATGTAAAGATATTGTTTTTCAATTGTATTTGTGTCTTTTATTAATATTGTACTGTACATATATATGTTTATATAATTATTTCGTATTTTAATTTTCTTTTAACTTTTTGTTAGTAGTATTTGACTTTCACCAAACCCGGGATAAATACAGTATTTTCATTCTGATTCTTGTGTTTATTTCACTGATCTTATATATATGGATATCATCTTATTTCTTTTTCTGGTTTCCCATATGTAACATCAGACTCACTGTAGACCTCCAGGTGTGCAGAGATGGAGATGTTGCTGTGTTTGATGGAGCAGCTGTACTCTCCGCTGTCCTCGTGACTAACGTCGGACACAATGATGGAGCCGTTGGTGAGCAGAGCGACACGAGGGTCCGACAGCAGAGGAAGCCTGTCCTCCCCCTCCCTGCAGAACACACACACACACACTTATTGATCTTTACATAAATTAAGGTGTCTCTGCACAGCTCGGTCCCTCCTGAGTCTTTTACCCCAACATTAGACACATGCAGAAATTAATCTCACAGCAACAGCAGTAACTCGATCGATGGGAGTGTGTTTCCTGGCTCATCATTGAATGGAGGATAAACAGAAGAAGATCCATAAAATATGGGCGGAGGGAGTAAAGAGAGGATAAATATCACTCTGAAGGCTGTGAGTATAATGTTTAAGGCCTTAAGCAAATATTGTCTGTCTACCTTAGTTATACACATAGATACAAAAGTAAGAATTTAAGAATAATTGTGTTTCAGAGGTTTTACAAATGTGTTGATGCTGCCACCTGAGGGCGCTGCTACCTTAAATGAACAACATTCATGAAGAAATCACACTCTGATTTCAAATTTGGAAATACATGTTTTTTCTTGGATAGCAAGGGGATGAAAAATGTTAAACTGAAAAGTAGACACACTCAAGTCAAATACAAGTACCTCAAACTTGAGTTCAATATAAGAGTATACAAGTATGTTCTTTGTTACTTCCACCACTGCCAAATGGGCTTAACGTGGACCAGATTGGTTGTAATAATGAATGATAGAGAAAGTAATATAATTGCATTTTAGGGGTGTTGGATTGAGGGCCACAGATGAAGTACCACAACATAAGTGTGTGTGTGCGTGTGTGTGTGTGTGTGTTTGTGTGTGTGTGTGTGTGTGTGTGTGTGTGTGTGTGTGTCTCACCATGTGATGTGTGGGCGTGGCGAGCCGAAGGACTCACAGTCCATCACGACGGATCCGCCCTCAGTGAATTTGTACACCTTTGCATCAGAGGTCAGGATCTGAGGAGGGAGCTCTGAGAGACACACAGGGTACACATGGGAATATTTCAATAACTAATCAATTACATCAGAGTTAAAAATGTTTCTAACAGTGTGAGGGGAAGTTGCAGCATGTACATCCTCAATAAGTCGATCATTTCAGACAACATATTGATTTAAAACATTACTGGATTGCTCCCACTAAGAAGAAAAAAGTGTCGGTTATTGTAGACAGCAACGTGACTTAAAATGAAGGCAGCAACGATGGAGGTCTTCTGTAACTGTCCAAGTCTTTGACATGTTATTTTCCATTAACCAATCTTTAAACACCACCAGAGCCCATACCGTGTTCCTGTTAGTGTTTGCTTCCTGTCTGTCTTCCTCTGCTGTTCCGTTCAGTATTTAATTCCTGTCTTTTATTGCTGATTTCTCTGACGTCCAACTCCCTGTGTTTTTTAAACCGTCTTGCTATTTATTTGAGCTGTTTTCTTGTTATTACTCTATTTCTTTACCATGGACAGTTTAGCCGGCCTGAATCCAAAGGTTTGTACTCCAATAAAACAATACAATTCATATTTAAAAAAATGATTCCATGGTGTTTTCTGATAAGGAACGGAAACCAATGTATGTTTTCGGCCAAAGCTGACGTTAAATTGACCAAAACTCTTTCTGCCTGTTAGTGTGAGACATGCCTTCATTAGCAACAGTCTGCTATACAGAAATAACAGACCACAGAATGTCCAGATTGACCAATAAGAATCTAGCATTCAACTAAGCCATGTAGTAGAAATGACTAATCAATTACATTACAAAGAGTTTTGAACTAGCTACAGTACACACATCCTTTACTCAAGTAGAAGTACAGATACTCGTGTCTAAAAATACTCTGTTAAAAGTAGAAGTACTGACTAAACTTCTTTACTCAAGTAAAAGTAAAGAAGTATGGGCTTCGAAATGTACTTAAGTAAAAAGTACCCATAGCTACCATCTGTTTTAAAGAGTACCTGACCTCCCTTTATATTAATAGAACAATAATGTCATTGTTAGCTAATGAATGTTTCCATGCTGAACAACGGCAACATGACAACGTTTTCATTGGTCCCTCTTCTTTAGAGAAGACCAGGAAATGATGGATACACGGATCGTGTTCAAATCAAAAGGCACGCAATGACTCTAAATAATAATGATCACGCCACCAAACACACATTCAAACTAAAGGAACCAGCCTGTTTGGAAAATGTATTTATAGGTATTTGTGTTCAAAATGTAAGAAGTAGAAAGTACAGGTATTTGTGTTCAAAATGTAAGAAGTCAAAGTCATCAGAAAAATAAGAAGTGGAGAAAAGTACTGATACCAGAGAAATGTACTTAAGTACAGTAACGAAGTATTTGTACTCCACTACTTCCCACCTCTGCAAGCTAACAGGAAGTTGCAGCGTACATACCAACAACATAGAGGTAGGTGTTGAGCAGGATGGAGCCGTGTTCGTTGGACGCCACACACTGATACACAGCGGTGTCTGTAAACACCACGTCCCTCATGATCATCACACCCCCCGACACACTGCGACGAGGGGTCATCATCCACATCTACACAGGGGGGGGGGGAGGTGAAGAGGTTAGAAACAGGACTGAACAATGTGACCTTATGTGAGTTTGTCAAACAGAAACTCTCTACAGGCTGAACACAAAGATGTGTTTAGATAAGGAGCGGAGGTCCAACAGGAGGAGCAGCAGCTGTCCAGACCCTGAACTCTCACTGTGGCAGCTGCTGATCCTCACTTCTGCTCCTATAGTTCATGATCATAGTCTTTATTTCTACTCTATCTCACATTTTTTATCTTGTTTCTTCTTTTCCTTTCATCTGACTTCATTTGTTCTTTCCTCTTTGTCTACAACGTCCTTCTTTTCATGCTTATTCCGGTTCCTTCGTCCTTTGATTTTCTCTCTCCCCTCCTTCCTTCCTTTCACTCTGTCTTATTTTTTCATTTCCTTCTTTCCTCCTTTGATTTCCTTCCAATATTTCTTTCCATTTTTTTACCTCACTTCATTTGGTCATTCCTCTTTCTTCATTGACTTCCTCCTACAATGTATTGTCTTTCTTCCTTACACTTTCTCCCCTCCTTGCTACCTTCTCCCTCCCCCATTTTCTACTTTCTTAACTTCTTATTCTACCTTCCTGCGTGTCTATCTCCCTGTTGCCTTCTATTTTGCTACCTCCATAATCTTTCTTCTACTTGTCCCTAAATCCTATTCTTTCTTTCTGTTAAACTCCCTCTCTCTCCCCCCCCTCTCTCTCCGCCCCCTCTCTCTACTCCCCCTCTCTCTCCCCCCCCCTCTCTCTGTGGGAGTCAGTTGAGGACCTGGAGTCCATCTCCTCACCATCCTGTTTAATTCATCTGATGTTAAAAGGCTCTCTGTTATAGTGGACCAATAAGTTGGACTGCCTGCAGCCGGGAAATGATCGCTGCTCTTACCTGAAATCTATCTCTGGTCCTTTAAGCGTTATGTAATATAATACTGCAGTCATATTTAAAGTGATCCAAAAGAAAAGTTCGCTCAAAAAGTGCTGATCATTCAAAAAGGACATTTAAAAATATCTACTAAATTAGTTGTAAGTGCCAAAAAGGGCCGAGCACTTCAGACATCATCATTTGCTGACGCAGGTACTATAGGATCTGGAAAAAGTGTAGAAAAATGTCATATTTATTAACCCTTACCCTGACTTTAAAGAAGAACATAGCTGCAACAAGACAGAGAGGCTAAGAGTATCTTTAGAATTCAGTATAGTATTGTATAGGAGGTTTTATAGCAGGCTAAAAAGTATTTTAAAACAATTATTAAAAAAAGAAAAGGCTATAAAAAGGTAGATTCATAAATCTGTTTGATTGAATTTGGACGCATTCACAGATGAAGGTGTAATGAAGGGTTGTATGACTTTAAAATAGTTCAGTTATGTACAATATAGTTCAGTTTTTATAATGAAGACTTCTTTGCTCAGAAGGGGAGTAAATAACAACACAACATTGGTATTGGCGTTGGCCAAATGTTTGCTTTAAACAATGATATCATCCCAGAATGTAATATAATTATTAGTGCATCCACATCATATCATCATCAAGCATTGAAATGATAAATGGAGGGCTGACTTCCTGTTTGTCGACACACTTAACTACAAATAGAGTCCAACAACATCCAGGATCCATTAAAGGTCCCCTATTATACTGTTATTCATCAATATATTATAGGTCTCAGATAAATACAAAACATGTCTCTGAAGTGTTTGGCTCCAAACACCAAACAGATCATTGCAGCATCCCATAATCCCCTCTGTTTCAGCCCTGTTTCAAAAGTGCTGATTCTCTGTCTGTTACTTTAGATGAAAATAAGGAAAATCGTGATGACATCATAAAGTGGCCAAAATCTGATCAGCTCATTTTCAGACAGGTTTTTATATAAATGGATCAGGACAAAAAGAGAGAGAATCTTTTTTCCTGAAACTTTCAGAGTCTCTTTACACAGAGGGGACACATGTTGATGTAGAAGAGACAAGAAAAAGTGGATTTTGCACAATAGGTGACCTTTAACGTACCTGAGAGCAGCTCTCCGTTGATGCTCCAGCTGATCTTTGGGGTCGGGATGCCTTCAGCCTGACAGTCCAGACGCACCGTTTCCCCCGGAGCGTAGCGCAGACTCTGAGGCGCCTTCACCCAGTACGGAGGGGCTGCAAACACACACACACACCACTGTAACACACTGCGGCTACTACACACACACCTGTAACACACTGCGGCTACTACACACACCTGTAACACACTGCTGCTACTACACACACCTGTAATACACTGCTGCTACTACACACACCTGTAACACACTGCGGCTACTACACACACCACTGTAACACACTGCTGCTACTACACACATGTTGGTCTAACAGTTCAGTTATGATATCCCAGTTTTGAGAAAAAACTGAATTATAAAAGACAAGATGAATTCAAGATAAATAGAATAAGTAGATTAACCTGAAGGGAGCTTTCTAAACGTGCTAATTTTACGCATGGAGTTTAAAAGAAAAGGGTTAGGAGTTGCATTATGGGAAATGTAGGTTTCAGTGTTTGTAGGACATCAAGATAATGTGTGCCTAAACTTATAATTGCAGTGACTCTATAAAATTGTATGTAGGTACTTTACATGTCAAATTCACTTCTTATATATGTTCACTAACTTCATAATGCTGCTACTTATTTCTTCGCTACCATAAATGTGCATTGATTTGATTGTATTAACAAGTGCCTGGTCTTTATTTAATACGTGAGTCTACTTATATTAACTTTGCCCTATATCTGGACTGTCCCCTTGCTTTAACAATGTAAGATCTCTGATTTGATGTGCTGCACTGCACAAAGTCCTGATCTTCCTAAAATCCTATATCAAGCCATGAATTCTAACTGAACTTGTTTTGAGAATAATCTGCTAATCAAGAGCTGCTTGTATAAGATGATCAAGTTTTAATACATCTCATTCTCATTTCAAAAATTCTGCTTAAGTCTAATTATCCCTCATTAGCCGCAGATCATCATACCTGTTTCAAGTCTGTGCCAACTCAAATCACGTATTGTTTTTCTTGTTTTAAGATGGATGTTTTGTTGCAGTGTGTGTGTTCCTACCTTCCACAGTGAGGGTGAAGGAGTGTGAGACGGAGCCTTGGTTGTTGGAGGCGATGCACTCGTACTCCCCGTCATCATTCTGCTCGATGCTGTCGAAGCGAAACCAGCGACCGTGTGAATCTGAATCCACCCTGCCGCTGGTTTCCTCCAGGCTGCCATCCTTCTTCTTCCATTCTACCTTTGGAGTTGGTCTGTAGACACACACAAAAAAAACACACACACACACACACACACACACACAGACACACACACACACACACACACACACACACACACACACACACACACACACACACACACACACACACACACACACACACACACACACACACACACACACACAGGATTAAACGACAAGCAGAGAAAGACACACAAAGTGAAAAAGTGGTGGATGGAGATGGATCGATCGAGAGAGATATTGAGGACATTAGAGTTGAATGAACACAGATGATCCTGTTAATGATGTAATATCCGATTTCATCGTTAAGGCAAGATGATAATGACCCTCCATTTACCGCCATGGAGACGGAAGTCCCAGGGGAAGCATGATAATTAGAGCAAACACAAAACAGCAATGAAACAGAGGAGAGATGGAATTATTTAATAAAGAGGATTAGTGTCAAACCTGTGTTTGGTAAGCAGTGTGTGTGTGTGTGTTTGGTAAGCAGTGTGTGTGTGTGTTTGGTAAGCAGTGTGTGTGTGTGTTTGGTAAGCAGTGTGTGTGTGTGTTTGGTAAGCAGTGTGTGTGTGTGTTTGGTAAGCAGTGTGTGTGTGTGTTTGGTAAGCAGTGTGTGTGTGCGCCCATTAAGGACTGAGGGAAAACAGGATTGGATTGCTACCTGCTGTCATACTTAAATATTCAAGATTTAACTGTAAATTAATTGCTTTAATCAAGCTCAGTAATGAACATTTAATCTGATGATTTGAACAGTTGTCTTCAATTATAACAAAACATTAATTGTGTGCATAGATTATACAGGTGAAGGATGCGTGTGTGGCTGGGTGACCATATCTTTTAACCAAATACCTCAATATTGATAATAGGACGATATTGTAGGGTTGACTACTGGTGCTCTGATACGAATTGAACACTAAAAGATAAATGATCATCATTAATCATCATTAATTACACGTGTCATTTTAGAATATGATGATACCTAACATAAAATCTAGTCTCAGATCACAATATCAACATACTATTGATAAATTGCCCAGCCCTAGTGTTATCCTTCTTCTGTTTACATACTGTCCGCATTATATTCAAGTATCTTCATATAAATGCCTGTATGAGAGTTTACATATTGGAAGGGAGTAGAGGCTCTTATTGTGAAATAACCAGGAAGTGTTCTTATTGATTCAAGAGTGAACTACTGCCAGTCAATAAAAAAACACCTGTACTGTAGCATGTAGTTTTCACTTGAAATTATAGTTGTTCTACTTCTAATGTATATCACACCATTTTGAACTGTAGCATACTCATGCACATACATACATGTAAAAAACCTATTTAAATCAAACACTTTCTGACCAGTAGATGCATCAAAATCACACACTAACAGCTGCACACCACACACACACACACACACACACACACACACACACACACACACACACACACACACACACACACACACACACACACACACACACACACACACACACCCACACACACACACACACACACACACACACACACACACACACCACACACAGAGAGGTCCTTACAGGCCTTTGGGGAGACATTCGAGGACGACGCTGTCGCCCCTGAGGGCCTGCACGGAGCTGTGGGAGCCCACGGGATGGAAGAAGTCAGGCTTCTTGCCATGAACAAGATCATTACCTGGAGGGAGAGACGGAGAGAAAAGCACATCACACTGTAATGTTTTCATCGTAAAAGTGTAGATGAGTTTTTTTTTGCTTTGCCTGATTTTTTAGCCTACCCTCATTCAAATAAATACAGTGGACAATATAATAGAAACACCTGTCACTACAATTTATAGAGAAGCAATACTTAATAACTGGCGTATGTCTAAAATCAGTTAAAGGTGTATTATGCAACATTTCCAAATTAAAAGGAATACAAAAAAGGAACTATATTATATATTATGTTGAGTTGTGGGCTCACATCGCAAATGTTTTCAATAATTTAAAATCTGTAATTGTTAATTTGCCTAAGGACAACTTTTCCCCTTTGTGCATGTCATAAAATTGTATTTTTTTCTAGTTTAAAGCCACATTTCGATTATACATTTGTAGGCCACTTCACTGTGTGTGTGTGTGTGTGTGTGTGTGTGTGTGTGTGTGTGTGTGTGTGTGTGTGTGTGTGTGTGTGTGTGTGTGTGTGTGTGTACTCACTCTGCATGACAGTGAGGTGGACAGCAGGGAGAGGGAGGACCGTCCTGGCTAAGGTGTACTGAGCGTTGCAGATGTAGTCGCTTCTGCTGTCTGTCTTAATAAGATTAGAAAAGTACAAGTTCCCGTCCAGGCCGACCATCACTCTGTCGTTCAGCTTGATGTGCACCATCCCTGAGGGAAACACGACACACAGGCGGGACAAGTTAAGGTACAATGATGTCAGAGGGGAAAATAAACTATAAAGGTTGTTACAAAAAACAGGAAGGCTCTTTAGTGGACTGCAATATTGACTTTTTATATGAGTTGAACAAAATGGAAAAGCTAAAATGCACTTATTCAACAGGCAGGCAGTGAGAGGGGGAATCAAGGACAAGAAAAAGGAACCATTTAGAAAAATAGAGCCCAGACATCAGCTGACATTACTGCATTCATTAGTTTGAGTGGAAATGATCTGCAATGCAGCGCAAATCCCTCCTCAGGGGACTCAGCTGGAAGGAGAGATGAAACAAAAACATCAGACAAAGCTGCTCAGATTGTGGAGACTTACAGAGAGGCAGACATAAAGTGTCTCTCTGTCTCATGAGCTGGACAGAAGACATGAAGGCAGAAGATGAAAGACAGACTCACTCCTGTCCATCCAGTGGATGTGCGGGGGGGGTGGAGCTGTTTGGAGGGTTGCAGGCCAGGATCATGCTGTCTCCCTCGTTTGCTTTCTTATCGACTCTTTGCTGTTTTAGAAGAACCGGTTGAGCTGAAACACAAAGGAGAAGATTATTAGTGAAGAACCATGAATCATCAACAGCAGAAATTAATCTGCAGGGTTAAATGCCCTATTATGCTTTTTGTGGTTGTCCCTTTCCTGTAGTGTGTGATATAGGTTTCTGTGCATGTCAATGGTCTGCAAAGGCTAACATCTCTGTGTTCCCTCCAGAGGAAGTTTCTCCCCCACACACTCCCCCGCCCCCCCCCTGAATAAAATGCTTCCATTTGTTTATTTGACATGACATCACTATTTAACACCTGCGCTTGTATTGTCTCGCGCTCCAACACATTGTACGTGATAGGCTGAGGTATGGGACATCTCTGAGCGGTTGACCAATCACATCAGAGCAGATACCATTTTTTTCTTTTGTACATTAAAGCATGTAAACATGTCCTAGAAGAGGCATAAAATACAAACATGAAACCCGAAAATGGTTATCATATGCCCCCTTTAAAGGTGGGGTAGGTACGTTTGAGAAACCGGCTCGAGATACACTTTTTGTTATATTCCATGGAATGCTCTTAAGATCCCGATAGCAATGAATATCTTAAGTGCTTTGACAAAAAATCCATAAAAAAATGTCATCTGTGGAAGCCGTAGTACTGTAAAAAGCACGACCAATCATTTTAGCCGGGGGGCTAAAATGATTGGATGGCCTACCTGCCTGTCAGCCTTCCATCTGGGCACAAACTTATCTCGTGCCCTCATTGGTCATGTGCGCGTTCGTGTGTGTTGGAGGAGGGGCTCTGTAAGGAAGTGGCAGATTTTTTCCGGTTGTGTATTTTCAAATTCGAGCGCACTCGAGCTGGTTTCTCCAGAATTACCTACCCCACCTTTAAGGAATAGGGGGGTGAGCTGGGGGAATTTTTTTAATTGAGTTTGTTTGTAAAGAATGTTATTTTTCCTTGTAAGTAAAACATGTTAATTCTGCTGTTGTTCAATGTGTTATAAACTCAAGTTGTATATATAGATGCATGTTGTAATTATTTGTAAAATGATTTGGCAATACTGTATGTCATTATGATCATGCCAATAAAGCTTTTTGATTTTGATCTACGGTCTTGTCTGGTAACATGATACCTGCTGAGTCAGTAAGGTAATGAGGCTTCCTAGTTTCTCTTTGTTGCACTTACAGCTTTTTCCTGTTGCAGTTTGTGCCGTAAATGATGCAGTGAGCTGCTGCACTGAACCTGCAGGGAGTCAGAGCTCCTTTTTTGCTTCACAGTTTTTTAATTTCCGCAGAGGTTGCTATCTTTGAGCTTACACTACAGTTTTTTTATCCTCTTTCTCTGCTCGAGAAGTAAAACTGTATACAGCTTTCATTTCTTCACAGTTGGTGTAACACTGGATCAAAGAGAATGGTACACATATTGATTGCAAGAGGGGGAGGGCGTAACTGTTAGAAAAATGCCAGGATCCTTCATAATTATAAAGTCGGCTTCAGTTTTGTCACTGACGCAGTAAAGGCTACGCTGCCTATAGACATGGTTGTAGAAAGAAAGGGAAGAAGAGGAGCTTGTAAACCAGGAGGTCAAACATGTTGCCTTGAACATCTAACCATCAACGAGAGAAACATCAAGAGAGGTCTTTAGGATTTCTTTTTTAAATGCAACAGTTTACATTTTTCTTTTGTCAGGTAGTATTTTATTAGTATTTAAAAAATAAAAAATTGTTGTCTTGTAAATCCACTTTAGCTACAACCATTTTTTAAACAATATACTGTATATCATAGTGATTGATCTCCATAAAGACGACCCTGAACTATGACATCCCAACCAAAAAAAACAAAACATGCACCCCCCGCTCCGAGTGACGTTGCAGCTCTGTTTCCAGGAAATGGTCGCTATGGTAACAAGAGATGAGAGAGCAGAACAGGTGGCCCCAGTCAACCCCACTGAGTCACTGAAGTGTGTGTGTGTGTGTGTGTGTGTGTGTGTGTGTGTGTGTGTGTGTGTGTGTGTGTGTAGACAGAGAGAGAAGGGGGGATTTGTGTCTTACTGTACATGCTTCATAACATTTCATTCATGTGACGATGAGTCAGCATGTGTGATAAGTGTCTGTTTGAAGTGTGTGTGTGTTTGCAGTATGTGTGTGTGTGTTTGCAGTGTGTGTGTGACTCACGCTCCACGGTGAGATGTACGGATTGTGTCATGGCGGTTCCCAGAGTGTTTGAGGCGTAACAGCGGTAGTAGCCTCCGTACGAGTCGAGTGTCTCTTCTTCATCTTGGGCTTTTAACGTCCCGAACTCTTCACGCTCCGACCCGAACGCCTCGCCGTCTTTCACCCAGCGGAAACTGAAGAGGAAGATAGATATTTGTATCATGACACAGCAATACAAAGACAAATTCACATCAACTTAGATGTCATACACAGGATTACATATGTGTCTTTGCAACAAAAGAAGATATGGCATTACCCTACATTTCATTGCACAAAACAAATAAACAAATAAGCAGACTTTGAGATATTTGTCACGCAAAAAGAAACACTTTGGAATAGTGCATTTTCTGGATACTATTTAGAAGAGCAGATTAATCCACATTAGGTGCTCTAAACTTTCTATAGAGTATTTGTAGGACACTGTATGCAGGATTGTATAAAGAATGTACCACAGTGAATGTTCATGGTTATATGAACATGTCACCCAGTGCAACAGTGTGTCTCATTCATATGTTATTAATAGTTTTTGGACAACAATGGAGCTCTATGGAACAGAGAAAGAAGACATCCTTGACATACAGAAAATACTAGTTAGGATTCATGCAAAACCAAACTGTATTAGGAAGTCAGTTTTTAAGAAAGTGTTGTCATACACATGAAGCTATATATGTTTGATTTTTCTTTACAGATGTAATGTCTTCAGTAGGAGCCAATGGGCTGAGGGCTCTTCCCGGGGTTTGTCAACATTAACACCAATTTTGAATATCGTCCGCCTTATCATTTAAAATAATAAAATGGAAATTTGAATTTGAAAAAGGCAGAGAATGATGTAAGAGAGGATAGTGGAGATCAGGCAGGGAGCAGTGGGAGGAAAGGAAAAAGGACAAAGAGAAATGGAAATCCAGAGACATGATTTTGTTATTGCTGTGATTCTATTAGAAGAGCATTTATTGCCATGCCAACAGGAAGGCCAGAGGGGGAGGAAGTGGAAAGACGTCCAGACACAGTCATGTCTACTGTGTTCATTATATTTGTCCACTCTGTTACATATTGTGAACACACGCACACACACACACACACACACACACACACACACACACACACACACACACACACACACACACACACACACACACACACACACACACACACACACACACACACACACACACACACACACACACACACACACACACAGACACACAGATGTAGCTGCTGTACGTACGTGGGAGTTGGGTTACCGGTGGCCTCACAGGGCAGATTGATGTCTTCGTGAGAAAAGGCTGTGTACGAGTGTGGCAGCTTTGTCAGCTCCGGAGGCTCCGACACTGAACACACACACACACACACAGTAATTAATGACTTTGCAACATACACCTGAATGTACAGTAATTACAGCTTATACGAGCAAGCAAATACAGGAGCACAAGTATTAGGAGGACAGGCCGTCATTGATCTGAAGTAGAAGTACCCAACAGTTTGTTTCTGACATACATTAGTGACAAGTTTACTGTCTCAACTATTTATTTAAAACACTATTAACTTTTAGCTAACTGTTAAGAGTTTACTAGCTAAATATTGTTCATCCATTTTCAGTTGGAAACATGTTAAAACAGCTGACTCAATATTTATTTATGTTTTGCTAAATCACATCAAAATGTGTTGAGCTAAAAGCTTTTATGTTAGAGATCTTAATGATCAACAGTACACTGTCTCTCAGGACATCAGATGCTAATAATGCCTTTTAATACCCTATTAAACCCTTTATACTCATACATACTTTATACTTCAGTCCACCAGTAGTTCCAGTTGTAAATCTGAGCTTGATTAATTGTTGGATTTCTCAATCCCTTTAAATGTGATGGACTCATTAACAGATTCCCAGAAGGGCTAACTGATTCCTTTTAAATATCAAATATCAAATGTTATGGTTACAGTCAAACCAACAAAGAAAATAACCAGCATATTATGGCAGTAACCACATCCTGCTCTAAGTGCTTGGCTTATGAACACAATAAAGCTTGTTGAAAGAGTGAAAGGTGGTTGAAAACCACAGCAGTATTATGACTCAGACTGTATCTGTCAGTTCAGTCAATATGAAGACAGTAGCTTAGCTCAAACATGTGGAAATCTGCAAAGTCTTGAGTTTCTACTCCTCAGTTTTTGTTTAGATTGACGAGAAATGTTATATCAGTCAGTTTTTTGGAGAAGAGGGTAGACAGATTTAGTTTTTGTAAAGTCAGCCCCCCCGTTTCCAGTCTTAATGCTAAGCTAAGCAGCTTCTGGCTGTAGCATCATATTAAGCATGCAGCAGTACAGAGGTTTCAATCTTCTCAACTGATTCTCTGCAAGAAAGCGTTTAAGAATATTTCCTTCTTTTAATTAAAAACGTCCCCACTGAGATCAAGGATTACATGCATCTATTTAAGTTAAATAAATTATTCATTAAACCCTCAATTAATTCCAAAAGCCAAGCTAAAATAAGACGTAGATTTATTTTAATGCGGGGGAAGTTGACCTTTTGGAGAAATATTATTACTTTTCTTAGCAAGCAATGACTTATTTTTTTATGTGAATAGTCTACCTGTCTTTGCACTATAAGATAAATAAGTACTCTAAAAAAGTCTAAACATGAACACATTCAACATTTCCCCCCCAAAATGTACTCATGTCACGAATTAAATAAAGACAATTCTGCTCAGTGACTGGAGAAAGGCTGCAGGGACGATGACGGACAACAGGCAGTCGGCGATATGGCAGCAGCAATAAGACATATTGGACTGATGGCCTCTATCATCGAGATTTATTGGTGAGTGAAGTGCATTATACGAGAGCGGCCATCAAGCACTTCTTCATGTCACAACAAGGAGAGTCACTTACTGTTATACACTTGATCTGTTTGTCCACACGTAAGCAAGGAAAGGAGAGCAGAGAGAAAACACTTAGGCAAGGGCAGACGTTTCAGATGCTGCAGACTCACACAGATATTAGATGGAGGTGTTAATGGCAGGTTAACATATTTACTTAAAGGGGACCTATCATGCAAAATGCACTTTTGTACGTCTTTTATACATGAATATGTGTCCCCGGTGTTCCAGGGAACTCACCAAGTGTCAGAAAACACAACCCTCTCTATTTTCCTCCATACCCAAATCTCTAAAAAAGGGGCTGCAACGGATCTGATAAAAACTGATCCAGATTTGAACACTGTCCTGACGTCAGGACGGTGGCGCTACAGCTATTGGGCCAAATCCACCAATCAGGAGGAGACAGCCACCCCATTGCCGTTCGAAAGCGCTGGAGACGCTGTAGTACATATGCCAGGCCTGTAGATGGTGCTGTTCTCACTGAATCCGCCCTTGCTAAAACAGAGCTAAAAAATGTCAAATTGAGCAAAATGAGGCATGGCTAAAATGCATGATCTGTTTGGTATTTTGAAAAAAAAAAAAGTATAAATATGCCTTATATAGGTATGGTCCTACACTATATTATTATAATATAGCATGATAGGTCCACTTTAATTATAAACAGTGGTGGACATTTACTGTACTAGCAGTATTTTAAGTCTTTCAATTTTCTGCGACTTACAATTCAGACTTTTTACTTAACCACATTTATTCAAAAATTGAAGTATACCAATAACATGATGTGTTGATATGATATATATACCGCTCATCTACTCAAAATCTACACAAATAGTCCAAAATGTGCCCCACATTGACGAATCACAACATTAAAAATCTCCTAAATATCTGTATTGGTGATGAAAACTTTGATAATATAACAATATACAGTAGTATTCTATAGTAAAACAACACTTTTAAAAGAGACTATGGGTAATAAGTGTTTATACTTTTGATACTTAATGCACATTTGGCTGATAATCCTTCTGTATTTTTAATGAATCAACATTGTTTGTTGAATCCAGACTTGTACTGGAGTATTTTTAGATTGTGGTATTACTACTCAAGTAAAGGATCTGAGTATTATGTCCACCACTGATTATAAATAACATGGATATTATAATAAGTTGTGTAAAGGATTTTCCTCCCTCTTTGTTTTCTGACTCAGACACGATGGCGTCCTGGATCCATTTACATCTTTCCCCTCTCTGTCGTCTCCTCCCTCCCTCCTCCCTCCTCCCTCCTTCCCTCCCTCCTTCCTCCCTCCTCCCTCCTTCCTCCTCTGTATTCTACTCCTTTCTCCACCTTCCCTGTCCCCCCTTATCCATCTCTTTCTCTTCACTCTCTTATTTACATCCTGTCTCCCTCCCTCTCTTCCTCTCTCTTCCTCCCTGTGCCGCACCCTGAGGAGAAGGTCACTGGATGAAGGTCGTTCTGAACCTGACTCCCCCCTTCTCCCCCTTTGGGAGCTTCACGCCTGACATTTCTGACCTCTGAACTGAACCCCTGGGCCAGAGGTCGTCATAAACCTGATTGTTTGGATAAGTGTATTTGTGTTAGTGCTTATGTGAATGTGGTTAAATGATAAGTCTCTCCACATGCAGCCATTTTGTCTTTGCACGATTCATCCCAAGACTATTTTTTAACAAAGGCCAAAGCAAACAGACAAATGAAGACAAGAAAAGGGCACGCAAGCAGAAGAAAAAACACAAGTGCCACTAAAAGGGTTTCCTTTCTTTCCCAGCATAAAATGTAAAGTTACTTGCTGACACCTGATTTTACGAGGCTGACATTAATAACCAGAGGTACACAACGTAAATAGATATTTTGAGGAACCAGGTAAGACACTACAGGCAAAACACATTGTTTTCCAATGCGAAGGTTGGGGTATTTGACCTCTGAAATACACATTTAAGTATTATTTTTTTTACTTAGTCTATTTGTGTCTGTAGATTTCCCCTAATTCCCCCAAAGTTAGCATAAGTTAATGCCTCGTTTTCATACTTAAACATAACAGGAAATGTATAATACAGAACAATAATTGTCTTAATGTGTGTAAAAAACTTGGCAAATGTTATGTTTAAAACAAGTCAGAAATCTCCAGTGTAGCAGCACTTAAATACACAAAACGTTATCATTCATAGGCTGGTAAATAGAACATTTTATTCCTATAATAATGGCAAAACCCGTTTGTTTTAATGACTGCTGTCAGTGGTAAAGAGTTCCCAAAGGTCCCCTGTAAATAACTATTGACTGTAATATGTCAACACAATGAACAATCATTTTGAACCTTTTGTTATATTTTTAAATGTTGGAGATATATGCAAATGAGCACATACTAGGAAAATGCCTAATTTGCATATTTACACATACCATTTCAGGAAACTAGTAATAAGGAAGAGAATTGGGGAGGTTTAATGGTCATATCTAATCGTTTTTTTGCCTGTAGTGTTATAAATAATTCCAACTGGTGGCCCTAAAAAAATGTAAGATGTTGTTTTGAATCAAAATGTAATTCAGGATGGGAAACAAAACACTTTAGGACACTTTTTATTGACATTCAGAGATGCTGATGTTGGGGTACTCACAGTTTTCGGGGATGCTGATGGCTCCCTGAGCGAGGGGAGGCGTGGAGGAGAAGAAGGACAGGAGGAGGGGGAGGAGGAGCAGGGGGAGGGCGGGGGAGACCGGCCCCCTATAGCCCGTCCACTGTGACACACACATCTCTCAATGTCCCATGAAAAGTGTCACAAGACACCCACACACTCATCAACACATACACAAACACACACCCTCCCACTTTATCCACACACTTCAGGGGGAGCCTCTGGAGAGTGGAGAGGAGTAAACAACTGTATTAAGTGTGTGTGTGTGAGTGTGTGTGTGTGTGTGTGTGTGAGAGTGTGTGTGTTTCTTTCACAGTGATGCTCTGAATGAGGGTTCTGCAGGTCTTCGATCCGTTATCCCGCTGCAAACTGAGGAGAGAAGAAGGAGAAGAGGAAAGGGGGGAGAGATTTAGGAGGGAGAGGGAGGATTGACCCGAGAACAAAGGAGGGATGAGGGGGGGAGGAGGGGAGGGCACACAGGACAAGGGGAGAGAAAAAAGAAAGTACATCATTAATTTCATCAAACATAAATCATCCCCAGAAACAAGACAAATATTAATTTACTCCAAGGAGGAGAATTGACTTGATGTTGACCTACAAATTAGAAATTCACAATTAACCAGGGAGTGCGTCTGGAATACAAATATTTCTCTAAATTTAGACAATGTATGTATGTCTGTGCATTTGTGTGTGTGTGTGAGTGTGTGTGTGTGTGTGTGTGTGTGTGTGTGTGTGTGTGTGTGTGTGTGAGTGTGTGTGTGAGTGAGTCAAAGGCATGAGGTCATCCTGATAGAGACAGAAGATCAGATCAAAGCAGCAGGAAACATCTCCTCCACTAATGACATTACAAAGTAAGTGTGTGTGTGTGTGTTTTTCTGCCACATCGACTGCTTTTCCATTCATCTAAACATCTTCTCTTTTGTCCGCGGCTGCTGACTGAACACTGACCCGTGACAGCAGGAGTGTCAGGGGGGGTAGAGGGGGTTTAAAAGCAGACACAGATGGATCAGGCTTTCCCTCTTTGTTCCTTTTTTTTTTTACACCGCCATGCAGGCCAAAAAACCTCACAACTCCAACTTTGGTCATTTTCTTGTTCCTACTTGAGGTGAGGGATTACACACACTCCTCCGTGGGTTGATGGTAAAGCTTTTCGAAATCCTTTTAAAATCCGCTCTGCACTTTTTTGCAAACTCACACTCGTCCTAAAAATAACAGACTGGCACTTCTGAGCTCTTGGAACGAGGCAGCGGCTCCGTCTAAGGGAACACTTTCACAAAACTAAACAAGAAGAGATGAATTCAAGGACTTCCCGTCAGAGAACAAACATGAAAAAGACAGAAATAGTGTTCGTCTTGAGGGAGTTTTCTCACCTACATCCCTAGAAATTAGTCATGCTTTTTGCAGGGAATCATGATTTCTGCCTGGTATTACTGTAGGTCCATTTGAAACACTTTTCTTAGTAAAGTACGGAAGTGTTAAGGCTGTATGTAAGTGAAGGACCTGCGTGTTATAGGCAATGACAAAGTGCTTTCACGTCCAACTATATAGCGTACAGTCATGATATTAAAAGCGTGGTTAAAACAGAGTATTCCTAAAGCACATTGTAAATGGGTACTGTTTTTAAAATAAAACACTATGTTAAGAGTATTATGTAATGTTAAATCAGGAAAGCTGGACATAGAGTGATTTCATCAACAATATAACAACTAAAGTGTATTTTCATTAAGGTTGGAAATAGAAAAACAATGTGGTCTAAGTTAAATATTCAAAAGGCCGGCTTAGAGCATAAGGCGGGACATGTTGACTGAAACTCAAAGTAGCTTCTGTTACACGTGACATGAATGGGATGAGGCATAGACTCAGTTCTGTTGGTCACACAGCCAAATCTACCTATTTGCAACCATAAATCACGCCTCCTACTACCATCCATTATGTGATTTTGCTGACGCTGACACATGCCTAAGGGAAGCAATTTGGGGTTCAGTATCTAATGGGACACTTCGACACGTTGACTGACCCTCTGATTGGTAGACTCCCATTGACCCTCTGAGCCACAGCCTAACCACACAAGGAAGGCTGTAATAATTGTATTGCTTATGTGTTACACATTTTGTTTAAAAGAAGTACAATGTGTTATTTCTGCTTGCTCCCGCTAGTTTTAAAAGAGTCACTACTATGTTTTGGGGGGTTTTCCCTTTAATATAGTGTGTTGTATAGGTTTGTGTGCATGTAAATGGTCTGCAAAGGCTAGTTTACCTCCAGAGGGAGTTTCTCTACCACACACTCCCCCCTGCCTGAAACTCCTTCATTGGACTCCTTTATTTACTACAGTAACGTAGTGACATCACTATGAATATAATAAGGAATTGAAGAAAGGAAAGATTGAGGTTCTGGTAAAATGTTGATTTCTTTGACATACATAAAATAACAAAAATTGACCATAATCTCGCATTGAGAGGATGTCGTTGGTACATTTTGTTGATAAGTTCAGTTTGAACCTTTTGTGATTTGGCAGATATATTGCACATTTAAATTGATTAATGAAGCTTATGAAAATGTGCGATATCAAATGTCCTCTGACTGTACGGACACCAGCAGGATACAAAGAGTCCTTGAAATAAGAACAGACAACAAGGGCAGAGGAGGTGACGGGAGCTGTCATAACTTATCAATCTCTGGATGTAACGGCAACACACACACACACACACACTGGGTGAGGGGCAAAAAGTGACAGCTGGCTAATGTAGACCCCCTCCTACATCTAATCATTACGCAACCTGTCCCCAGCACACATGTCTCTCTCTCTCTTCCACACACACACACACACACACACACACACACACACACACACACACACACACACACACACACACACACACACACACACACACACCACACACACACACACACACACACACACACACACACACACACACACACACACACACACACACACACACACACACACACACACACACACACACACCCCCCCCCCATTTCAGCTCCTATTGTTGTCCGATCCTCACCCATCTAGTCTGATGTTGTTGTCAATTATGAGTCTTGACACACACACGCGCGCACAGTCAGATAGACACATCTGCCCTCCTTCACGGTCACTTAAACCCACATACGCACACACACACAGGGACACACACAAAGACACAGGGTCACACACACAAATACAGAGAAACACACACACACAGGGACACACACCTGCCCCCGCTGTTACCTGCCAAGCTTATTTACAAAATAAATGATCCAAACAGAGCAGTGGGACGTAAAGTATGGTGTGTGTGTGTGTGTGTGTGTGTGTGTGTGTGTGTGTGTGTGTGTGTGTGTGTGTGTGTGTGTGTTGGGCAGTAATGAGGGAGAGATAACGACCAGTGGTAGGGGTCCCCACAGGTAATGAGGGCAGACAGAAAATGGAACAGACGTACAGAAAATGAATGATGTCTGATGGAAATGTGTCCCAGCATGCTCCAGTTCTTGTAATAATACCCGCCTCACACACTGCGGTGACATTACACACACTGATTCTGGTGTGTGGTTGTAACTCGTGAGGACTTCCTTTAATTTAAATATTCATGGGCCTCCTACTGTGGCGCTGAGTTAAAGAGAGGGGGAGGGCCGGCGCTCATTAATGAATTAAGTCTTAATCTGAGAATGCATGATGGCGGGTCGGCGCCTCTTCAGACCTAAAAGTGTGTGTGTGTGTGTGTGTGTGTGTGTGTGTGTGTGTGTGTGTGTGTGTGTGTGTGTGTGTGTGTGTGTGTGTGTGTGTGTGTGTCTTTATTGAGCAGCCTGAAGGCACTTGACCTCTACTGAGTCCTCTTGGTTGCATTTCAGTTTGCATGATGACATTTAACTCACAGTATTGTTCACTTTACATTGTCCATAACACAATATGGCCTCTTGAATTAAATCACACAGCGAGCCATTAGAGATGAGAGTCTTTGGAGATGAGAGATGTGCAGGAAGAGTGTTTCAATCCGGATAGTGTTAGTTTTAAAACCTCCCAAATCCATAGTTTGTCATTTAACTATACTGTATGTTTTAATTCTTGTTTCCTGTTCACATTGGCTTTATTTCCTCCTTGTTTGGGGTCCCAGGTGCATACACATGCAATGTGTCTATAAGTCATAATCATTATAGAACTGAGTCCATTGGTCTATCAGCAGAAAGGGATTTGTCAGACTTTTTGATGCATTAATTAATCAAGAAGAGTCATTTGTAAAGCTAAAACTACACATTCTCTCTTGTTCCAGATCCTAAACTGAACATTTGAACTTTTTCAAACCTTTTTTATGTAAAGGATGTTATATTTTAAGCTTTTGGAATGGTGTTAAAAATATGTTTTTTTTAAGATGTGGGCTTGGAGTGAGTAAAATATTCCTAATTTTGTTGTATTAAAATCGAGTTTTTCTTCACAATTTGTATGGGCAAATTCATATTTATTTAGTTTGACAAAGTGTCAATAGCAGACTTCTGAAAAAATGCCATATGTAAATGTTTATAAGCTATTCTTTTAGAACTAGGAGAAGCCAAGCCACGTTCTGTGCTTCCAAATTGCACAAGGATTCTGTAGAATATTGCCACCATTGTCGATACGATTGTCTCCCAAAAGCCTCGCTGTATGCGATGTGTCTGCTGCTGGGGAAATGAAGCCTCCACTCCTGTGCATTGTTACCAACTCTATTCAAATGAACATAGCTAGCAACAGCTCCAAAAGTAACAAAAGCAATTGTCAAAATAATGTAATTTGCTCATTTGCATATTGGGGACTTTATGCAGTTTAATTTGCATGAAGCTTAGTGGTTGTATATGTTGCAGTGAGGGAGTTAGAGGAGAGGGAGGGCCCACGTGATGCTATCAGAAAAATAAGGCGGTCACTGCGATTAATCTGAGCAGCATTGGGAGTTAATTACAATATAATATATTTTAATATATTTCTGGCTTTTCCCTTGATGGTTTATAAAAAAAGTGTCTACATTTGGCTTTGAGGAAAACAGAAAACAATGTGATCGTCAAAGCTTTGCGAGAATAAAAAAACGCTAGTGGGGAAAAGGAAAAAAGTTGTCTATTAACAATTATGAAACAATTTTAAGTGTGTTTCTTGCTGTAACAGACACTGAAACATTGACGTTAATTGAGTGTATTCATAACTGTTTTAGGTTTAGTTGAAAGTAATAATGTTAAGTTGAACTGATATTTATTTCTTAAACTTAATAATATTGCTTTCATCTAACCTAATTTAGTTATGTGACATTTGTTGACATAATACACATAATTAAAGTCAACGTTTCCGTTTTATCAGCGGACGACCCCAAACACATCACGTTGTAAAAGTTTGTTGACAGCAAAAAAAAAGCCAAACTTGACCGCTTGATTAATGCTTTAGACCTCATTATAGAGTTCAGAGCCTGCAGGCGCCGATATTTCCGTTCTGTACCGTTTAACATTAAACATACTGTACCAATTTACTCTGTCTGCCCCCCACCCCCACACTCTGAGGGGCTTTAGAGGGAGGCAGGTGGACCAGCCAGTCCACGGGGAGGCCTGGGGAGGAGGGGAGCGAGAGCGGGTGCAGGTGGGACGGTCTGTTGGGAGGCCGGAGGGGGGGAGGGGGCTCGGAGGGGGGGATCACAGAGTTAAAGGAGGGGGGGGCGCAGGTGGACGGATAGTGCGCGACAGAGCGAGAAATTAATTCATTGATAGATTCCGATCTGCAGGAAAGAATTGGGAAGTGTGGATGTTGAGATTAAGGAAACTCAAAGGAGGATGGAGGGGATACTTCCCCCTCAGTGCACACACACATATACATATACGCACACACACACACACACACACACACACACACACACACACACACACACACACACACACACACACACACACACACACACACACACACACACACACACACACACACACACACACACACACACACACACACACACATGCTAACGCACAATGGGACACATGAATATGAGGAAAGTAAGAGCTATTCCCAGTTCATCCCTCCAGTTGGCTGCATGACCCAAATTCACCTAAATTCATTATTCATTGCATACCTCACATTTACTACCCTCCCCCCCCCCCACACCCACACACACTCATACACCCCTAGATGGAATCACCTATAGGTTGGTCACCCTGCCTATTTGCTCCAGGCTGTAAAATGGTCAGCATTTAAGTGTGTGTGTGTGTGCGTGTGTGTGTGTGTCAGTCGTTAGATCACAATGCTGATGTCCTTCACATCAGGCCTCATGAATATGTAATACAAATGACATTTTCATAAAGCACCACTGAGTTAAACATGTGTGTGTGCTCCCCATCATATGTTCTATATTAATATACAAGGGACTAACCTTCTGTGGTTAATGTTAATGTCAATTTAATGAGAAAATACAGATAGAGAACGGATGTGGAAACTGTTTACTAATGATATATTCCATTTATTTTGCTGCTTGCAGAAATGTAATCACACTTGTAATAGTTGTATGGTTATGTTAAGGCACTGAAGCATTCATAATGGTTGAAGGAAGTTGTTTTTACTGTGTTTGCTGAAGTGAAATGACAAAAACCAGGATCTTGATTTTCAAAGCCGTTCAACGTCCTCTAAGGTTGATTTCTTAGACTTTAAAAAACCTCTTTAAATTTCCCATAAAACATCTTGGCATCAGAAATCTTGGACTTGAAAGCAGATTTATGGCCTCCGGGAAATGAATCTTTTTATAACAGTAACAAAGAACATTTTGTGCGGACAAACAATAATCTGTCTTTTTCCACCTCTGCAGTTCATTTGCTCGTGTCTTTTAAAAATGTTTGGATGCCCACTGCAGCTGAATGTATCATCAGCCAAATACGAGATTTCATAATATTTATTTCCCAGCATTTGGTCTTGGACAGTGCCAAGCATTTCTCTGGTAACTGAGACTTTCCCGGCTCTATGACACTGGGACATAGTCATACCTCTGATGTCATCATCATGACACACACACACACTGAGACAGCCACGTGTGTGTGTTGAGCTGCCTTTGTGTGCGAGGATAACTAGACCGGAGGTCCCAATGGAAGACGGGAGGGGAATAACTCAATAAATAGAGGAGGTTTCTGACCCTGAACAAAGCACATCCACTGACAGACTTCCAAACACCCGCTGTCGTCTTCTTCTCTGTTTTTCTGCGTCTATTCCTTCATCATTATTTACTTTTTCTATCATTTTGTTTGGAAGTGCAGTTTCTCTTTTTGGCTCAGACACACCAGCGTCTGTTAAACTGCTCGAGGCGAGGCTTAAAAATCCGCTCTTATCGACTTCAACCCTTAAAGAAATAGGGAGACGGGCATCCAACCCCAATTAATTGAGACACTGTTGATTTGCCCATAAAATGTCCTGGCAACGGTTTTAATCACTGGCAGAGATTTTTTACCAGGCTAGTGGCGTTGCTCTAGGGATGGATATCTTAATTGGTCAATTACTTTGATCCAGACTGAAATATCCCAACAACTACTGGATAGATTGCTGTGAAATTTCCTAGAAATATTCACAATCCCCAGAGGAGGAATCCTACTGACTTTGGCACCTTCGAGAGGATAGCATTTGCTGTTTTCAGTGAAATGTCTCAGCAACTAATTGATAGGTTGCGACAAAATTCTGTCATAGGTTTGTCATATTTGGTCTAAAATACTGCTTTATCTCCATATTTAAACAAGTATCGTGGTTCCCCTATCTCTGTGATTCCCAGCTTTTAACATTGCGTCGAGAAACCAAAAATATGATTTAAAACTTTTTTTTGTAGTTGGACGACACGTTGTATAAACCATTTCCGGCCGAGCACTACAGGAAACAATGAAATACGATTCTTCAATCTCCAAAAAACCTTAAGATTGAGTTGATCTCAACAACAATATGCTTTGAATGATTAGGTAAAGGAGATGATGGAGAAATGGGAGGCAGGCATTTCAAAGACAAAAGCACACAATTATCTATTTCATTACATAAAAATCAACCACATGTCAACATGTGTCTATTTTAGGGCTGCAAATAACGATTATTCCCATCATCGGTTAAGCTCAGGATTAGTGTCTTCAATAATCAATCGCAATTTTCTTCAAGCAAACTGAGACGTCTTACAGAGTCCTAAACCCAACTAATATTCACTTAACAATCACACAAGACAAGAGAAAGATCATAATCCAAATAAACGAGAAACTGGAAGTGGGCAATTTCAGCAATTGAGCATCAAAAATGACACCTAAAATATATCAAATGTTGCTTGAATATTTTCTATCAGTAAAATAAATGGATGAATCTACTCTGCAGTGTACAGATATGCTCTGTTTATCTACCTGTCACAGTGTTGAGTTAAATCATATTGTCATTTTCTGTCTATTTGCCTTTCAGACGGGATGCGGGGGTCTTTTTACCCGCTGGTCCCCCAGCACATCCTGACGCCTTTCACATTCAAATCAGCTCTTATTGGCGTGACAATGTTTAGCCACCTCTGGATTACCCCCTCCTCCAACCAACCACACACACACTCACACACACACCTCTTCAGACACAAAGCCAGTAGCATGTGTTTGTTTCTGATTTGCCTCTCTCCACACGACATATGAAGCGACTATGAGGAGTGCATAAATCAGTCATTAGTGACGGTATGTTGCTGGATAAACAGCGGCTCCGCTCTGGGTGGCTTCCTGTCTCGGGTTGGGGTCTATTAGATTTAGCTGAGGGGCGAGTGGCACCAGCTGTGAAAGGCCACAGTGTAACAGAGCGCTGAGGGCGGTATATACAAGACCCCGGGCCTACATCTGTCACCGCCTTCACACAAAATAAACATAGAGGGCGGAGAGAGGAGGAAGCAGAACAATTTGAAGTGAAATGAATATAAGTGACAATACAGAAGTGCAGGAATGAGTCCTAAAATACAGAAATAAGTTAGCATTTAAGAACTTTTGGGTGTCCTCGTCTCAAAGTCAACGTTTTTGTTTAGAGGCCTGAAATAAGTGTGGGTAATCCAAGTCTACGAGATATTCAAAAACATTTCCAGGGAATAAAATATGTCCGTTGATACACCACTGGTGAATGTCCACAGCTTCTATGTGTCATAATAACGGCGGTGGCTATCAAGTGGCTAATGGAGGATACTAGCTGCCCTTAAGCTGAACATTAGCAGCCTTTATCTTAGCGGCGGTGAAATGAAGTCATGTGACCGTGCTGTTGTTTCTTTATAGCCTTTTAGTTTATTATTATGCTAGCAAAACCATGTCTGCAATATTTACAAATCCAATGGAAAAATCGCTTTGTTTTCGTCGATGGAGCCCTTGCAATGCTAAAAAGGTCATCACTGGATGAAACTGGTCATATTAGACAATGATTTTGGTTTAAAATGATGTAATCCTCTTACATAACAGTAATTGATTAATCTGATGTAATGATATTAGCACAGATTGGATTAAAATCATCAACAATATTAGAGATTAACTGAGAATAATGCTGTGCAGCCTCAGCGCTGCTAACAGAGCAAAGTGTCTCAGATAGTGGCTTTGCTCTTCCCTGCCAATCAATACAGGACATGATCATATATCATGTGTGTGACAGGCTCAGTTAACCAACGCCATTAACTCACTGCTGACCAGCAGGATCAGTAAGTGAGACTGACTCTGTTTCTCCTCTCCTCTTGAGATAATCAGTGTTACATGTTTGTGCAATATTCACTTTTCAAAGAAAATGTAATGGTATGACTGGCTATTACCTAACTACTTTTATATGTTCACTTTCTGTTTTTAACTATCAATGAGCACTCTTTTGATTAGATTTTCTTAATGCGTGCTTGTTATTCATTCATTGTGTTTTGCTTTATAACTGTGCTGTCGCTTTGCTTTAACAAGGTGTTTGACAGAAAGCCATATTCATACCACCACTGTACCATCCTTGAAAAACACAATTTCTTGAGTTTTTACCATTTTAAGTCTTTTAATAGTATGTGTTTTTTTTATAAATGTTTACATGGACTGCCCCCCCCCCCCCCCCCCCCCCCCCCCCCCCCCCCCCCCCCCCCCCCCCCCTCCCTTAGGGGAATTCATCCACAGAAAACACACTGGACGCTGCACTAGGTCAGAAACCAGAGGAGACTGTGAGGTCCACCGTAGACGGACCACTTTTGGACAAAATGTCCTCTCCGTTAAAGGCAGCTCATTGTGGAATAGCCTCCCAACTGAGATACGGGATTGTCCCACTCTCAATAGTTTTAAAGGTCAACTCAAAGAATGGATGAGCAACAAACAGACGTGTAATCACCGCTAAATGCACTTTAATACAGGGGTATCTCCTCTTTTATCTTATCTTGCACTTTATATATCATAGCTGCTACATTGTACTGCCACGTGGTTAATGCTTGTATGCTGCTCATGCTCTTTCTGCATATCATGTATTTCTTTTTGCTATGTATATAAATGTCATGTTCTTATATGTTGTATGGGACGGGACTACGGATGGAAATTAGCTCAAAGCTAAAATCCGTCTCATTTACACTTGTAAGCATTATTTTGTTTTAAAGTGTTCATCAATGTCCTGATTCAAATAAACGATAAAAAATAAACGATAAAAAAACAAAAAAAATATTGACATTTCCTCATTTTTGGACTTATAACGGATAACTGGTTGTGTTTTAAGTTTTCTTAAAAAAACAGCCAACAAATCCGACAAATCAGTGAAAGAAATCTGTGTTTTCTGATCTTACAGCAGAATGTTTTACGATGCGATAACTCTATCACTTTTAGGAAAACGTTTAAAAAAACGACTTAGGTTTGAGGAAACATTGTGGTTTTTGGCCATTCTGTGTTGGCTTAATTTGCTAGCACTGGAGATGGCGGCTTTGGAAAATCCCAATCATTAAATATTCAGTCTCTTTTAGCTTCATTCTAAGAGTCCGCCAGCTCCTGAGGGACATATCGGGTTCTTTAGCTGCTAAATGCTCCACTGTGTTCACCAGCAAGTCTCTAACTGAGTCTGTCTGATGCTTAGTGCTGAGCAGGTAGGGTACACTGGGACGTTTACTGGAAACATCTGCACGCTGCTGCTGGAAACATCAGTGATGGGTGTGAACAGGACTGGGCGACATGAAGATGATCATAAACTTCAATGTTCAAATTGTTACAGTATTGTAAGGTTGATAATTGACGCAGACACAACACATTTACACCATGAGATCTTTGATAAATAATCACCAGACATGTGGATATAATAACTTTGAGGGGAAAGGCGAATAATAAAACAGCTAGTAGATCATAGTAAATTCTGAAATGTTCATCACTTTACTGTAATCTAAAACCAAGAGAAGACAACAGTAATGGTGTCCAACATCGAAGAGAATATCTAGTCTCATATTGCGATACCAATACATTATTGAAATATTGATCAGCAAAAGTGTGAACTAAAGCGTCTGGCCAAAAAACTAACGTTGCAGGAGATCCATTATTATGATAAAGATATAGTAGATGTCACTTAGCATTTATAAGCACTGTTGATCAAAAAAATCTTGATTGGGCATTTTTTTGTATTTCGTAAGATGCATATAGTTTCCTTATACCTGAATTTGACTTGCACCAAAGTGTCTCTTGCACTATTTTAGTACTGTATTTAATGTCACACTGCTACAACTACATCGTCCCTGTTGTTCATATGACAATAGAGCCTTTACATTTCCCTCCTCTTGATAACATGGTCAGATCTTGTGAGGCTTGAGGCTATACAGAAACTAGTCCAAATAGAGAATTAGCCTACATTCCTAATTTAAGTGACAATGACAGTAACAATATCGACATATAACAGGTCATATTAGAGAAGGATCAGGGTTAAAGAAAATGTAATCTTCTTACCCGACTGTAATTGGTTAATGAAATCTACCGATATAACACAGTCTGGATGAGATCATCAGCCGTAGGTCAGGTGATAAATCATTGCAGGTGAACCATAACTTGATCTCTTGTTATTATTCCAAATAGAAACTTACGCTAGAACAGTTTCACTGATTTGTTTCCACCACTGGCAACATCATCACATCATCCAGCCGCCTACACACAGCTCCTCCTGAGCCCGCCACACACACACACATCTACCCACTCACACACACACACATCCACCATCACACACACCTCCACCCAGAGGATCGTCTGGCTCTCAACCTTTTTTTCTGCACAGCTGCTTCCAATCCTACTGAGAGACCCTCACATCACACCTAATCCCTGCTGGCACGTAGAAGAAGTTTCCCCGCGCTTTGATTTGAGCTCTTCACATAAGAACCTCTTCCTCTTGATGTTCGAGTTGTGAGGTCGAGCCCGGCGGCGGCTCTGAGGCTCCAGAGGATCGGACAGAGGCCGTTTCTCAATGTGGAGTACACCTGCTGCAGAGCCACTATTTCAAGTATACTACGTCATCGAGTGGCGCCGAATGCTGGGCATTTAACATGCATTTAAAACAGTCCTTCGGCGCCACTCGATGACGTAGTATACTTGAAATAGTGGCTCTGCAGCAGGTTTACTCGACATTGAGAAACGGCCACAGTAAGGGTGCAAAAAAGGTCAGAGCTGCACGTTTTAAGAAAGAACACCTTTGTTTAGTTATTTCTTAGAGGGACTTTTAACGATTTACGAGAAAAGATACTGGGGGTGTTTCTCAATCGAGAGTACGCTTGCTTGGTAGCACATGTCTGCCGAGCATCTTGCTTCAGAAGCGAGTCAAGAATACTTCCTGGCATTCGGAAAACGAAGAGTGGAACAGGCTAGCAAGTGTGCAGGTGTGCGTCATATGAGAGGCCCCGCCTTACATTTTCCGCCACAGATTTGGGGAAATTGGTCCGTGCGCAAAGCATTGTGGGGATTTTAAGACCGCGGAGTCTACTCATGTGCAGCCTCGATATTTCTCCAAACGGAGTACGCCGGGCTCGGTAGATTTCCAAGTATGCTGGAGATTGGAACAGTACTTCGGCGGCACTCGATGACGTAGTATGCTTGAAATAGTGGCTCGGAAGCAGCTTTACTCGCGATTGAGAAACACCCAGAGTCTCTGAAACTTCAAAGGCACTGGAGCTTAAAATACACATGGTAATAAACAAAATAAAGAAATAAACACGTGCAGCATTTCGAATTAACGCAACAAAGTGAGAAAATGCATCTCCATACGCTGAAGTACGTTGGTTAGCTCCGAACTTAGCGTAAGCCTTTTAGCCTTTTGCTACTGTCTGACCAATTCCAAATAATGTTAGCTAATATCAGAGACACGCAATCTGGGTGTTAGGGAGGATATATTACGCTCATTTTCAGGTTCATATTTGTATTTGGTGCCTCTCTACTGTGACGTGTTTTTAGTGATCAAAGAGGTCTTTAAAACTAAAGTCAATGTTCAATCATTTGAAGAGATTTGAACTCATTTCTGTTTTGTGCGACTTTCAGCAGCGACTTTGTTGTGTTTTCTATATTCTGAACACAAAAATGGGATTTTTCTACATTGTCTACTGTTTTGCCAATCCCTGTGTCTTCTAAGTGTGAAATCATTTAGTTCTCCATTGTAAGAAGATTTGAAAAATACTATAATATAGTAACGGCATTTCTGGATGCACTTTGAAATCCATGTCGGCTCTCATATCTCTGTCTCGATGTCCTTTACGCAAGAAGCCACAACTCTGTCTCCAAGTTACACCACTCCCAGGTGGGAGATCGCATTTCTTTATTTCCACTCATCTCTGAGAGAGTCTCTCTTCATCTCCCATTCTCCTTCACCCCCCCCCCCCCCCCCCCCCCCCACTCACCACACCCTGAGAGAACAGGAAGGAAGGTTTAAATTAAAAGGAGATTTGATTCTTATCATATTATTCAATCAGTCGGTGAAAATGTCAATCTGCATTGTGTGTAAGTGTGTGAACGTGTGTGTGAGATCAGCCAGCATCTCTTCCTGCCATCCCTTTCCCGTCTCTCCCCCATCCCCATGGTAACCCCCTGACTCCAGCAGCACACAGCAATATTTCTCTCCCCCATCCCCCACGCTGCCCCTCCCTCTTTTCTCCCATCCCCCACTCCGTCCCTCCACACCTCTCCCTCGCTTTCTCCCCGCTGCCACTCCCTGCATCTCCTCGATTCACCTCTCCCTCTCTTTCTCTCTCTCTCTCACACACACACACACACACACACACACACACACACACACACACACACACACACACACACACACACACACACACACACACACACACACACACACACACACACACATACATCGTTATTTCACACACACTAAGGAGACAGATGGTCCGCTTTGGAGGGAGTTACGACTCACTGCAGGTATGAGGAGATAACTAAAAGGAAAGGAGCCCAAATAAGACTCCACATTTAGAGTGATTTCCCCCCAGAAATCTTCTGCATGATAAAAGACTCTCCTACATTTTTGTGTCAAAACACGTTTGTCTATGTCTGAATTACAGTTACTAATATACTTAGTTCACAGCTGATCCACCCAGTAAGTTCACTGATGCTGCTTTCCGGGAAACACATCTTTCAGGTTTGTTAAGTGTTACTGTAGATATTGAAACAATCTAATAATTGTGAGCCTGTTGACGTAATGGAGGTACAGGATGAGGTACGAATAAAAAGTAGGGCATGATAAATGAAATCCTTCCAGCTTTAGGCAGATATCGCTGTCAGGGTTGAATGACGCTGAAATGCACGGTTGCGCCTAACAATTATTTTAATTTTTAATCATATATTATATTTGTTCTTAATTCATAGACAGAAAATGGTTGAAAAAATGTCAGCTACAACTCTCCAAATGTAAAAAACTAAAACTGTTATGTTATATATTTAATGGGTTTAATGTCATATTTAAATTGTGTATTATTTTGTACAGTTTTTGTCTTAGATCGCATCATTTATTTGTATTCTCTTTTTATACAGTTTTGCAAGAGAGCCTGATTGCTCACGACATTGCTTCTCTGTCTTTGTTGTGCATATGAAAATAAATACGTTCTTGTCCGTCTTGTTTTTTCCTCCCACCAATGCAATACACAAAGATTTTCAATTTATTCCAATTTGAGTCAAAGACAAGCAGAGGATGTTTGACATTTCGGCTGGAAAAGTGACAACAAAGTCAATCAAATTATTTGCTGACACAAATCGATATGGCTCTAAGTCTTACCTCTTATGCCTTTTACTGGAAAATGACCCAGTTATGACAATATTGATCAGAACTGAAAGGATCCCATTGATCGAAATGTGCTATCAAGCAAAGGGAACACACAGACACTGAGTGAGTCCGTTTGATGTCATATTTCAGCTGCCGGTCACTGTACGTTATGTTATGATCGGATATGTTTTGCACCATGTGCTCGTGTGTCACTCGACTGACTGATGACATTGTGGGTCAGATACTTGGCTGATCAAGTGTCCTCTGTGTTTGTGGTAAATTCATGAATGGCCTCTTGTCCCACACTTCCCGCAGAAAGAGTCACATATTTGCAGGAGGAAGTGTGTGTGCGCGTAAATGTGTGTGTGTTTGCACGAGTGTGTGTGTTCACTGTACATGTTGTGAGCATTGAAACTAGATTAGCTGTTTCTGTGGAGATTAAAACGCCAAACACAGAGGGGCTGTTAAGACCCTCCTACGGTCTCTAATCCCAGCTAATGGGTGCCCCCCCCCAACCCTCTTTACACACACACACACACACACACACACACACACACACACACACACACACACACACACACACACACACACACACACACACACACACACACACACACACACACACACACACACACACACACACACACACACACACACACACACACACACACACACACACACAACAGGAAGAGGGATGAAGAAATGAGGAAGACGAGCTGAGAGGAAATAGGGGAAAGGGGCATTCCTCTCATTTCTCAACACAAAGGCCTCTTTCTGTGGAGGAGAAGTGGAAAAACAAGGGGAATAAAGAGAAAGAAAGGAGAGGAAAGATGGATCAGAGGGGAGGGAGCGGGGGCGTGAGAGGCAGATGGATGAAGATGGATTAGAAAAAGCATAATGAGAAGTACAGAGGAAGCAGAGATAGAGACAGGAACTGAAAGAGAGCAAAAGTCAGACTAATCTCATTTTGCTGGACGGACCTCCCTCCGACCCTCAGCTCTAAGTCCGGCTCCAAACGTCTCCTCAACCTTTCTCCGGGGACTGCTATCGACTCTAGAGAGCTGGCAGGACAACAGACATTCATGCTGTCCTTTTACTAAATACACTATCGCACAAATCTCCATGATAACAGGAGGACAGTCAGTCAGTCTGGCTCTTAAAGGTTACATTGTCAGACAGAGAGCAACAACTGAGTGAAAGTTCAGCACTAAAGCAGAAAGCTTACAGTCTCATACTCACTTGAGAAATCCTTCTAATTCTAGCCTGAGACATTTCTTCTATTAAACAGTAATATGATATTTCTATCTTGTCTTCTATCTGTCTTCTTAGTGTGATATCATTTAGCTCACAGGACTATTGTAAGTCGATTTGAAAACTAAGACAATGGGAAAACTAACTTTTGTCCTGGTTGCTTTCTTATTTTATTACATGTGTGTTTGACTGTTAACTTTATATTTTAAGCTTTACTTCCACACTGTCCCTTTGCTCTCGTAACGCTGTAAACGTCCCCGCTGTGGGATGGATAAGGGATTTCTGAGTCTGAATTTGCAAAAGCTGCAACCGGGAGTGCATGCATAAAAACCACACAACTTTACAAACACTCTCTGCTGAGTGCAAGGATGCCACCCACATGTTTCTACATGAAACTGTTCATGAGTTTTGCCATGGTGCAGGAATATATTAGATACTGTAGAAGTTATGCATGAGCTGCTGCTCTCTGACAAAGGGCAAAGGTCGGAGGTCTGAGGGAATTAACAAAAGAGCGACCTATAGATCTGCAGGACACAGCTAATACAAATAATGACTAAAAGCTCAAATGCTACAGTGGTAATGATAGTGGCATTTTTCAACAGCTCTTACCATCTAATCAAATCTTGGACTGGATTTTTTTTAAAACTACACTACACAAGTTTTTGAGCACAACTGTAATCATGGCAGGGATTTAAAATGGAGTTCGACACAGAAACACTGAAAGGACACAATCCAGCCACCCCCAATGTCAGAGTTTAGTCCTCATCCAAAGGGAGAATATTATTGTAATACGTTTAAATTCAATACTCAGTGTACAGATATCCAGTCTCTTTGTTTCCTGAAGTATCTGTCTTGCTATCTCTACCCTGCACTAAAATAAACTTCCATTTCCTTTTCCATGTATTCTACATCAACTGGTGAAGTGACATACATTTGCACATTTGAGAAGATTTTACAGGGTTACTTAGAAGTCACTTTCTTTTACTTTTTAAACTTTATTTAGGACCTTATTAGTTATTACTGCAGTGACGACATCTCACTGCATGTCCGAAAGTCCTGTCTTGTTGACACGGGGTCGACAACACAGGACTTTCGTCACATTAGTGTCAATCCACAATGTCAAAAAACAAACAATTATATAAAAAACCAGATCAATTAAGAAGATAACAATACATTCGTAATGTTATCTGAACAGTAATTGAGTGAATTAAGACAAAGATACAGTAAAAGTGGGTATAACAAGTATGTATATTGCTGACCGACACTTCTGCAGTTTAAAATGTAACTAAATTAGAACCAGAAATATAATCTACAGTTATCTAAAATAGCTAGCTCTTGTTTCCCTCTGTCTAAAATCAAAGAGCCATTGTTTTAAAAAATAATTATGAATAGATTTCTTCATAGTAATCTACATATGTGTCCTCTCATTTGTCAGTCTGGAGGTTGTAAAGTATAAAAGAAGCGCCAATATAAAATATCACCAGATGGTTACAGTCAACCTGAGTATTGCCAAACATGAGGAGGAAGGGGGAGGAGGAAGGGGGAGAGAAAACATTTTGCCTAAAAAACCTCCTACGCCATTCGCTCTTAACTTTCCCTCCTCCTCATCCTCCTCTTCCTCTCTCATCCTATTCCCAGTCCAGACTCTCTTTTCATCTCCCTCTCTTCTTCCTCATCCTCTCTTTTTGGATAATCTTTCTCTTCTGGGATAAATCTTTTAGCTCGTCTGTCTCTCATTAATATCTCCTCCATTCTCTCTCCTCCTCCATTCTCTCTCCTCCTCCTCCCCCTCCTCTAAGGTTCTGGACTAAATTCAAGGCAGTCCGCAGTCTAGGTGAGAAAACCCGACAATGCAAACGACAGAAAGGCAAACGAACGGAGATGTTTGTGTTGGTTAAATGACGTTGCTGCGAGAGAGAAGAGGAATTTGAGAGTAAACAGAAACCTGGTGAAAAGTATGAAAGGGACGAGCACAGCAGGGAGTAACACAGACAGTGAGAGGAACCCTCTTTGTAGGGTTGTGGGTCCGTATGAGAAGCACCACACACGTCAGATGTAAAGATTACAATGAATCTGCAACTGTTTTAATTATCGAATAATCATCATTTTAAGCAAAATGTGCAAATGGCGGACCCCTTAATGTGGAAATGTTAAGTTTTTCTTTGTCATATAGGGAAGCCATGTGAATATCTTTGGGTTTTTAAAAATGTTTCAGCCAAAACAAGACATGTGAAGGCCCCACCTTGGGATGATGGAAATGATGAAGGGCTTGGTTTCTTTTACATTTTACAAACGAAAAACAAAAGGATGTGTATCTAGCCCTTAAATAATAACACATAGATTAATAAATAATCCCCTCTATATCACCCTTTCATCACTGTCATTTTAATAAAGGACTGACTGCTCAAAAAAATATTTAAAAAATAAAATAAAATCTGGAAGAAAGCAAAAAGCTCGGGAAAAAAAATCAAACTTAAAAAATTCAAAAATCTTTAAAAAAGAATTAAAAATCTTTAAAGAAAGGCTAAAATTGCATTAAAAAAAATAATGAAAACAAATCTAAATCGCTCCCAAACATCTATAGTAAGAGTTGACAGTTGAGGAAGTCCCAGTCTCTGCCCTGAGGCACTCCGCTTTTTCTTTTTGAACTCCCCAATGTAAGAAAACATAGAAAACCAAGCTAAATGTACAGCTCAGCGCAGATCAGTACGAGGTGAGCCGCAGAAGCCATGGTGCTTTCAATATCCATGATTTCATTTGTAATACGAGCATGACACACAAAAAAAAGAAATCACATCTGACAGAAGAGTTTTAGCCGGGGAGGAAGCGAGCTAAAAACCAGTCGTGAATAATTGAACACTATAATGTTGCATAGTGCTCTATTTCATTCAATATTAATAAACACACACGGCTGCGGATGACATATCGAGATATTAAAAAGCTGAATCAGACACTCCCTGCAGACGGATTTACCCACACAGCCTGTTTGTCTGAAAACATGAATGGTCTTTTCATGTTTGAAGTCTGAAGGTGCAGACAGTGAAAGCAGACAGAAGGGAAGTATGCATCCACACACACATGTTAATCCACACACACACAAATACATCCATTCATACACAGAGCACACCCTGCACAGTGGTTCATACTTGGCATCATATTATGTAAGACATCTTGCTCCCTCCAGCCAGCATACGCCGTGATACACACACACACACACACACACACACACACACACACACACACACACACACACACACACACACACACACACACACACACACACACACACACACACACACACACACACACACACACACACACACACACACACACACACACACACAAACCCACACACAAGCGGCATGCTGGGATGCTTTCTTTTTTATCTTACCTCTGGAGGTGTGGCGTCTCTCCTTCTGTCTCCTCTTGTCTTGTATCCTCTGTTTCCTCCTGGTCACACTCTCTTCTTCTTCTTCTTCTTCTTCTTCTTCTTCTTTATTCTGTGTTTCCTGTCCACTGAGTCGTGATTTTCTCGTGTCTGTCTCTCACTGATTCTGCAGTGGTACATAAAACACACCCTTCTGAGCGCTGCCTCTCCTCCCTCCTCTCCTTCCCTCTCTGCTGCTCTCTGATTGGCTGCTTCACAGGGATGACATCAGCCCCTCTCTCTCCCTCTCTCTCTCACTTCCTTCTCCCTTGGGACCTGGTGCCCCTCCCTTCTTCTTTACCTCCGTGCTACCCCCCTCATCCTCTATTTGTACCGCTCTCCATCTCCAGCCTCTCTGTCTCTCCTCTGTTCTGGTTCTCTTACTGGGGGCTGGCTGGTAGGACTGTAATAAAATCAGAAAATGTAAATGGACTTGTAAAAATGATACATGTCACTTTGAATAAGTATTACAACGCATATGAAAGACTTGAGTTTACGATATGGGAAAAGGCGTCAACACAACACAGCATAATCCTCAGTGTAAATGTAACTCTTATGGTTTTAAACATAACACTTTCCTGGTGTTTAGGTCAAAGTCCCTGGGAAGTTTAAGTGACATATTGTAACTCTTTAATGTTTTTTTTTAACAATAAATTGTGTTATTACCGAGTGTTGACTTTGGTTCCCTTGTCCCTCTTCCCTGTCAGAAAATAACAAAAACGTGTCAGATTCCAATCTTTTAATAAAGTCATTTGGACCATAACAAATGTTTTGTCTCCTTGTCTCCCCATGTGGTGTTTTGTTCCGTTTTCCCTTTTTTTCCAGATCTAAAAACACTACTTACCTTAGCCTGCCAGAGTTTCCTGTAATGGGTCTGACCCATCAAAATACAGTATAGGTTTTCACACTCGAAATAAAACCAAACCATAGTTTAATTGTATTCAGACCTCTTTGAGGTTTTGGCTTTTTGGTCGGGACTGTGGTCAGAGAGAGGTTTCACATCCGTAAATTAGTAAGAATGAAACTAAAAGGTCAGGAAGTCTAGACCAAAAGTGGTGGTGTGAAGAGGCGCCTAGTTGCTAAATGTCAAACTTTAATTCATTAGCTAGTAATTCAGTCTGTCGGTGGGTTTGTTAGTTTGTTAGAGGTAAATCCGCTGCTGCAAACAGGGTGGATGAGAGCTGTGAGACTCGTTAAACAAAAGGAGATACTAGTGCAATCATTCTTTGTACATTTTTCAATATCTTTGAAATCTTTAATGGCTAATTTTCCTGACCACTTTTGAATGTTCTGACCATGTTAGAAAGCACGGATATTGCACTCAGACGAACCAAATCAATGTTTAAAGCCGGATGAACTCCACAGTCTGAGAGCTGCGACTGTGAAGTCACTTCAGATCGGTTTCAGTCCCATCACTCAGACAGCAGCTAACATCTTCACACACATCAATCTCCGTCTCCCTCTGCAGGCTTTTCCCGCTAAGCTCCACCTCCTCTTCTTCCTCCTCTTCCTCCTCTTGTTCAATGAAATAGAAATGCTGTTCTACCCTATCCGGACTACAAGGCCAGAGACACATAGGTGGCATTTTGTTATCTGCCAAACAGAGCAGGCAGCCAAAACAGCCCCACTCCTCCCATGAGTGTGTGTGTGTGTGTGTGTGTGTGTGTGTGTGTGTGTGTGTGTGTGTGTGTGTGTGTGTGTGTGTGTGTGTGTGTGTGTGTGTGTGTGTGTGTGTGTGTGTGTGTGTGTGTGTGTGTGTGTGTGTGTGTGTGTGTGTGTGTGTGTGTGAGATACAAAAAGAAAGAAAGTGTGTGACAGATGGACAGGGAGAGTGTCTGTGTTTAAGGGTTTCTCTTTGGCAGGAAGCTACATACGTTTGGAGCTCTGTTTCAGTGACCGGTCTTTGTGTGATGTTTGTTATACTGTATTATTATTTCCCTCAGCTGTTCCTCTTTCACTGGAATAACACAAAGCAGCAGTCAGACAATAGAGAACATGTACTGTAGCTGCTAAGCAATAGAGAAACCAAGTCCAACATGCATGAATTCATAAAAATAATTAAGATATCCAAAATCATCGCAACTCTATCAGGGGACAAACAGTTGCTGGTAACAAAAGACTAGCAATGTTTTTCACTGTCCTGAAAACAAATGTAAAGTCACAGACACAAACAATGTTTATATGCCTCAAAGACTAATTTATGTAAAGAATTTAAATGTTTACTTCTTGTACCAGTGATAAAACATATATGGTAACATGCTAATGCTAAGAAGTTGCAATGTTTGCAATGTCAGTTCAGCGCAGTAGCATGCTAACATTTGCTAATAAGTCGTAAACACACAGTAAGCTACAGCTGAGGCTAATTGTGTTGTCTTGTTTTGAGTTAAGCACATATTTTTGTTGGAACATTTTTTTTTTAAGTTGACTTTATGATAGTGTTAAAAATAAAAGTAATATTCTGCCTCAAACGAACAAAATACAACCACAAATCGTCCGATAATCTTTGACATTTCACAAAAAAACGAATAAAACCGCAACGTCAGAAATGTATGATTCTGGAACAATCCATTTTGTAATTGTTGAGATGTTACAGAGAATAATTTAACACTTTATCCTGCTTGTTACACTACAGGAAAGTTCAGGGAATCAGACAAATGTATCTTCTTGAAACCACAAATGTTCCCACAAAATCTCACGACAATCCATCCAATAGCTATTAGTTTAAATATGTCAGTCTGGACATCAACCGGCCAATCATCTGACAGAATGACACTGCACTCCACAGAGCCGCACAACAACAAGGCTAACGTAAAAAAGTGAACAAGCTCAGAGGAAAATACCAAGCACAGTGACCTTTAGAGAAAAGCTGGTTATTTCCATGTCTGCCTGAAACACTCGCTTTAATTTTCATCTTCTGATCTGCTTCTGCTCAGCAAATTGAGTTTCCTTCTCAAGCAGTTCCATTATCTCCTCCACCTCCTGCAGGTTGTGTTTGTCCCTCACTCTCCTCCACCCTTTTCCTCCATCTCCATGTCTTCCCTCACTTAAGCCTTAATTCACTTAACTTGTATGTGTGTGTGTGCGTGTGTGTGTGTGGGGGCGGGGACCGAGGGTTAAGATGCAAGTGATCGATACTGCAGATCTGGATCTTTCTCTCTCCGCTCACATGTCCTTGTCTCATGTCTAGCATTGTCTGGGACATGTCAGCAAGCGCACACACATGCACACAGACACACACACACGCACCCAAACACACACATGCACACGCACACACTCGCACCCAAACACACACATGCACACGCACACACTCACCAACCCTCCTTCTATATGGATATTTACCGTAAGTGTGACTCAGCCTGTCTGACTGGAATACAGAACACTAAGAAACTGCAGCACACACACACACACAACTTATACATATTGAAGACGAGCTGTCATCTCCGTCAGTGAGGGTGGAGTTAGAAAGAAGAGAGAGGAAGAGCAGCAGTGATGTAGAACGAGATGTGAGGATGAAATGTACAAGGGTTAACAGTTTGACTTAATTACACGTCAATAAATCCTGTAAGGCAATCAGAGCCATTAGGCTTATGAGTGCTGCGCCCGCTGCTGCCTCTATTCTCCTTGTAAAACACACACTGCTGCACACACACACACCGCTGCACTTTTATTCATTTCCTAATGCATAACCTGAAACTGAACCCTGACTAACAAGAACAACTTCCATTTCCTAACAACAAAGCAGCATTTACCTATCAATCTAAGGGTAAATACTTAATAATATAATAGTAATGCATCTAAACTGTATTTTAAGGTACATTTTGAGCAATAATCTGGTTTTCATCATTCATCAAAATCTTTGTGAATACATATACACACTGTATATATTGTAAGATACACGTTTTTACCGATTAATATATTTTAGTACTACCTGTCCATTTTTACTTAAATTATGTGGATATAAATATTTGTTTGTAACATTGAATAATTGTCACAAACCTAATGTCCCCCACAATAAATAAAGTATTGTGATTTTGATAAAGGTTAATCCTGGTCTATTATGAAGAGCAGCTACCTTTATGCTAATTTACAATCTTATACTGCAAGCAACCAGTCAGTAAAGCTAATCTTAAAGAGTAGAAAAAGATAATACAAATCCAGTTACCTCTTAAGATCTCTATTTGTCACTTTTAATCTTATCTTGTTTATTGTTGTTCAAAACAAAAGTGAAAAAACGCGGATCGCCAAAAATATCAAACTTCACAAACCCATCCTCGTAAAGCAACGCAGTTAAACCAGTAAACAAGTGACAGTGTTTTTTTAGGAGCTGCCCCCAGATATCCCTCACACAAGACTGAGTCACCTTCCTCTTTAAATACATTAAATATAATACTTGTACTCATTTATAGTATTACTGCAACAAAAAACGCCTTATAATTGTATGCCTCCGCCAACCCGTGAAGGTGCAGTTCACATCGTCTTTTATCATTTTATACATGTATGTAAAGTCATCATAAATCGGGTATGAACCCTATGGGCAAAGACGTGTTCTGTGAGGTCACCGTGACCTTGAACTGTGACCACTCAATTATAATCAGTTCATCCCAGAGTCAACGTGGGCGTTTGTGCCAAATTTGAATAAATGCCCTCAGGCCTTTCTGAGATGGGAAGGCTACGTCTCTACAAACAACCCAGAAGCATGATGCTGAGGAATAAAAGCAAACCAAAGCTGTAGCGCAGTGATGTGATATTCTTATTTAATGCTGCTTAGCATTCTTCTTCAAACTTTTAAGTCCCGTCTAAAGACCCACCTCTTTTCCCTCACTTTCGAGTCAGTCTGAGCTATGCTCTACCTAATTCTATGCTTTTATTGTCTGTCCATAGCCTTTACAGTATGTGCCTTGTATCTATTCTTATGTGTGCCTTTTATCTATTCTTATGTGTGCCTTTTATCTGTTCTTGTAATATTATATTTTGTTATAATGTTATGTTCGTTGTGAAGCACTTTGGCAAACCCTCTGTTTTTAAAATGTGCTATAGAAATAAAGTGGATTGGATTGAATTGGATTAGTCTCTGCTTTTTATGAAAAACACAAAATCATTTCTTCTGTGTGTTGCTTATGTGCCTGCAGGTATATGACGGAGTGCACACTGCCATCTACTGGTTACATTGATGTACTTCAGGTAGCATGCCTCAGTGTTTTGCACTAAACACAAAGACACTAAGGCCATAGTTTGGTGTTTAAACGCTGGTGGTAAAAGCATTCAGCTCAATATGATTCTGCTTCATTCACCAGAGTGTGAGGTTTTAATAACTGATGCTTTTGAGGTTTCATGTTTGACAATATTAATAAGAAATGTTGAACTAGAAAGTAAAGAAAGAGTTGTAGAGACAGAACAGTGTCAGTCCTAAACGCAGGCTGGCAGGAAACTCCTGAATGTGATTATTTTATTTAGTTTTTAATTGTTTTATGACCACAGGGATGAGCAGCAGTTCAGACGCATTGCAGTCAAGGAGTTACATAATAAATCTATAATCATATTATTTGTGTTTTGAGTGGAAGAAACAGAGAAGGAGGAAGTGTATTCAAGCGATAGAGGTTTATGAGAAAAAATTATGCATCTAAATATTCTTAAAGCACCATGAAGCAGAGCCACAACTAACCATTATATTTTATTAATTTTTAAACGTTTTATTTTAAAACCGTTTTTATCGAAAGATATTCTCTTTAATACATTTAATAAATAATGTTTTGTTCTGTATAGGTCTGCCCCCCTTGACAACTAAACTTTATTTTGTGTGAAAAATTATATATTATCTTAAAATAATCAAATCAATTAAATAAGAGGAAATTAAGAAGTATTTTTCTTCAGTTTTTGCCCTTTAGGTTGGAGAACTGTACTGGCTCTGATAAATAGCAACCAATCTAATTAATCATACGTTTGTTTAAAATAGGAAGCTCTCCTCTTAACACACATTGTTGGTACATATGTGGTTATGTTACAAATAGGAGCCACTTCTCAAAGGAGGTTGGAGGATAAAAAAAAACGTGTTAACGCTACTCATGCGAAATAGCTCCTGTACCTGTCAGCCCTGAGAGAGGGAGCAGGAAGCACAGAGGTTAGTGCCGAGGAAAGGTATTAGTAGAGTCTGGAGGCGGTGAAGCGTCTTCCTTTAGTTTGGCCTCAGAGCTCGCTCCAAGTTGAATCATAGAGTAGATGACATCATTGGCACGAGAGGAGGCGTTGAGTGATGAGGCGGTAACGACAGGAAATCTCAGTTCAGAGTAGACGAGTTCACTGGAATCATCTGCAGCCTGGAAGAAGAAAACAAATCAAGTTTATAACTAATGACTCAATAACCTACAGCGCACAAAAGGCCAGAAAGATGACTTTTCTTTACTCTTGTGCTCAGAAATATTATAATAATCAAGCTAAAAATGTCACATTGAATCACTCTATTACCCCCATTCACAATATGAAAACACAATAAAGGCTCTATATACCTACATATATAGGCTATACCTACATATATACACCTATATACCTAAGAGCTTTTCATTTTAACTCAAGTATAAGCCATACACCACAGACTGCCCCTTCTAGTGCCAAATGTAACTTCAGTTCCTGTGCTGCTTTCGGTCGCAGTTTACAAGGTTTATTAAAACAATTCCTGTTGATATTAATATCGTGTTTTTGAAACTTCTTCTCCGTCTCAGCGTCTACATTTAAACGGTCTGAGGACATCCTCCTCGAAACAGCTTGTGGTTTGATCTCAAGCCCACCAAGTTCCTGTTTTTAAAAGCTTGCTTACGCCTGTTGATGAACAAAATAGATGTGGTCTAAACTGTAACCTTTTAACAAACTTTTTAAGGTATATATCGTAGGTTTTTTTGGCATTAAGAGCAACTATACACACAGAACAAATACCTATATTATTAAGAATAATACAGCGCTGTTACGGCCACCGGACATCAGGGCAACCGCACAGCTCATTTACATAGAACACAGTCAACACGGAATTAACGGGACCGGGGAGGCGGCGGCCGTAACAGCGCTCTCACCAGGGAGCAACATGGTGATCAAGTTGCTTAAAACTTCATTTTCTAACTATGTATTTTGAGTGTAACTTCTGAGTAAATCTTTAATCCCCGTGAAATGTATGTGACACTTTGTTTGTTGACACCATGTCCACACCCAGGGCTTCACACCCTTTCCTGTGTTTAGCCCTGCAAAAAAAAAAAAAAGACTGCTTCCCCAAAGTAATATAAAGAATAATTTTGGAGTATAACGATAATAAAGATCTTCTGGTTAGATTAGAAAGCCGGGATCCAAACAACAGTGAATACAAGTAAAAAGAAACCACCATCTTTGTATCTGAGAGTTTATCTTACTTGGTGTTGAGAACGGGCAGCAGTGGTACCGATGGGTCCGACCAAGCTGTAGTCGTCACTGGATTTATCGTCTTTTGGTTTGGTGTATTTGGCGTAAGCAGGAGATCTGCTCTGTGTGGGCTTGTTGGTCTACAAGAGAAGACGGGTTTAGTTTGTATTCATATCAGCTAGTTTCACAAACACTAGTGATGTTTACACGTCCACACTTTCCTCACACTCACCTTTGAGACAGAAGCGTACTCTGCTTCAACAGGAAGCTCTGAAAAACATGCATCAAAAAACGCATTCAGACCACTTATGAAACATCTGGCCGAACAAAAACTGGGTCTTAATTTAACGAGACACAGATACCTGTTTTTGGAGCAATGATATTATTTTGTTGTATTATTGATATACAGTATTAGCACGTACAAAACTAATCATCACATTATCTTTTTTTTTTTTTACATGATAATGGATTGAGATTATTCAATTCATTATTTACATTAAAAGATATATCATAAAAATATAATTGGTTAATTGGCATAAAGTATTGCACCCATTTAGCTCAATATAACAGACATCTCTCTTATGCAGCTCTAAGAAACTTTTGTTTCTCTACATCGCAAAGATATTCTTCATAACTGCAATAGTCTTGTGAGTGAGTGTGTGTTTCCTGTTGCCTTGCCTTTGTGTTTCCGGGCCCTCCTGCAGAAGAACAGCCCAGCCAGAGATAACATGAAGATCTTGGCGAGCACAATCAGCCCCACATACAGCGGACCCCCTGCGGTGGGTAACACATACATATCATGATTCAATACACACATAAACAAACTCAAACACACTTGGATCAATGGTTTACCTTTGTTACTAAATAAGAACGCATTGTATATAAATCACAGTGTTACACCCTTTAGACTGCAATGGCATAGGCGCTGTAGAAAAAGCTTCACTTTGTGTTCTTCAAAACATAAAAGCTGTTGGTAAGAAGCACCTGTTGCACCCTTCCTCCATCACTTCTTCTATGTGGCATGCAGTAATGTTTTATAAACACATTACCTTTTACTTCTGCCTCATCTTCGTATAAGATCAGTTCAAAAACACCAGGTTACGTTTTGTTTAATATCTTCATAACTTGATACGATCACTGACATTAGCAATTCATACTTTAATATAATATTCAGATGAATCATCAACCTTCATGCAGTGCTTGAAGTAGAGCGTTTTTTGTGGATGTTTTGATTTTTGTTGTAATTATGTTTTGTCGAATGTTAATATTAGAGCTAAAAGGTGAGTGTGGCCACTAAGGGTAATGGAAGTGGGGAAGGGGATCTTGGCAAGATAACTTTACGACCTGGCTCGATTTGGCCTCGGTGATCCCGTAGGAAAACGTTCAGTAGTCTTTGTTTCTCTTCAGTTTCATAGTGAAGCCTAAATGATTTCACAAACATTCAAGGGACTGTGTTGTCAAACATTTTAAAAAGTACCTGAAGCTGGTGCAGCTGTTCCCTCCGTCTGCTGCTGATGGGTGGGGGTTTCAGGGGAAGAGGATGAGGATGTGAAACTTCTTAAACTGGAGCTTTGCCTCTGAGGTGTTGGGGGTGAGGAGGCTGACTGAACTTCAGTGGAAAAAGGTTGAAGAGTCCACTTTGGTTTGGAAGTGGTTGGAGCTGTGATCAACGAAGACACAAAGAAATTATGTGAAAAAATATTGGCAGTATTTTAGTAAAGATACATTTTAGAGTAAATTCTCTTGAGTATTTTATTTGGAATCGTAACATATACTGCTTATAATTAAAATTAAAATAAAGCTTTATCCATGTAACAGCTTCAGTTTATCAGGTTAAGGGGCGGGCCATCTCTAAGCGATTGACCAATCACAACAGAGCCCGCCAGCTAACCAATCAGAGCAGACTGGGCTCTGGTTTCAGACAGAGGGTGAAAAGAGGTGCTGCAGCACAGGCAGTATGAGAAAAATAAAGAGCTTTTTGAACATTAAAGCATGGAGACATGTCGCAGTAGAGACACTACATACTGATATGAACCTGACAATTAGAATAACAGGGCCCTTTAAGAATTGGACCCGTTGTTAAGTGATAAATGTTTACAGTTGTAAGATTACATATATTTGGTATTTTTGGAACCCTAAAACCTAAGCATACTTTGTCTTTCAGTAAAAACTCACCATCTTCTATGATGATATCTATCAGATCATGTGAGTTTGGAAGCCAATATCTGTCCAGACCACATATGTACCGTCCTGAGTCGGACTTCGTCAGCTTTGTGATGCCAACGCGAACGACGCGATATGACAGAAAACTATCGATATATTCAATGCTGTATCTGCCTTGTGTAGCCTTGTCACCATTCGTTTCAATGAGAATGCGTCCTTTACAGTCTGGTTTGCAGAGTAACTTCCTTTTTCCTGGAAGTAAAAAGGAGCAATGAACTGAAATATTTCCTCCTTCAGTCCCTGTAAAGACGGGGTGTCCTCCTGCAGAGACAAGACCAGTGTTTGGACCCTGCAGGGCTGTTAAAAAGAAAAGCAACAGTCACTGTCTGTGCCTCCTGTAACTAATTACAGCAAATACTGAACTACATTTACACATTGTCAAACAACAAGCTGCACAGGTAAATCACAGTCTAACAGGCATTGGATCTGTGTATATTGTTATCACATGAAACAGTTTCACAAAAGCAAGTATGACATTATTGGAAAGTCATCTTTAACTTTGTCTTTAACTTAACATATAAGACGCTATATTTAATGGCATACAACATAGTAGCAGCTCCATTACGCATTAAAATGTTTTCTGTAAAATATAAAGTTAATATGACATTAAAATAAAACATCAGCCACTGCAAAGTTTTATTTCGGACTTTATAAACACACTTACATATGTACCCATAAACAGTCAATGTCAACTGTTCATACATTCAGTCAAACTAGAAGCTGTTGCAGGTGTTACTTTTGAGTTTTCTGTCGTAAAATAACCATTAGTATTTACATTAGTTGATCACATTTTTTAAGTCAATGCAGTTCAATTTGCTGAATTAATTTTAAACCCCCTTTCTCCATGACAACCAAACAAACCATAAGATGGTTACACGTTGAAATCTCCAGAAAAAGCAAGTGAATGAACCCTGGAGTTCTAAATCTAAGAGGGCATATTGACTGATTAATCAACCCTGAAGTCACAAAAGCATGCATTTGCAGAGACTTCCTGAGAAAGATTTATTTTGGGAGCTTCTAGCAGATTTCTCTGAGAATGCTTTTTGCTAATTGTGTTCGAGAGGTAGTTTCTTGTGGGAAGTCTCAGCAGAACCAATGTGAAAACTACAAAGTGAGACTATAAAAACTAACCTGGCTATGAGAAATGTATTTGAAAGCGTATGTGTTTGCAGGATTGTTGCTGAATTTGTATCCTCATGGTTGATTGCAATTATAAAAAAACCTTTGGATGAAGGTCAAATGTAAAAAAAAGTTGTGGGTTAAAAATACATTAGGAATATGCTCATAAGTTTTTTATATTAAATACAAATAATGTGACTCATACTCATGGCTGGTCACACCTTTACCCACACAAACAAACAAACAAACAAACAAACAAACAAACAAACAAACAGCTGATGGTCACACTGGGGGAGTTTAACATTAAATACAGAAAGGAAGATGACGTTATAGAGAAATGACAGAAATACAAAGTGTACTCACTGAGGACGAAGAAGATCAAACTGTGGCAGACGTCCATGTTCGAGTCTCTGATGGTTGAACGCTGTCTCTCTTTCTTCTTCACCGGCAAACCAACACGTTTTCACTTCTCTAAACGATGGAGTCCCTGCTTAAAATAAAACACTCACAGCTGGACTCTCCTCTCTAACACCTGCATGTGTATCACGTATGGTTCCACTTTAAAACTTTGTAACTTAATGCAGCAAAATAATATATTTTGCTTTGAACATTTAAATAATTTAATGTTAAGTGTGTGGAAAAGTGTACTTTGTTTTAAGCCAAAAAAACATATTATTGTCGAACACATTTCAGAAATGTTTTATTTTTATCCCGAGAAAATTATCCAGAGTACAGAGCAGGAAGAGGTCGAATATAAAATACAATATAAAAAATAAAACTCCATAAAAATGGTACAAATCCAAATATATGTACAGTATAAAACACTACAAACAAGTCATAAGGATTATACATATGTGCGAGTGGCATCTTGTATCCCGTACTGACCACATCACCTGGTTGAAGTAATATAGTTTCATATCAATTTATTTATATTCCGCTATAATTAAACATTTCTGTAAATCAAGTCTTTAACCAAAATAGTCAACCGTAATTTGAAGCAAAAATACCCAATGCTAATCTGCTAACTTTACTAGAACAGTTTATCTTACAAAAATAACTTTAATACCATATATATATATATTGTAATAAAATCAACGTAATAAATACATTGAAGCTGTAAAAAGAGCTTTTTACATTAAATTACATATCATTTAGCTGACGCTTTAATCCAAATGGACGTACAATAAGTGCAACCAGCTTTGACCTGAAGCAAACTGTTGAAGCGGCACATTTGTGAACTAGAGCAGAGCTGGACTTATCATCACATGAGCAGGTCATTCAAAGCAGGTTTGAAATAAGTAAATGGTTAAATAATCGTACATATTCCCACCAACATCTCTCTGTTTCAGAATATTTACACGGCTGCTTAATTCACACCAGCTTCTTCTGCCAGACTGTGAGAGTTATTGGGGGTTGTTAACAGTAGAGTACAGAGGGGGCTCATCAGAGCTAGCTTCCACCTGAGGAACAGAGTAGATAACACACTCAGCGTCACCGTGGAAACTGCTGTGGGACGAGCCGACGCTGACAAATTTGATCTCGGAGTAGGCGTGTTGACTCGGGTCGTCTTCAGCCTGGAGAAAAAAACATTGCTTGATTAAATGTGTCTTTAACAACAGAACAAAACAAGCAACTGGACTTGGTTGTAAAGTTACGTCATCAAAAAAAAAAAAAAGTTGTGTTTAGGTCTTTTTTCATATTTACACTTATTATTTTACTGCAGACATTGTCCGAAGTGAATCAAATCTGGCATTTCAGTAAACATGAATAGAACGCAGCAACAGGTGCAAAAGTGAAGCCCTACGGAGCTGATGTCTTGTGATCCCAAAGTTAGAATTGTATAACTTTTATCGGTGTATTTTGTAAACTAGCTGCAGCAAAATTGTTGTAGTAATAATTGGTTTTGGCTCAATTTGTGTTTATTTGGAGATTTTACATGATGCTTGTACACTTTGTTGGTCTACAGAAGAATGTATTAATATGATGCTCAGATTTTCTCAAACTTACCTCCGGTGCAGAAGCATGTTGTGTTTCCACATGAGGTTCTGAAAAACACAACAGTACTTTGAGAAAAAGACAGTTTTTCAAACATGACATCACACATTCCCCATTTGAACCAATATTTAGGCCAACCATTAAGATATGAGTAAAACAAGATAAATAGATGTGTTTTGAGTTTGTAAACAATAGAATATACAGTATATTTAATCATTAACCACCCTGCCACATTTAAATTACTAAAGAAAATTGAATAAGAATATAAAATAAAGTTTAAATGAAATAAATAACAAGCTATGGCTGGACATGTTTCTAATGCATATTAACTTTAAAAAAGCCACTTATTTTAAATGCTGTAAATGAATATCCGTGCACCCAATCTGGTGTTGGGGGATGGACATTTTATGTGAGAAAGTTATTTTAGAATTGTGCGTCTGATTTTAAAGTTAATATTGGTCAAGAGAAAACTACAACTTTTCAGTGAGAAATGTTTTGTGTGTGTGTGTGTGTGTGTGTGTGTGTGTGTGTGTGTGTGTGTGTGTGTGTGTGTGTATATGTGAGTGTGTGTGTGTGTGTGTGTGTGTGTGTGTGTGTGTGTGTGTGTGTATGTGAGTGTGTGTGTGTGAGTGTGTGTGAGTGTGTGTGTGTGTTACCTGGTTCCTCACGTTTGGCTTTACAAGTCCTCTTCCTGCAGAATACCAGCACAGACAGTGATGACACGATGACCAGGACGACCAGAGTCAGAAACACATACAGGACCACACCTGTCGGTGTTTGAAGAATTACATATTCATCTAACACTTAGAGTACCCACAATCCATTTGTTTTTATAGAGGGGGGGACAGGTTATCTTTAGGGGAAGATAACAGGTCAACAGTATTTGCCATATACTGTCAAAATAGAATAGATGTAGTATTGATTTAAAAGGTGCAGCATTTTAAAATCTACTTTGTAATGTGTTTTTTACAGATGGTAATTGAAATGTACAGGTTGTGATAGTAGAAAAGGCATAGAACAATATGATGGAATCATTTGATGGCCATTCCCATGTTCTTTAATGTTCAAAAGTTGTTGAAACTTCTAGTAAACACAGTGTGTGGATGTACCTGTAGCAGTTATTGATTCAGATTGCTCTGTAGTTTTAGGAGAAGTGGTCAGAGCTGTGAACAAAAACAAGCAGACACAAAGAAGTCCTGATGAGAGAAATGAGATCCTCCTGAGTGTCTGTGTGTGTCAGCTGTCAGTGAAAACTGTCTTCAGAGACATGAACAATCATTTTCATTATCAAGCAGAAACTCACCATCAGTGACGTTGAGCCTAAACCTCTGGTATGGATCTTTAGAGTCAGGTCTGTCCAGACCACACCTGTACCATCCTGAGTCAGACTGGGTCAGCTGTTCAATGCTCACAAACACAAATCCTCCTTCAACATGTCTGATGCTGTATCTGCCTTTTTTAGTAGATGTGTCACTAGTTGTTTCAAAAAGAATGTCTCCTTCACATTCTTCCTTGCAGAAGAACCTCTTGGTCCCAAAGCGAGTAAAGGAGCATTCAACTACAATATTTCCTCCAGTTCTAGCATCGATGTTTTTTTCTGCAGAAAGATCACCATCAAGTTTTGCTGTTGAAAAAGAAAACAATCAATGGCTACTATTTGTAGTTAACAAATCGTAGTTTCATTATTTATAACTTTGTGTTTTTTCAAACTTGATCCAGTCGCTGAGGGATGAGGTGTGACGATTTAATGAACCAGCGTTTTAACTAAATATTTTCCAAGGAGATTTAGCAACTCATTATTTTACACTCTGCTCAAAATAGGATTTGATATCAATATATTTGGGATTAATATTAAATTTGAAGGCTTTAATAAAATCCTTAGCTTTGTAATTTTGAGTTATAACTAGTGTCTCATTGAGGTTAACTGATAATTAAATATGTGAACCTTAGAGATGATCTGTTGCAAAGAATGACATTTATTTTGAAAGGATGTCTTTACCCCTTGAAAGTATCGTTTTTATATTATTATTTACCCTGAGTGACCTTGAATTAATTTGCTCATAACTTAGTAAAACCTTACTTATCTAAACACTTCTGCATTAACAGTGCTTGAGAAAAGAGGAGCTTGTCTCTTTAAGCAGAAGTGTTTTAAACGGTGAGGTTTAAGCAGAATGCATGTTTTAGGGAAGTACTGAGCATACAGTGAATGACATTAGGATTATACAGCATTAGTTGTGTAAGAGTTAACAAACAGATGTTTTAATATATTTTTGCTGTTGTAAAACAAAGCCCCAGTTAATTTAACATTTATTAAGACTTTTCTCCATTTTGGGATTCTTTGTTCACCGTGGAGTCACGCTAGAAAAAGTTTTCTTCACAAATTCAAGGTAACACAGGATGAGTTATTCATTGATCAAAATATTGTAATTTGGGGGTTAACGTATTCCTTTAAAGCCCCGACTGCAGCCACAAACAACCAGTTTAGTTGTTTTAATATTGTCTATTGTTCTCAATCTATTACTAATTGTCTTACTTTTCAATAGAACAGAGAGCTGTCTCATAGACTACTACATTCAGCAATGGAAAACACACAACAGACCAATATTCTCCTGACCCTGGTATTAAATTCCTCATCACTAAAATATCACTTGAAACAACAATAAGTGTGTTCTTTACAATAATATTCAAATACACTTGTGTACATGTGTCAGTTTGGGTTTATCTTTAACTTTCAGAAGACATGTAGGATTAAGATGAGGTAAATATTCATGTTGAACTTGAGTTTTTCTTTGCCACATCTAAACTGTAGCTAATGTGCACATGACAATAAAGCATTGAAATTGAAAAAAAGTAGGTGAAAAGGTAAAACTATTATTTAGACAAAGGAAGAACATTCAGTTTTTAGTAGAAACTCACCATCCACAACAATGATTTCAATAAGCTTGTATGAAGTCCTTGAAGAAGATTCAGCCAAACCACACCTGTACTCTCCTGAGTCAGACTTGGTCAGCTGAGTGATGGTCACAAAAAAATCTTTCTGTTTATGATCAATGCTGTATCTGCCTCTCTGATAATCTTTGGCATCAGTTGTTTCAATGAGAATGTCTTCTTGTTTACATTTTTCCTTACAAAAAAACCTGTTTTTTTTGTAAGAAGTAAAGGGGCATTCAACTCTGACATCTGCTCCTTCAGTTACTGAATAGACAGTGAGTTGGTCACTGACGAGACCGGTGTTTCCATCCTGCAGAGCTGAACAAAAGATGAACAAAAGATGAACCATCATTAGTAGTGGTCAGTACTTCCTGTAAGATCCTGCAGTCTGAAAACAACACTTCCTGTTTCACATTAACACAGATCAAATTAACATTAGCGGCATTTATATATAGTAAGAATAAAGATCAAAGGATTAATAAAGGAACCAAGAAAATAATTTGGCGATTAAAGCTCCCATGTCATGCTTTTCCGGTTATTACCCGTCCCCTTGTGTGTTATGAAGGTTTTTATGCATGTAAACGGTGTGCAGAGTCAAAACCCTCAAAGTACACCCTGTAGCGAGTAAAACTCTAACACAGAAAATACCTCCCCAAAACGCCTCGTTGGAGATACGTCACTGCCCATTTGATTCTTCCATTTAGTTCCGGGTACGGCCTGATGTCATGCGGTACCCGGAACGAAATGGACCAATCCCGAAGAGCTATGGTCACACCCAGTGGCGCTGGCCGCACCCTCTGCCAGCCTAACATTTACTGTTGGAAGCTCTGGTTCAGTTCACAATCGATCCAGTCATGCCACTGCCAAGGACCTGTTTCCTGAAATGTGAAGAGAAATCTGAGCTGTTTGTCCTACCGACGGAAGAACCACGACGAAGTCAGTGGTTGAAATGTCTTTTTAACACTGTTCCTTCAGAGGTTCGAAGAACCGGCATTTCACAGACGAAAGCTTCCAAAACATTGCCCAGTTTGAGGCCACGACTGTTTAAATGTGTAAAGATGTTTCGGACTGCTAAGCCAGTGCTAACTGTGCTAACTAAGTTGCTAGCGTTTCCATATCAACTCTAATATCAGCAGATGGCCTTACATACATGTATGTAGAATGTCTGCATTCACACACGAAATACTCATAGACAGTATACTCCAGGTGATTTACCGTACGGTCAGTCGCGAAACGTAATTACATTATAGCTGGCGTTCCGAGCGTGTATGCTACCGAGCTACACAAACAACGAGGCTATAGTTTGTTTGGACCGTTTGGAGTAGGGGAAGATTCGGGTACACAACCTGTAAGTTTGCATTGTTATTTGTGTATTTATCAAACAAGGTATCTACCACGACTGGTTAAATGTGTAAACCGGACTCCTAAGTCATTGACATAGTGCTAACTGGGCTAACTAAGTTGCTAGCGTTTCCATATATCAACTCCAATATTAGCAGATTGCCTTACATACATGTTCCTCATAGCTGGATAATGTCTGCATTCACACACGAAATAGTCATAGACCGTATACTCCTGGTGATTTACCGTACAGTCAGTCGCGAAACGTAATTACATTATAGCTGGCGTAGCGTGTATGCTACCGATCTAACGACGGAGCTAGACCTTAGTTTGGTCGGAAAAACATTTTTGTTATGCTACGTTGCTAGCGTTTAAATATATCAACTACAATGTCAGCAGATGGCCTTACATGTTTGTCATGGCAGGAGAATGTCTGCAGTCACACACACGGAATACTCATACAGTATACTCCGGGTGATTTACCGTACATTGTGACAGTACATGTACATACTGCATGTATAGCTAACGAGGCTAGCTGTATGCTAGCGCAAAACAATGTATTCATGCAAGTTACAATGTATGACCGAACGTAGCAGAATACCCGTATAATATTGCAATTATAAACACGTTATTGCTAGCCTAATATGAACCACTAGCTTTTGTTCATAGTAGTTTTATTACACTCCATTATAGTTGCCGTTCCTCCAAGCTAACGTTCATATCGTGTTAGCTACCAAGGTAAACAAAGCTAGGTTAGCATATTAGCAGGCAAGCTGTTCATTAGATAGATCCACACTCCTACCACAACTACTACTAACGAATCTAAAACAACTAAGTTTCTCTAATATTTTGTGATTTGCATTTGATTTCGTCCAGCCAGATCCTGCCGGACAATACATGACGGGGACCGGACTACCACACTGAGGCCTAAAAAGCCCCGGCTGCTATAGGCAAGATGCCGACAAAGGGGAGTAATTGACGATATACCGTGTATATATGTATATTTACGTTCATTTTGTACATTTCTAAAAATAAAGTTGAATGGAAATACTTAGTAGGCCTATCCTTTCTTCCCTGAATTATTTGCTCCTATAACATATCATTCATATATAGCAAACCATGATTTGATTTCTCATCAAACAGTAGTAGTTTATAACGGGTAAAAATAACTTACTCTTTGTTATGACCGGCTCGTAGGCCACAACGGAAAGACAAGGAGACATACACGAGTTTACAAAACCACGGCACATTTATTGTGGTAAATGCAGAGATAGGTGGTCGACGGGAGAGGATCGCTGAGCTGCTTTGGAGAGAGAGAGGGGCCGCCGTTTGACTCCGGGCAGCTGGCTAGCACCTCGGCTCCGGCCAGGTGTCCGTGATCGCGCTGATTAGCCTCTTCAGCTCCACCCCATCGTAAGACAAAGGCCCTGGGGCCGTCACACTCTTCTATAACAACAGTTGTAGGTACAGTTCGGTTAGTTGGCATATAAAATATACGGCTGTACCGACGCCATGATAAGACTGATGTTCAGCTGAGAGCAGCCGGAAAAAGCACTGTTAGACATGGGCGGAGCCTCTCTGGTGGTTGACTAATCAGAACAGAGTGGCCGAGCTGACCAATCGGAGCACACTAGGCTCACAGGGAGGGGGGGGCAAGAGCTCCAACGAGTCGTTTAGTGGAGAGAGTGAATACTGCTGAATACACATGCTTGACAGAGATGCTGTATGCGAAACCAATGTGAGTTTGGAAAATTGCACAGTATAAATCTATTTTAGTATACCTCAACAATGTAATTATGATCAGTGGAAATGGCCATGACATGGGCCCTTTAAATTATGATGAAAATAATCATTAGCAGTAAAATCAAGCATGGACATTATTTTACAAAATAACCAGTCGTTGTGACTTCTAGTTTTACTCGTTAAGCAGATAATAACTGAGTTTAATGATGATGTACAGTTTGTTTGAGGAAGTGAAACATACATTTGAAGCTACTAAAAAGCCTAACTTTGAAATATTTGAATAACTCGTACTGCTGGAGCCTTGCATTAACTGAATACATACTTTAAAGGAAACATATTAAATTACTGAGATGAAAATAAAGAAAAGTACTCACAGAAGAGGAAGAAGAAGCAGATCGAAGTGTGAGAGACTTTCATGCTGAGACTCTGATGGTTTACCACTGACTGTCTTTCTTCACTGGCTAACCAGGAACTACTTCTTTAAATTATGAAGTCCCTCCTCCAAACACAACACAGCTCTACTCTCCTCCCCAACGCAGGAACACTATGGTCTAAAAATACTCCAATGAATGTTGAACTGAATTCAAAATGTTAGTAATTATCAGAAAAATGTACTTTCAGTTTCAGTAAAAGTTATCATTATGCACCAATCTCATCTCTCAATTTCACAGTGTTGTTTTATTATAGAATAGTATATTCTGTTTTTATGTCTAACAAATACATGTCGGAGCCTTACAATGTTGTAGTGTGTCAAGGTGGAGCCAATTGTATATAAGTAGTACATTCTGCATCATATCATCATGTTTCGTATGTCAAATGTTACAAGTAGCCTAACTGAGTGTCAGATATCTATAGTTGAGTAAACAAATATAAAATCTAGAAGCATTACATTTAAATGCTCAAGTAAAGAACCAGTTAGTTATGTAAAAAAAAAGCCTTTAAAGGGGACCTATCATGCAAAATGCACTTTTGTACGTCTTTTATACATGAATATGTGTCCCCGGTGTTCCAGGGAACTCACCAAGTGTCAGAAAACACAACCCTCTCTATTTTCCTCCATACCCAAATCTCTAAAAAAGGGGCTGCAACGGATCTGATAAAAACTGATCCAGATTTGAACCCTGTCCTGACGTCAGGAAAGTGGCGCTACGGCTATTGGGCCAACTCCACCAATCAGGAGGAGACAGCCACGGCCATTGCCGTTCGAAAGTGCTGGAGACGCTGTAGTACATATGCCAGGCCTGTAAGTGGCACTGTAGTATGCCACAAAAGCAGCGAAGAAGACTTGGTTACCATGGTTACCCTTCTGTTTAATCTCCGCTATGGCTTTTTTTCTCCCTCCCCGAGGCAAGCGTTTGCTCCCGCTGCTTTAATGCAATGCAATCCCTCCCCGTCGAGGCAAGCACTGTAATTCTCTCCGGTTAGTCCACCAGCAGATGACAAACACCCACCTCTCCGCCTCTTCCAAGGAACGAGGGGACTGTGCGGCAGAGTTTCAGTTTCAGTTTCTTTCGCCGGTCAAGATGTCCGTTAAAGTTGAAATCTTCCGGACAAAATGAGAAAAGTGCCGGTCAAAGGTCTTCTTTGTTATTTATTGAGCTTTAAAACAAATGAATAACGACTCTATATAATAAAACACGGAGGACGGAGATCTCTTTTTCTCCCCCTCTTCTGACAGCCCAGCAGCTGATCTGGGGCCTCATTTATAACGCCTTGCGTAGGATTCACGTGGGAAGGTTGCTTACGTAGTAAAAAATAGGTACATAAATTTTCCGCCATTTTCCGATTCACAAAACATTGCGTACCGGCGAGGGAAGTGCGTACGGCACTCCCTACGCCTGTTTCCCTTGATAAATCACAATCGACTCGTAACGCCCATATTTGCCTATACATAGTCAAAGAAACTCCAATTCATTCATTTTGACTGACTGCATGAAGAAGATCGCAGGAAATTACGATAGAACAGCTAAAAAAGACATCTCGCACCGTGTCAGATTTTGGTTATTTTGGGGAGGTCGAGATAAATCATATTGTTTGGTGGATGCAGTTTGAACCAGAGTAGCAGCATGGAGGTCGGATCGTCACCAAAATAAATAAATAAGTGGTCCGAAAAAAGTTAATGACAAAACAAATACACATAACCTAACCTTCCTCAGGCAGTGTGTTTGTACCGGGGACAGGAGACACCCCCTTGATGAGAAACTGTAAGAAATGATCGGGGAATCCCTCCGGAGTGGAGTCATGACGACTGGATCTGAATTATTTTTGTTGTATTTGGTGGTTTGTGTTCCAGCTGTCGATCAGCAACTATATATCCATAATCCACCAGTTAAAGGAAATACAACTAATGTGTTGTGTTATATTAGCTGTACAATTTACCACATATGGTGTTCTTAGTTTCCATACCTCCTGTGTTTTACGAGCGACTTATCAAGTCTTGGCAAACGGCATAAAACACGATTAAACGTGATAGTATATAAAACCACGCTCGTATCTACAACCTATAGAAATGCAAAACGGCGTCAGTTTAGACGTAATTCTGTCCTCCTGCTTACCGCATCATTTATGAGAAAACATTTCATAACATTAACACAACATATTCGAGGTGGTTTTAAATAACATATCCGTATTTATTTATTTCTCCAAGTTATGTTTTTGTGTGCACTGAGGAGTCTCAAACAGGCGTTTGTTTAATCATTTTAAGATTGGCTTTAATCAATGTTTGAAAATGAATTCTTCATATTTGATAAATGAGAGGTAACATTTTATTTATGGTATTATTTCCACATAATTTCTCTCCATTCTTACTTCTGCCAACGGTGTCGCAGTTTCTCGTCTCTCCCGTTGTTGTGCTTAGTGCGTACGCATGGGTTAGAGTTTGCGTGGAGGACCGCACATTTTCCCGTCAAGTTAGTATTTTATAAATCGCAAACATTGCGTAGAAACTGACGTACGCCATTTTTTGAGCGTATATCCGTTTATAAATGAGGCCCCAGAGCACGGCTCCCCTCTCCTGCAGGGGGGCGTGGTCAGCTGCAGCTCACAGAGATCAGCCCCGTAGACAGCAAACAGCACATAGAGCGAAATGAGGCATGGCTAAAATGCATGATCTGTTTGGTATTTTGAAAACAGAAACGTATAAATATACCTTATATAGGTATGGCCCTACAATATATCATTTAAATATAGCATGATAGGTCCACTTTAACATATAAGACGAGATAAACCTATTTAATGGCATACAACATAGTAGCAGCTCCATTACGCATTAAAATGTTTTCTGTAATATATAAAGTTAATATGACATTAAAATAAAACATCAGCCACTGCAAAGTTTTATTTCAGACTTTATAAACACACTTACATATGTACCCATAAACAGTCAATGTCAAGTGTTCATACATTCAGTCGCACTAGAAGCTGTTACAGGTGTTACATTTGAGTTTTCTATCGTAAAATAAACATTAGTATTTACATTAGTTGATCACATTTTTTAAGTCAATGCAGTTCAATTTGCTGAATTAATTTTAAACCCCCTTTCTCCATGACAACCAAACAAACCTTAAGATGGTGACACGTTGAAATCTCCAGAAAAAGCAAGTGAATGAACCCTGGAGTTCTAAATCTAAGAGGGCATATTGACTGATTAATCAACCCTGAAGTCACAAAAGCATGCATTTGCAGAGACTTCCTGAGAAAGATTTATTTTGGGAGCTTCTAGCAGGTTTCTCTTATTGTGTTATAGAGGTAGTTTCCTGTGTGAAGTCTCAGCAGAACCAATGTGAAAACTACAAAGTGAGACTATAAAAACTAACCTGGCTATGAGAAATGTATTTGAAAGCGTATGTGTTTGCAGGATTGTTGCAGAATTTGTATCCTCATGGTTGATTGCAATTATATTGTAAAAACCTTTGGATGAAGGTCAAATGTAAAAAAAAGTTGTGGATTAAAAATACATTAGGAATATGCTCATACGTTTTTTATATTAAATACAAATAATGTGACTCCTACTCATGGCTGGTCACACCTTTACCCACACAAACAAACAAACAAACAGCTGATGTTCACACAGCTGGGGGAGTTTAACATTAAATACAGAAAGTAAGATGACGTTATAGAGAAATGACAGAAATACAAAGTGTACTCACTGAGAACGAAGAAGATCAAACTGTGGCAGACGTCCATGTTCGAGTCTCTGATGGTTGAACGCTGTCTCTCTTTCTTCTTCACCGGCAAACCAACACGTTTTCACTTCTCTAAACGATGGAGTCCCTGCTTAAAATACAACACAGCTTTACTCTCCTCTCTAACACCTGCATGTGTATCACGTATGGTTTCACTTTAAAACTTTGTAACTCAATGCAGGAAAATAATATATTTAGCTTTTAACATTTACATTATAAGATTATTGTCAAACACATTCAGAAATAATTTGTTTAAGATAACTTTTATTTTCATCCTGAGAAATTGTGTTGTGCAGCAGATGCAGTACAGAGCAGGAAGAGTGCTAATATAAAATACAATATAAAAAATAAAACTCTATAAAAAAAGGTGCAAATCCAAATATACTGTATATATATAAACAATACAAACAGGTTAAAAGTCTGACACATTACGTAACAGTATGAGGAGTGGCATCTTGTTACCCGTACTGACCACATCTATAGTTTCATATCTATTTATTTATATTCTGCTATAATTAAACATTTCTGTAAATTAAGCCTTTAACCAAAATAGTCAATTTAATAGTCAAAGCTAATTCGGAGCAACATATCTTATGCTAATCTGCTAACTTGACTAGAACAGTCTATCTTACAGAGATAACTGTAATACCATATCAAGTGTAATAAAATGAACTTTATAAATAAATTGAAGCCATAAAAGAGCTTTTTACATTAAACTACATATCATTTAGCTGAGGCTTTTATCCAAAGGGACTTACAATAAGTGCAACCAGCTTTGACCTGAAGCAAACTGTTGAAGCCGCACGCTTGTGAACTAGAGCAGAGCTGGACTTATCATCACATGAGCAGGTCATTCAAAGCAGGTTTGAAATAAGTAAATGGATAAATAATCGTACATATTCCCACAAACATCTCTTAGTTTCAGAATATCTTACACGGCTGCTTAATCCACACCAGCTTCTTCTGCCAGACTGTGAGAGTTATTGGGGGTTGTTAACAGTAGAGTACAGAGGGGGCTCATCAGAGCTAGCTTCCACCCGAGGAACAGAGTAGATAACACACTCAGCGTCACCGTGGAAACCGCTTTGGGACGAGTCCACGCTGACAAATTTGATCTCAGAGTAGGCGTGTTGACTCGGGTCGTCTTCAGCCTGGAGGAAACAACATTGCTTGATTAAATGTGTCTTTAACAACAGAACAAACAAGCAACTGGACTTGGTTGTGAAGTAATGTCATCAAAACAAAAATAAGTTGTGTTTGTTTAGGTATTTTTTCCATATTTAGACGTATTATATTACTGCAGACAATATTGTATTACTTGTTTATCCTTACTGTATTTTGTAAACTAGCTGCAGCAACAACGTGGTATAATAATTGGTTTTGGCTCGATTTGGTTGTGTTTATTTGGCGTACAGTGTAAGGGTAAATTAAAGAGATTTCCCCAGGAGATCTCACATCGACCCTCGTACACTTCGTTGGTCTTCAGAAGAATGTATTATATGATTCTCAGATTTCCTCAAACTCACCTCTGGTGCAGAAGCATGTTGTGTTTCCTCATGAGGTTCTGAAAAACACAACAGGACTTTGAGAAAAAGACTCAGAACAGATTTTCAAACATGACATCACACATTCCCCATTTGGACCAATATTTAGGCCAACAATTAAAATCAGAGTAAAACAAGATAAATAGATGTGAGTTTGTAAACAACAGAATATACAGTATATTTAATCATTAACCACCCTGCCAAATTGCAGTTACTAAAGAAACTTGATTAAGTATATAAAATAAAGTTTCAATGAAAAAAATTAACAACCAATGGCTGTACATGTTTCTAAAATGCATATGAACTTAAAAAAAAGCCTCTGATCCTCTGACTTCACTTGGTCTCCAAAATAGAGGAAGCTATCCTCTTAGCTCTCTCTATTTGTGTGTGTTTGTGAAAAGCTTATTTTTATAAATGGCATACGTTTTGTAGATAGACTGATTTGCAGTCAGGTGTGATATAGATTTAAATATATGTTGTTGTTTTTTAAATCGTATTAATATGTAGTTGCAAAGATACTAACATGTTCTATGTTCGTGATGTTGCTACTTACAAAGCATAAATCTAGCATCTGTTTCCTAGCAACAACTGAAGGATTGTCACTCTACAATAACCAGTGATAACAAAACCTTTAGACTGAGTAGCAGTTGGGTTATTTTTAATGCTGTAAATGAATATCCGTACACCAATCTGGTGATGGGGGATGGACATTTTGTGTGAGAAAGTTATTTAAGAATTGTGCGTCTGCTTTTAAAGTTAAGATTGGTCAAGAGAAAACTACAACTCTTCAGTGAGAAATGTTTTGTTTGTGTGTGTGTGTGTGTGTGTGTGTGTGTGTGTGTGTGTGTGTGTGTGTGTGTGTGTGTGTGTGTGTGTGTGTGTGTGTGTGTGTGTGTGTGTGTGTGTGTGTGTGTGTGTGTGTGAGAGTGTGAGTGTGTGTGTGTTACCTGGTTCCTCACTTTTGGCTTTACAAATCCTCTTCCTGCAGAATACCAGCACACACAGTGATGACACGATGACCAGGACGACCAGAGTCAGAAACACATACAGGATCACACCTGTCGGTGTTTGAAGAATTACATATTCATCTAACACTTAGAGTACCCACAATACATTTGGTTTTTTAGAGGGGGGGACAGGTTATCTTTAGCGGAAGATAACAGGTCAACAGTATTTGCCATATACTGTCAAAATAGAATAGATGTAGTATTGATTTAAAAGGTACAGCATTTTAAAATCTACTTTGTAATGTGTTTTTTACAGATGCTAATTGAAATGTACAGGTTGTGATAGTAGAGAAGGCAAAGAACAATATGATGGAAGAATGTGATGGCCATTCTATTGCTCTTTTATGTCTCACAAGTTGTTGAAACGTTATCTAGTAAACACAGTATGTGGATGTACCTTTAGTTTCTTCAGGCTGCTTGGTGGTTTTAGGGGAGGCTGGTGTAGTTGTGGAACGTTCACTTTGGATTGTTGTTGTTGAGGAAGCTGATGGGACTGATGATGAAGGTGTAGAAGTGGTCAGAGCTGTGAACAAAAACAAGCAAGAAGTCCTGATGAGAGAAATGAGATCCTCCTGAGTGTCTGTGAGTGTCAGCTGAACTGTTTTAAATTGAGTTTAAAACATCAGCAGCTGTCAGTGAAAACTGTCTTCAGAGACATGAACAAACATTTTCATTATCAAGCAGAAACTCACCATCAGTGACGATGAGCCTAAACCTCTGGTATCGATCTTTAGAGTCAGTTCTAAGTTCTATAAGTTGTTGAAACGTTATCTAGTAAACACAGTGTGTGGATGTACCTGTAGTTGTTGTTTCAGGTTGCTCAGTGGTTTTAGGGGAAGCTGGTGAAGATGTGGAGCTTTCACTTTGGTTTACTGTTGGTGTAGAGGCTGATGGGTCGGATGATGAAGGAGAAGAAGAGAGCATTGTAAATTCAACATGTATATTTTCTACTTTCTTGTTTATTTCTAGTTTTTAAATTTGTATTGTACAATGCCATGTCTTTTTATGCTGCTGCAACACAAACATTACCCAAATTGGGATCAATAAAGTACTTTTTATCTTATCTTATCTCTAGAAGTGGTCAAAGCTTTGAACAAAAACAAGCAGACATAAAGAAGATCTGATGAGAGAAATTAGATCCTCCTGTATGTCTGTGTGTGTCAGCTGAACTCTTTTAAATTGAGTTTAAAACATCAGCAGCTGTCAGTGAAAACTGTCTTCAGAGACAAGAACAAACATTTTCATTATCAAGCAGAAACTCACCATCAGTGACGATGAGCATAAACCTCTGGTATCGATCTTTAGAGTCAGGTCTGTCCAGACCACACCTGTACCATCCTGAGTCAGACTGGTTCAGCTGTTCAATGCTCACAAACACAAATCCTCCTTCAACATGTCTGATGCTGTATCTGTCTTTTTTAGTAGATGTGTCAATAGTTGTTTCAACAAGATTGTCTCCTACACATTCCTCCTTACAGAAGAACCTCTTGGTCCCAAAGCGAGTAAAGGAGCATTCAACTACAATATTTCCTCCAGTTCTAGCATCGATGGTTTTTTCTGCAGAAGGGCCACCATCAAGTTTTGCTGTTGAAAAACAAAAACAATCAATAATTACTATTTGTAGTTTACAAATCGTAGTTTCATTATTTATAACTTTGTGTTTTTTCAAACTTGATCCAGTCACTGAGGCTAAAGGTGTGACGATTTAATGAAACAGCTTTTTAACTAAATATTTTCCAAGGAGATTTAGCAACTCATTATTTTTACGCTGTGCTCAAAACAGGATTTGATTTAAATATATTTGGGATTAATATTAGATTTGAATGCTTTAATAAAATCCTTGGCTTTGTCATTTTGAGTTATAACTAGTGTCTGATTGAGGTTAACTGATAATTAAATATGTTTAAACTTTAGAGATTATCTGTTGCAAAGAATGACATTTATTTTGAAAGGATGTCTTTACCCCTTGAAAGTATCGTTTTTATATTATTATTTACCCTGAGTGACCTTGAATTCATATGCTCATAACTTCCCTAAAACCTTACTTATCTAAACACTTCTGCATTAACTGTTCTTGAGAAAAGAGGAGCTCGTCTCTTTATGCAGAAGTGTTTTAAACTGTGAGGTTTAAGCAGAATGCATGTTTTAGGGAAGTACTGAGCATACAGTGAATGACATTTGGATTATACAGCATTAGTTGTGTTAGAGTTAGTTAACGGATGTTTTCATATATTTTTGGTGTTGTAAAACAAAGCCCCAGTTAATTTAACATTTATTAAGACTTTTCTCCATTTTGGGATTCTTTGTTCACCGTGGAGTCATGCTAGAAAAAGTTTTTTTCACAAATTCAAGGTAACACAGGATGAGTAATTCATTAATCGAAACATTTTAATGTGGGGTAAAGTAATCCTTTAAAGCCCCGACAGCAGCCACAAACTGCCAGTTTAGTTGTTAATATTGTCTTTTGATCTCAATCTATTACTAATTGTGTTACTTTTCAACAGAACAGAGCGCTGTCTCATAGACTCTACTACATTCAGCAATGGAAAACACACAACAGACCAATATGCTCCTGCTCCTGGTATTAACTTCTTCATCTCTAAAATATCCCTTGAAACAACAATAAGTGTGTTTTTTACAATAATATTCAAATACATTTGTGTACGTGTGTCAGTTTTGGTTTATCCGTTACTTTCAGAAGACATGTAGGATTAAGATGAGGTAAATATTCATGTTGAACTTGAGTTTTAAACTGATCTAAACTGTAGCTAATGTGCACATGACAATAAAGCATTGAAATTGAAAAAAAAGAAGGTGAAAAGGTAAAACTATTATTTAGACAAGGAAGAACATTCAGTTTTTAGTAGAAACTCACCATCCACAACGATGATTTCAATAAGCTTGGATGAATTCCTTGAAGAAGATGCAGTCGAACCACACCTGTACTTTCCTGAGTCAGACTTGGTCAGCTGAGTGATGGTCACAAGAAAATCATCCTGTTTATGAGCAATGCTGTATCTGGCTCTCTGATAATCTTTGGCATCAGTTGTTTCAATGAGAATGTCTTCTTGTTTACATGTTTCCTTACAAAAAAAACTGCTTTTTTTATAAGAAGGAAAGGAGCATTCAACTCTGACATTTTCTCCTTCAATTACTGAATGGACAGTGAGTTGGGCACTGACGAGACCGGTGTTTCCATCCTGCAGAGCTGAACAAAAGATGAAGAAAGGATGAACCATCATTAGTAGTGGTCAGTACTTCCTGTAAGATGCTGCAGTCTGAAAACAACACTTCCTGTTTCACATTAACACAGATCAAATTAACATTAGCGGCATGTATATATATATAGTAAGAATAAAGATCAAAGGATTAATAAAGGAACCAAGAAAATAATTTGGAGATTAAATTATTATGAAAATAATCAGTAGCAGTAAAATCAAGCATGTACATTATTTTACAAAATAACCAGTCGTTATGACTTAGTTTTACTCATTCAGTAAGACGATGATAACTGAGTTTAATGATGATGTACAGTTTGTTTGAGGAAGTGAAACATACATTTGAAGCTACTAAAAAGCCTAACTTTGAAATATTTGAACAACTCGTACTGCTGGAGCCTCAATAAATACTTTAAAGGAAACATTTCAATTACTGACATGAAAATAAAGAGAAGTACTCACAGAAGAGGAAGAAGCAGATCAAAGTGTGAGAAATGTTCATGCTGAGACTCTGATGGTTTATCACTGACTGTCTTTCTTTACTGGAAACTTGTTACTTCTTTAAATGACGAAGTCCCTCCTCCAAACACAACACACAGCTCTACTCTCCTCCCCAACGCAGAAACACATGGTCTAAAAATACTCCATTGAATGTAGGCCTACTGAATTGTACTTTCAGTTTCAGTAATCATTATGCATAATAGCTCCTTTCATAGTGTTGTTTTTATTATAGAATATATGGTTCTGTTTTTATGTCTAAGGAATACATGTAGGAGCATTTTAATGTTGTAGTGCATAGGTCACCAACAGGCGGACCTATACAGACCCGTACCTCTCATCAATAAATGATTAAGGGATCTTCTATTTTAACCGGCGCAGACAGGGGGCGAAAGAGAGAGAGAGCGACACGGGGATGTCCTCGTTCACTCCAGCTTCTCAACGACGCCCTTTATTGCTGGCGTGTTCACAGTCCATCACCTGTCACTGGACTGCACTCCAAATAAATCCCTTCAGACCTGTGTGATTTAGTTTCCACATGTTTATTGAAATTAATTCATCCGTCTATTTTATTACAGTTTTCAATGTAATATTACTTGAAATGAGCAATTCATACTTTACTATAATATTCAGATAAATCATTAATGTTCATGCAGTGCTTGGAATTTTCTTGTAATTATTTTTGAACAGTTAGTAAGGGAGTAGGAAGTTGGGAAGGGGGCATCGGCATCTCGACTTGGCCTCGGTGATCCCGTAAGAAAACGTTCAGTAGTCTTCGTTTCTCTTCAGTCTCATAGTGAAGCCTAAATGGTTTCACAAAGCCTGCTAGGGAACCCTAAAGCTGTTATCAAACATTTAAAAAAAGAACCTGAAGCTGGTGCAGCTGTTCCCTCCGTCTGCTGCTGATGGGTGGGGGTTTCAGGGGAAGATGATGAGGATGTGAAACTTCTTAAACTGGAGCTTTGCCTCTGAGGTGTTGGGGGTGTGGAGGCTGACTGAGCTTCAGTGGAAAAAGGTCGAAGAGTCCACTTTGGTTTGGAAGTGGTTGGAGCTGTGATCAACGAAGACACAAAGAAAGGATGAGGTTCAGATTTTATACTGGCTGAAATAATAGTGGTAACATTACTTTGGAAGAAGTCAATTATTTTCAGTACTTAATTTGCAATCACACTAATAATGCTTATGAATAATATAAATACATGAGTAATATATATATTCGTAAAGGGGCCCTATTTAGCTTTTGGGCTTGTTCCCTTTCCTGTATTGTTACATAGGTTTGTGTGCATGTCAATGGTCTGCAAAGGCTAAAATCCCTGTTCCCTCCAGAGGGAGTTTCTCTCCAACACACTCCCCAGCAGCTCCATGACGCACCAAGAACATAAACAAATGTTTTCTGTAAAATATGTTAAAGTTAAGATAACAACATATTTTCATTATTTTCCCAAGTTTAACTTCAGACTTTAGACACAAAAAATGATGTACAATCTGTGATATGGACACTGTTTAGTGTACGTATATATTAAGCAGAACAGAGTCGAATGAACTGTGTAGTGACCTTTCAACCTAATCTATACTTAAGCCCAGGGACGTGCACAGACATTTGGAGGGGCTATTGCTCTAAACTGGAAAAAGGGCCTCCCCCCCCGAAAAAAAACATAAGACCTTTTGAAAATTCTAACTTGTTTTTAATGTAAAAGGTTCATAACATAAAAACACAACACTGTGACACACAGTTGACTTTTATGTCCAACTGCTAAATTCGTTATTCAGGCACATTTTTTGTTTTGCGGTCCATATCATTAAAATATCTAATGTTAGTAACTATTAAAGAAAAAATGGGGACAATCCTGTTTTAATGTAGTTTGACCATTGTAACTGCAGTTCAGACATACTGATAAAACAGGGCTTCTAACTAATTAGGCTACCTTAAATAAACTCACAAATTAATTAAACCAGTTCAATACGCATTATTCTTATTCTTATCATTCTTTATGAGCGCAGTAACGTTAAGGTATCTAATTACTTATTTATTTAGAATCCCATAACTTAATAACAGAGATGGTCAAACTAAAGTAGAGACATGGCAGAAATCCTACAATGAAGCGGGACAGTGAAGTGTTCTCCGTGAGAGGGCGATCAAGAAAAGAGAGTGAGCAGCCCCGTTGAGGGAGTTTACGGAGCAGATGAAAAGACGCAGAAAGACAGAAGCACAATAACAAGTATATTTAGGTGTTTTTTTTGTAAATAACCGACGGTGTCAAGAGGAAGTAAAGTCCCCTGGTTTGTCCCCTATACTCTAACGCCAGGCAGGCATTTGGTGTGATCACCATATCCATATGAGGCCGGATTCGGAGGGCTTTCCTTTGCTTCCAGCTGTCAGATTGTAAACAAAGTCACGTGACTGGGGGCAGATGACAGCGCTGACAAGTTGTGTTTTATCCTTTATATATACAGTCTATGGTTTTATCATAGCGAGATGCTACAATACTAATAGGCTACATGCACTAGGGTCTGAGACGTACTTCCGCCTTAGCCGTAATACGGCTCGGCTGCTTCCGGTTTACTTCCGGTCTGCGTAGCTGAGCGGGAGATCGTCCACAAAGGTTTTACTGTTTAAATCTATGGTTTAAATATGAGTCGACGGAAGATTTTCAAAACGGAACATTTGCAAAGACAAGTGAATAACTACTCCGAGCACTGCTGTGTCCCACTTTGTACGGCGTCAGCTAAATTCAACGGCGTCCTAAGTTTCCATGGCTTTCCGACTGAACTCGAGCTGCGAAGACAGTGGCTGGTAAAAATACGGTGTGATAACTTTACAATATCCTCTCACTCCAAGGTCTGCAGTCGTCACTTCGCTACGGATCAACTAATAGAGCCAAAAACCCTTGATGGCCGTAGGAGGCTTGTGAAAGGTGCTGTACCAACTCTGTTTGAGTGGAATCACTTTACTGCTCAAACACAGCAGGCTAGTGTTTGGGAGAGAAGGGAGCGGCCCACTGAACCAGTCTCTCGGGAGGAGCAGGAAGAGCACATCGATGTCCGTGACCATGATTACTGCTCAACCCCTGAACCAGCTTCACTGGACATGTCCTCTCAAGCTACAGAAGACAACTCCAAAACAGTGGAGGATCTGCAGAAGCAACTGCAGGAGTTAAGAGTCCAGCGAGAGTTTTGCTTACAGCGGTTTGCTGGCTCCGACGACAACATCCGATTCTATACCAGGTAATGTTTTGTCTCAATTCTATCCACGTTTTTGAGATGGGTTAGCTTATAAAGAATCCTGTTTACCTGCCGTGTGACCGCTGACTATATGCATGCAGTGTTGGGATATTTTATTTATTTAATCGTTTATTTGGCAGGGGCAATGCACAGTAATGAACACTTAAAACATTAAAATGTATCAAGTGTAACAGTGCCAGATTGAGCTTTGAGCTAATTTCCATCCGCAGTCCCTCACATTAAACATTTAAGAAAATTACATTTTACAAACATGGTAAAAACAAAATACATGATATGCAAAAAGTGCAAAAGAGCAAGAGCAGCATACACAAGTATTTACCACATGGCAGTACAATATAGCAGCTACGACATATAAAGTGCAAGAAAAGATAAAAGTGCTAGATAAAGTGCAAGAGGAGATACCCCTGTGTTAACGGAGAGGACATTTTGACCAAAAGTGGTCCGTCTGTGGTGGGGTTCAGTCTCCTCTGGTTTCTGACCTAGTGCAGCGTCCAGTGTGTTTTTTGTCAACTTAACTGAAGTATAAGTACAAATACTATGGTTTTAAAATACTCCTGAACTGAACATGTAGAATCATAAATCATGTGTTTTCATATATAAAAAGTAACTAGAAACTATGAAGGTTAACTAAATGTGGTGGAGTAAAACATACTAATACTAACAACATACTGATAATACTTTACTACAAGTGGAAATCTTCAAAACCTTACCAAAGTAAAAGTATGTCAATATCCACTGCGTTTCCCCCAGTTGCACACTTAAGAATGAAGAGTAAAAGTAGTCATTGTGTGTAAAATGTTCCCTGTATGTTTTAGATTATTATTACTGCTGCTTTAATGTAGTTGTTACATTTTACTGCTGTAGATTACTATACCTGCACCAAGTGCCTTCTTAATCAGTTTGAATTGTAATGTATTATAGAGTGGCGAAGTCCCTCCCCTTCCGGTGGACCTCCATGGGACCTTATTTCGGAAAAATTATGTATTGAAGTCCTGAAGAATGTCATGCAAAGCTGCCTGCCTGCCTTCGATTCTCTCTGAACTGCCTGGTCGTTTTAATGTTTAATGTCAACCATTTGTGCAGATAGCATGAAGTAGAGAAGATCGCTAGCGTTAGCGTTAGCATTTCTCCCCCGGGCTTCAATTGTGTATTATAGAATGATCACACCGGTGACAGTACTCTTCAAAGGGTTCACAAAATATGACTACTACTCTTACTGTTTAACATTGTGGGTTACTTAATGTTACTTCATGTTAAGGCTAATAAAAATGACAAGGCTGTAATGCTAACTAACGTGCTAGCTACTAGCTAGCTTGATCCAGAGTACTCCTGGTCCTTTCATCAGACGGGAAGCGAAAGAACGAGCAAGACCCATTGCTGGTATAATAACAACCTGGTACTAAGCACACAGGCATCTTGTTAAAGTTATCTTATTTTAGCCAGCGCCATATAGATAGATTATATCTATATGGCGCTGATCTTAGATCTTAGTGGAGGAAAACAATTGTGACATCACTTATGCGACTCTGGGATTTGTAGTCTTTCTAGTTACGTATTTTTCATAGTTTTATATTTCAACAGTTTTACGACAAACTGTGACTTTTTTGACATGGAAATTATTTTTTAAGATTGACAAACATCATATGTGTAATTCATGGCAGAATTCAAACGGGATCGAAAGATAAGTTTTCTCTCCCCATTGACTTCAATGCATAATTTTTCCGAAATAAGGTCCCATTACCCGGAAGTAAGTGGGCGTGACTTCGCCACTCTATAGCAAACAAGAGGAAAACATTAGCCCATGTGTTACAGTTAACACGATTGTATTTACTGTCAATTAATGACTGACATGTGTCTTCTGTGTACAGATTCCCGAGCTATAACCACCTGATGGCCTTCTGGTCTTTGATTGAGCCTTCAATTCATAAAATGGTTCGTGTTACAAGAGCGATATCAGCTGCCAAGAGGAATGAAGAAGTGGTTACACACGCACGTCCATCAACGGTAGGCTACGTTTCTTTTAACACACAATCTAAACACAAACTGAAGGGAAAATGTTTCTCCGACATTTCATTGCTTTTGTGTAGGCTAAAAGGCTAAAGTACTCAATCCTTTTTGAATACATCAGAGAACTAAAACAACTTCATGTTTTTCCCATAGTGTGCTACACTCATGACATTAATATAGTAACCTTTTTTTGTTTTTATCTTCCAGAGACAGCTGCTTCAGCCAATTGACGAGTTCTTTCTTTTTCTATGCTTCCTGTCGGTGGGTTTGAAAGAGAGGGACCTTGCAAACCGCTTCAACGTACACCAGTCCACTATGAGCCGCATCATTGCAACATGGACAAGTTTTCTTACAACTTTATTGGGGTCACAGTGCATCTGGCTTACACCTGCAGAAGTTCAAGCCCACCTCCCAGAGGCATTCAAAGATTTCCCAGACACACAGGTGATCCTGGATTGCACAGAGCTGAGGTGTCAAACACCATCCTCCCTCCTCCTCCAAAGTGAAATGTATTCTACATACAAATCTCACTGCACCATGAAAGCCCTCGTTGGCATAGCCCCACATGGCGCAGTGACATTTGTTTCCAGTCTGTATGGTGGTTCTGTCAGCGACAAGGAGATTTTCAAACAATCTGGAATAGCTGCGTTGTTGACTGAAAACATGGCAGTGATGGTAGATAAGGGCTTCCTGATCAGCGATTGCTGCAAATGCAAGGTGTACTGCCCACCTTTTCTGTCACAGCAGAAGCAAATGCCAGCCTATCAGGTGAGGGAGACACAGGCCATTGCCAGACTGAGGGTACATGTGGAGCGTGTCATTAGGAGGATAAAAGAGAACAAGCTTTTTGATGGTTTCATCCTCCTGTCCCATGCCTACTGTACAACATCAACCAACTGTTTGCAGTAGCATGTATGCTGTCAAACTATCAGAACAAAGCACTGGTCAAGAAATGGGTGAAATAAGACAAGATGATGACACCTGTGCAGGTAGCTGTGATTAAGCTGGGTGAGCACACCGTAATCATGATTGCACCCAGGTGTGTGTTCCAAGATGGCAGCACGTTGATTTGTTTCTGTCTCTGTTAGTCTCATTCTCGTTGTTTTTTTTGGCATTAACTACCTCTTGTGCATACTGACATTTAAAAAAAAATTATTTCGCTTTTTAGACCCGTTTTTAAATTGGTCTGCTGCGCGTTTAAAAACGTTTTAAAAGCTTTTAAAAGTTTTTGGGCTGTTTTGCGTCGTTTTGTGCCGGTGCCTCGCTGTGACTGGATTGTTTGCTCTCTGCCTGAGCTGTCGCTCTTTCGGACTGTGGATTGCTGTCTGTCCTGCCGTGCTGTCGGGGGCTGGTCGACCTGAGCTGCTGATCGACCTGAGCTGCGGATCCTGAATTGGGTGTGTTGCAGCACAATGTTGCCTAAAGCTACCCTTGTGTTCGCTTTTTTCCTGGGATTAATTGTCAGCCCGCATGTCGGCAAAACTGACGGATTGCCTCCCAGCGATGCCTCTGTTCACTTCGGACATTCGGATGGTGGAACCTCTGGAGCGCTGACTCCATCGGATAGTTTTTACCAAAAGCTGACGTTTCATGGCACGAAATGCGCTCTCCCGTATGCCCTTTTGACTCTGGACTCGCTAATATCGAAGGATCGGAGCAGCCCCACCCCTCTGAGGAGTGACGCGTCCAGAGCACATGTGAAAAAATCATCTTCCAGACTGTTAATATTGTTACTGCTATTACTCTCTGGTAACGTTAACATTAACCCTGGTCCTGAGTGTTTCTCTGCTTCCTTGCATCATTTGCCAACTCCGAATGAGTTTAGCTGTAGGCAAGGATTGGGTTTTCTGCATGTTAATGCTAGAAGCCTAGTGCCCAAATTAGATGTTTTCAAGACCTGGTTTTTAGTTGCTAAGCCTGATATTGTTGTAGTTTCTGAAACCTGGTTAAAACCCACTGACACTGTTATTCAGATTGATGGATATAATGTATTCAGAGCTGATCGTAAGGGCAGAGCTGGTGGTGTTGCAATATACACTGCTGAGAAACTACAGTGCTCTGTCCTTCACTCAATTTCAATTCCAAGGCAATTTGAGTTGCTAGCAGTCCAAATAACTATAGCAAATGCTCCTCTCACTGTTATTGGCTGTTATAGGCAGGGGTGCACATAACTTTTTTAGTGAGTTACTCAGATGAGTACCAGGAGACAGCGTTTGGTACTCACCCCACATGAAGCATGGTTTTAATAAGTGCAGTCTTCCTCACTGTCCTCCTCAGTGTCTCCTTCACTGTCCTCTATTTACACTTCTTGCATGCTAGATGATGAAGATGCACCTCCCTGTCTCTTTTTAAGCCTCCGATTTGCTTTCTCCAAAACTTGTTGCCAAAACTGTGAAGTCCTTGCATTTCCTGAGGCCAAGTTGAAGGATCAAATACTAAGAAATTATCACATGACTTGTAGTCATATCTGATTTCAGAGGAGGGAAGTAACAAAGTACATTTATTCAAGTACTGTACTTAGGTACAATTTATGCTACTTTGTACTTCTACTCCACTACAGTTCAGAGGTAAATCATGTACTTTTCCTCCACTACATGTAGTTAATACATTTTAGTTACTTCACAGATCTGGATGAATGATGTGAAATATAATCAAGTCTTAAATCAGACTTTAGTTCCACCTGGAGTAAATTCACAAGCTACCCTGCAGTAGCCTATACAAAGTCATTCAAACTAATTTTTAAACACTTTAATGATCAATAATTATAAAACATATCATATACATTATTATGAAATGGACCAATCTGCAAAATGACTACTTTTACTGTCGCTACTTTAACTAGGTGTTGATGATAATACTTTTCTAATTTTACTTGAGTAACACTTCATCCACCTAACCCTGTCTGATTTCAAACTCTTCCATTAACAGCCTGAGTAAGTTTGCAGGCAGCTGTGTGTTTTACTCCACTTTGTTGTAAATAAAACTGCAGCAGCTTGACCACAGAGCGTGAACTGTTGTGATCAGGTGATTTTGCGCAGTTCTCCAGTGTGTGCGCGGGGCACAGAATGTGCACAGGGGAGTCTCCCACTGCAGCCAGTTGATGTAGTTTTGGTACAATTCTGTTGTACACACCGACGTTAACAGCAGCCCCGTCTGTGCACACGGCGACCAACTCTGTCGTCCAGTGATCTAAGCCTCTTTCTCCTGTGAAGCTTCACAGGTCCGTCGGTTATGTCCTGCGCGGCACAGCCAGCACCCAGTTCAATCAGTCATAGAAAGTCCGAAGATTTTTGCAGGGAGCGAAACGGCAAAGTGGCTGCTTAATGTCTTTGTTTTTTTTGGACATGTCTAATAATTTACTCCACTGAGTGTTGACAAGAAACACGTATAGACGAAATATGTGTTTTTGTTTTGATGACCTATCAGGTACGCAAAGGCGCGTTGTGACACAAGTGACGTTACGCATTTCAGATTGTTGCCGCGCATGCGTACCTGCGTACCAGTTATGTGCACCCCTGGTTATAGGCCTCCATCGGCCATCATGGATGCAACTACTAGCCTTACTGAATTGTTGTCTAAGTTTTCTTCTGAAATCATTTTATTGGGTGATTTAAATTGGGACTGGTTAAGTGATAAATCTTCACAGTTTAAGCAGGTTTGTGATTCTTTGAACTTAACTCAGCTTATTGATAGTCCCACGAGAATAAACCCTGCCAAACCCAATAACGATACCCTTATAGATGTCATTCTAACAAATGCAGCTCATAAGTATGTGTCTGTTGGTGTTTTTCCTAATGATATCAGTGACCATTGCACTATCGCTTGCGTTAGGTGCACTAAGTTGCCCAAAGCCAAGGGCCTTATTGTGCTCAGGCGCTGCTTCAAACACTTCTCTGAGCAGGCTTTCCTACACGATCTGGCGGAGGTTAAATGGCACTTCACAGCGTTAATTCCATCTGTTGATGTTGCCGTCCAATTTTTTATTGATCACTTTTTATCGATTATTAATAGACATGCCCCACCTAGAAAATTCAGAGTTAAGAATAGGAACACTCCATGGTTTACTAGAGAACTATCTGATCTCATTCATGATCGAAATAAGCAATGGTCCTTAGCTAGAAAGTCTAACACTAGTGATGACTGGCTTCTTTTTCGTGTCCTCAGAAATAAATGTTCTGCCCTTATTAAAAAAGCTAAAGCTGATTACTATCTGAGCTTAACCACTGATTGTTTTGATGACCATTCTAAATTCTGGAAAACAATTAAATCACTTCAGAACAAGAAGGTTTCTAGTTTCTCACAAAAACTGAAGGTCAGTGATTCTTTTATTTCAGATTCAGATGGTATGTCTAATGCCTTTAATGCTCACTTCAAAAAGGCTGGTCACATTTTTGATGAGCAAAGTCATGACTCTCTAAATGGTCGTCCTCACAGCCATAGTCAAGAGTTGAACTCCCCTGTTTTTGATTTCGCTTATTTCTCGGTCTCTGAAGTCTTACAGGGTTTGCACTCGATTGATCCGAAAAAGTCTGCCGGGCCTGACGGCCTTGACCCGTTCTTTTTAAAAATTGCAGCTCAGATGATAGCACAACCAGTAACTGATATTTTTAATCTCTCCCTGTCCACTCACACACTGCCAGCTGTGTGGAAGCAAGCTCTGGTATCGCCCCTCTTGAAAGCTGGTGATCCCACGGAGTTGAATAACTATCGTCCTATCTCAAATCTTTCTGTGTTATCAAAGATTCTTGAGTCCCTTGTTTCTACTCAGCTAAAACTTTTTTTAAATTCACACAACATCCTTAACCCTATGCAATCTGGATTCAGATCAAAGCACAGTACTGTGACTGCCAGTCTGAAAGTCTTAGACGATATTAAGGCTGCTTTGGATAAGAAATCAGTTTGTGTTGCATTGTTTATTGACCTAGCCAAAGCATTTGACACTGTAGATCACCACATTATGTCTAATGTTATGTTGGTGTCTCGTTTCGGTCACAATGCCGTTTGCTGGTTTCAGAGTTATCTAACCGACCGTACTCAATGCGTCAGGTTGGGTAGTACTGTCTCTGACCCTGTCACCTTGGAGAAGGGAGTTCCACAGGGCTCTATCTTGGGGCCCTTGCTCTTTTTATTATATGTAAACAATATTTGTAATTAGATGCAATTTTCTACCTATCATATGTATGCTGATGACACTATTGTATACTCGTGTGCTCCTTCTCTGGATATGGCCGTTTCCAATTTAAAATCAGATTTTATCACGCTGCAGCATGCGCTTCTTGATTCTAAACTGCTATTGAACAGTAAGATAACCAAAGCAATGCTTTTTGCTCCCAAGTCAGCGTCCTCCTCTTGCCTCTCCATTGACACCCTTGATGGCGTTTCTGTTGAGTTTGTTGATACCTACAAATATCTGGGCTTTTGGTTGGACAGTAATCTGAACTTTAAACACCATATTGAAGTTTTAACAAAGAAATTGAAATTCACTCTTGGCTTCCTTTTCAGATTTAAATGTTGTTTTTCAACTTCATCCCGTAAAAGGTTGGTCTCTGGCTTATTCCTGTTCCAGCTGGACTACGGTGATACCATTTATAGATTTGCCTGTCCCACTGTTTTGGCCAAACTTGACCCACTTTACCATGCTGCACTGCGTTATATATCAAATGCACCCTATAGGACTCATCATTGCATCATCTCTCTTATTATGGTCCTTGGTCTTGGAATGACCTTCAATCACGCCTTAAACTGAGGGCACTTGTCTCTATATCATGTTTTAAATTGAAGTTGTCTGAAGTCCTCACCACCAGCTGCTCTTGCAGTAACAAGTAGTGTACTTTTTATTGTCCTAATGTGCACAATGTAGTGACTGCTTTTTCGTCTTTTGTTTTCTTAGTTATGTTCTCTGTATTTTATATGTTTGTGTTATGTGTTATGTGTAACGTTGCTGCCTTCTTGGCCAGGTCAGCATTGAAAATGAGATTTTATCTCAATGTTTTTATCTGGTTAAATAAAGGTTAAAAAAAAAAAAAAAAAAAAACAATCCTGTGTTGCCTAACACACGCTAGTGTTTTGTTTGAATAAATGGTAAATTGCAAATTACAATGTGTTGATGATTTCTTACAAATGCAATGATTTACTATTAATTACAAAAAATCACTTCACTTTATTGTCTTTTTAAATACAATTGTATATTTATTTACATATATGAAATGTGACAAACAATATATATCAAAAACAAAATATCAAATACAATATTGAAATCACATTTTGTTGTCATTCAGAACATAATGATTGAGGGATTGCCTCCTAAAAAACAGCTGAGCCAGGGTCTAGCAGCTAACTGCTTACAGAGTTAACAATGGCTACAGTGCCCACTACTTTTTTAATGACAGGTACTTCGGCATGTATGTGTAAAAAAAAAAAAGTCTACTTTTTCTCTGATTGCTCTTTGCACTTCTGGATCTGTGTATATTCTTTGCACCAGGTAGTCCTCCTGTGCCCACACTACAAAGTCACACCACTGCATCCCAGATACAAGAAGTTGACCCTGTACTTGCCAGTAATAGGCATGGCTTTTCTTGAGCTTAGGGGAGCCACATTCCATCTGCACATATTTGCAGTCGACATAATTTGGGACATTGGGACATTTGAATTCAACAAGGCCAAATTGGGGATATTCTGTTGGGTCAAAAACAACTCCATCAGGGGAGGCACCAAGCCAGGGCGTAGAGGGGTGAATGACAAGGCCACAAGGGGAGTAGTTCACGTTTGCCAGTCTACTGTATTCAGCTGCTACTGTGGGCTCCATCTCTGCACCTCTCCTCATTTCTGCAGTCTGCCTTGTACCTTTGAGTATTCGCTCTGCAAGAGAGTTAGCAGAGCTCTCACCTCTGACGTGACAAATCTCTCTAAACCTAGAGGCAGTAACCCTGGGTTTGCGGAGCAGATGCCACTCTGAGCTAGAGCTTTGCTCACGGGTAGCCTCCTCAATTTTGTGAGACATTTCCAAATCAACAGATAAGCTGTTCATATGTAGTTGCTCCTCTTCTGAGCACACCAGCGGTAAATCACATGGCAAGATCACATACCCCTCTATGGGCAAGTGGGGTGTTGGTGGTGTGTCAGTGTGAATTGTGGTGTACCGAGACGTCAAAGCAGGCATCTGATAGGACAGAACACTGCCCTCCTGCACCATCCCGAAGGCACTTTCCACAAGGGGCTTGTCAGGTCTCATGTTCATTGTGGTCACAAGCGGTCTGTCTTCAATGCTGAATGCTGAGTATGCCTCCGTAACTCTGAACAGGCAGGGATCTGGTAATGGCCCCACCATGCCTCTGTAGAATCCACTCCTACAAAGAATGGCAAAGACAATATAGCACATTAATGTGACAATAAAGGTAAGGAATACAGCACCAGAATAGCATTATGAATTTTAAAAACACAGGAAACACAATTTTTCAGCTAAAATTACCTTACTCCAGTCTGCACCATCCTATTTGGTACAGGCTTGGTGAAGACCATGGAGTTGATGGGCCCTGGCTTCACACCCTTAAGGAAAAGACAATTACTGTTAGTTGAGTCACTTTAAAACAAAAACTCTGTGAAAGAAGTATTTTAACCTTATTGAAATTACCATTGTTCGCGGCTTGTGCCATTGCTGTTCCGATTCAGTACAGCTATGCACAGGCGGCACAACTGGCATGTTCAGTTCAGTGTAGTGTGCCGTTTGGAACAGCAATGCTACTGTGTGATTGCACAAAACAGTTCCTGCAACACAGGAGCACTGGTTGTGCGTGAGCACCACTGGTGATGAATCACGAAGCGTTATCTAAAAAAGAGAGAAGAAATACTAGTGATTAGTAACCTCACTTGTGGTAAATGAGCCAGGAGGTTATGAGTAGAATTATTGGTTATTTTTACTGACCCATTATCCTAGAAGAAGCATGTATTCCTGAATGCTTAGTGTTACCCTCTAACCCTACAATACCACAATGAACCTTCTTTGGAAACTAAGATGCCTTGAAAATTGTATTAAAGCAGTTTTGACTATATATTTGAACCCCCAAACTTACACATCCATAATCAATGTAATAATATCTGACCAATCAGCTGTGATAAAGCAGGGAGAAGTAGGACACTGTTGAGATTCCCTTAAGGTAAACTAATGCTTAACTGAACTGAAACTCAATAAACAGGGGGGAACACAGTGTCAATGCTGCCTGCCTACACTCAAACTGTGTGCTGTCTCGCTCTTCCTCATTGACCTGTAGCACAAGGCTCTCACGCTGACCTGCCCTGTCAGCCTGTCTTTATTGGACACTGAATGAAGAAAAACAGAGCAACAGCGTTAGATCTATACTCACGTCAAAACATCTATGGCAACATTGCTTTACAAAAGCTGATACCATTTGAAGTAAAAAGATATGATTCTACACTGTATTTTAGTGAACATGTATTGTTTGAACTGTTTTAGGTAATCACAAACGGGTTTTGATAAGTCACTTAGAATAGGAATGTTATTCTTACTTTCAAACTCACTGATCCAGAGATTCTGTGTTCCAACACACCAACATCGCTTCTTATCATCCCTAAAAGCCAGATGCGGTTGTTAAGTCATTAAAGACATCGTTAAATAGGTGGAGAAAAGTTTAAATGTCTGAAGGAGGATAGTTTAGGTGAAAAGATCCCCTGGGAAAGGAATGTAGAGTAAGATAAGGTAGAGATAAACATTGACTTTTGACCTGGTGAAATTTAGGATCTCACTCTCTGTTCGGAACTCTGATTGACCTCGGCCAGAAGCGAATCCAGCCAGTCAGGGCACTTGGGGGAGGGGATCAGCTTACACAGCTCCTCCCCAGGGGTTCTCTAATTCGCTTGGGAGGAAAATGGGAAGGAGGAGTCGACAAATCTCCGCCCCAAAGACAGATATGAATACTGATGTTTTTGAGTGTAAAAATGCTTTTGGGTTTGGTGAGTTGGTTTGATCCCGATATCTGTGTCCGAATCGCATCACAAACCTGAAGTCCAATTTCTTTTTGGTTTGATGAGTTGGTTTGATCCCGACGCATTTATCCGAATCGCATCACAAATCTGAAAGCCCGGAGTACCCGGAGTACTCTGTATAACTTGTATACTTGTTCTATTTCCTACCAGTAAACTCAGAAAATTGTTATAACTTTTGATTCCGGTGTTTTCAATTCCTTTCTGATTTAATAGAGGCCAGCCTCATTCAACGAACGGCGCGGAGAGGGGGGGCTATTCAGCCACCAGAAAAGTGTTCTACTCCAACACATTATGCAGTGTGGCTAACAACAAGACAACCTTTAGTTGGCTAGGCTATAAGGCTATTAAACGATAGTATTTTTGAGTAAAATGGCTAATGTTTTAAAGAATTAACACCAGAAACAGTACATAGCGTTACCCAGAGCCCTATAGTAGTCTACTATAGTAGTAGTAGTAGTAGTAGTATAATAGTAGTTCTACTATAGGGCTCTGGCGTTACCTAGCTTTTGACAGCTGACGTTAGCGTAACCTGTAGCATAAGCTAGCTGGTTAGTACCTGTTACTCCAGTTACCTTCTTACCTTCATAGTTGTGTATATATGACGCAGCATATAATTTGAAGCCTTTATCGAGTTTGCTGGCTGGGGCTTTAGTCGTCCTGCAAATGCGATGAACATCGCTAATTTTCAATTTCGGGAGCTCTTGTAGACACCGGAGGCCTGTACTACGAAGCTGGTTCAACCTAACCTGGATATGTTTGAGTTAGCCGGTTGGCCCAATCCAAAACATACGCGCTCTGGCTAAACTGTACTACGACGCTGGTTATCAAGTGGATCGCTCAAGCCAGCGTGTCCTATCTAGTTAGGTGCGCGTTCACATGAAAGCGTTGGTATTTGGAGCATTCGACCAATCTCAAACACGGACAAGCGTACTGACAGCGCAGCGTCATACTTCCTGAATGAAAAGTGAACTTTAATATTAGTCAAATATGAAGAAGTTAAACTTTAAACATCCATGACTAAAACACTTTATCCAGGATAAAAGCCACATAGCTGCACCTGCAAGGTGAATACAGCTGGTAAAAGAAAAAGCGTTTGAATGCGTACATTAACAGGTTTATAATATCACTGCCCCGTCCAAGACACGAGTGGATCTGACTTTAATTAGGAGAATTTGACTCGAGTGTTTCATCAACTTAATGTGTTGCTTAAAATAATACTTCTGCATACAGTATGTGACACTGTGAGTGTTGCACGGCCAGATACGGCTCAAGAAGCTGACTCAAATAAGGAAATATATGATACATTATGATGTGATATGATATGAATGATAATGGGACACATCAACGTCTGCACTCACAGTGCCGCGGACTGTACTTAATGTTACTCTGATCCGGTTACTTATGTCGTGGCAGATATTTAAGTAAGCTTTCTTAACGCTAATATTATAATAGTCAGATTGCTCTGAAGATGGGAGGGGATATTCTATTAATTTTCACGTTCACACAGTCAGTTGATTTTGGCCGGTCGTCTTTCCTGCAACGGCAGTTTTTCTGTATTTCCTCTATCCTGTAATATGAATTGATCGCTTTAAACTCCGCACACGGAGCTCTGATTGGTCAGCAGGCGGTGCTTTTGTAACGTCCGAGGTGTTAAGGCTTCAAGAATACTTCTGTGTAACAAGAACTCAGGAACTTAGTACTTTTTGGAGCGTCACAGATGCGTCCGTTTATTAACGTCGAGTCACACCACTCTAGCACCCACTGCGCATGCTCACAACACATGACCTCTCAACCCAATGCTTACATGCGTCCCCCCTTACTGAAAGAAATGTCCCCATTTCCACACACATGGTGAAAACACAACAAAACATAAAAAAACAATACAACCACGAAAAACCCCAAAAACATAACAAACCACACACTTCCCCGCAGAATAATACATGCAGGCATGACGTACATTCGAAAAAAAATCTTTGAATAAAAACAATGACAAACAAAACACATCCACAGCCCAAATAAAACATCAAACTAGGTATGACATAACTTATTCCCCTGTCCTGCACACTCGAAACATGAAAAAAAAACAATTATGCAGCATAGAATACACAGGAGAAAATAATCACACAAGCACGTAACCACCAGTCATTCAGCCCATAACAAAGTCCAAAAATCGGACAGGAGGCCGCGCTAACCTCCCAGCCCGGGACACCGTCGGTGCGGCTTGTTCGAGCTCAGGGGAATCACCAGCCCCAGAACCCGGCCCAAGATCACAGCCACTTTCCCCATCGGAAAACCTCAAGCGTCCAGAGCTCTGTGGGGAGACTGCATCTTGCAACGGAAGAGGCTGAGAAAGGTGTAAGAGAGACCTTGATGGTCCCTCCAAGGGAAAGGCTACCGGCAGGTTGTATCGCCGTAGTCTGTCGTAATGGACAGTTTGGAGAGAGGCTTCATCCCCAAACGGGCTACTTAGTTGGTACGTGACCCCCACTTCATCACCCCTATCCATTCGCCTCTGCACCAGATAAGGCCCCTTCCAGTGGGGAGCCAGTTTACGGCGGCTCTCAGCGGGATCATTTAACCACACCAAATCCCCGACTTCATACGGGTCGTGCCTCACTCTGGCGTCATAGTACGACTTCTGTTTGCTGCTTGCAGCAAAATTGTTATCCCTTGTCTGATCAAACGCCGTGTCCAAGCGTCTGAGAAGGGAACCAGCAAAGTCTTCCCGGGGACCCTGCACCAGATCATCCCGCTTTGGACCCAGTAAAACATCCACAGGAGTCCTGGCCTCCCTGCCATGCGTGAGAAAATACGGCGTGAAGCCTGTGCTGGAATGTCCACTGGTATTGTACGCAAATGCGACCTGTGACAGAAAAGAGTCCCACTCCCCCTCACATGATAGAAGAGATTTCGCCAACTGATCGATAAGTGTCCTATTAAACCTCTCTACCATGCCATCAGACTTCGGATTGTAAGGCGTGGTGTGCGTCTTCTTCACACCTAACACGCCGCACAAATGCCTCACAACATCTGATTCGAACTGTCTGCCCATATCAGTGTGCAGAGTTTCCATTACCCCATGCTCCAAGATGTAGTTCTGGAAGAGACACTCCGCGACCGTCGGGGCTTTTTGATCGGGGATGGCATACAGATTTATAAATTTTGTGAAATAGTCCTCAACAACCAACACATACCGGTTGCCTTTTGATGTGACCGGCAACTCCAGTATGTCAGCCGCCACCCGCTGGAAAGGTCTAACTGCATGTGAAGTTCTCATGGGGGCATGGTGTTTAGGCACCGGGGACTTCCTTCTCTGACAGGCATAACATTGGTCACGAACGAATGTCACTGTGCATGGAGGCCCAACAGCACACACTTCTTGCGCGTGCCAAAACGCGATCATACGCCAGGTGAGCAGTCAGTGGAGCACCATGCAAGTGTCCCAGGACCTCTGGAATTAAGACAGCAGGAACAACAACCTGAGTAGACTGCCCTGCCTCAGACAGCCAAACAACTCTACATAAAAGTCCCTCCACAAAAGTCAGCCGGGGAAACTCATGCCAAAGTCTCTTCACACCCCGACTAGCATCTTTTAACCTCCATCTAGGGGGCCGTTGGCCATGCTCCAGCCAGGCCAAAACTTGTCCGATGTCTGCATCCTTTTGCTGGAGCTCCCTAATACCGGAGCCATCATGTGACAGAGTGAAGATTAGGGTCTGGTCCACTGAAGACCCTGAGTCAGGAGAAGGAGGTCCTGAAATCGGTCCCTGGGCTTGGGCCGTGGCAGGAGTCCCCACAGCACACACATCACTAGGACCACTGTCCCCAGCGCCAGGGAGAATTGTACTCAAGGGAGCGGATGTGGCATCGAGACTGCCTGAGTTCTCCAAAGCTTCAGTGGTGTCAGGCCTGCGTGAAAGGGCATCTGCATTTGTGTGTTTGGCCCCACTCTTGTGCACAATCACCCAGTCATATGGGTCCAGCTCCAGAGCCCAACGGCTACGACGCCCCGTCCTGTCATTGTCAACCTGAAGTCGTCGCAGACCCAACAAAGGTTGATGATCTGTGATAATTGTGAAGGGGAGAAGACCCAAGTAATGCCTGAAATTACGCACTGCCCACACTATCGCCCACAGCTCCCTGTCGTAGGTGGACCAACGCCGTTCAGCTGCTGTGAGGGAGCGACTAGCGTAGGCCACCACTCTCTCCAGGCCATCCACTTCTTGTGACAGCACAGCCCCCACAGCAATCTGCGAAGCATCTGTACCCAGCACGAAACTCTTGGTGAAGTCCGGGTGACACATGATAGGTTCGGCACAAAGACCATCCCGCAAAAACTCAAATGCCCCCTGGCAATCCGCCGTCCACTGAAAAGGGACATCCTTTCCTGTCAGATGGTTGAGGGGGGCAGCACGCTGGGCAAAACTCCTCACAAACCTCCTATAATAAGAGCAGAGACCCAGAAAAGCACGCACCTCTGTAGCGGACCGTGGAACTGGCCAAGTCTTCACCTTATCTGTGTTACGGGGGTCAGGACGAAGCCCCCCGGCGGAGACGACGTGACCAAGGAATACCACATGATCACGGGCAAGATGGCACTTCCTGGCGTTCAATCTAAGCCCAGCTGCCCCAATCCGAATGAAGACCTCCTCCAAAGCAGACATGTGGGCCTCAAACGAACTACTGTAAATTAGTATATCGTCAAGATACACCATGCAGATGTGCCATGGCAGCCCCCTTAACACCAGCTCCATAACCCTCTGGAAGGTAGCGGGTGCATTGGTTAGACCCATAGGCATGGATTTGAACTGGTATAGGCCCTGGCCAGTGGTGAATGCTGTCTTTTCGCGGTCCTCCTCAGCCATTTCCACCTGCCAGTAACCGTCAGAAAAGTCCAAGGTGCTGAACCAGGAGGCCCCCGCCAATGCGTCCAATGTGTCATCCACCCGTGGCAGTGGATGAGAATCCTTTATTGTCACAGAGTTGAGTCCCCTGTAATCCACGCAGAATCGCCATGTGTTGTTCTTTTTCCTGACGAGGACCACTGGGGCGGACCACGGGCTATAACTCTCTTCAATTATGTCATCCTCCAACAGGCGCTGAACCTGTCTGCCTATCTCCTTCCGTTTTTCTGGCGAAGTACGGTAGGCCCGACGCTTGACCGGGGAATGATCACCTGTCTGTATGCGGTGTTTGATCAGACCGGTGTTTCCTGTTCTGCCCTTCCCAGAGCCGAACACCCCTTGGTGTTTCCCCATCAAGGCCTGCAGCTGCAGTCTCTGTTCAGCAGACAACGGGAAACCAGCCACATCCGGCAGAGGGGTAGCCCCCTGCTGAGAGGGGAAAACCTCAGCGGGGGTGAGTAGATCACAGTCCTTAACATGGTGCAACACACCTAAATGGGAACCGGTGTGCAGCTTTAACTCCTTCTCTGTCGGGTTGAGCAGCCTTGCCACAGTGCATCCATTCTTCACCGGTGCAACTGTACGTGCAATCACAAGTCCCACGTTATCACGCACCTCAGGCTCCAGGTAGCCTAAGAAAGAGTCAATGGGCAGACCAGCAGTACGGGGAATATTCACATTAACTGGGACAATCATTTCACTGAAAGGGGGAATAATAGCATCAACAGACATAGAGATGTAACAACATTCTGGTATGAAATCTGTGGCATGCATGAGAGGAATATCAACATCCCCCAGGTGAAGCAGACCACGACCAACATCCATAACAGCTCGAGCCTGCAACATGAAATCAAACCCCAGCAGAATAGCTTGTGTTGCCCCTCGCACTACATGCACAGCCTGCTCCCAATGTTTGCCCCCCAACTGTATGGGAAGAGTCACAGTACCCAGAGTGTCCAACAATTGACCATTTACTGTGCGTGAAAAAGTGTACTGGGTATTTAGCACACGTTTACGTAAGGCAGACGTGGACATTCTGAAGTCCTCAGAAATAAGTGAAACATTGGACCCAGAGTCAATCAAAACAGTAACATCAACACCCTCAACAAGTCCTCTAACATAGGCTGTGGGCTTAGACTCACCCACAGAACAAGAGTCCAATGCACGAGCAGGCGCTTTCCCAGCAGAATAGTCCATTTGACCCTGTAGTGGTGAAACCGGCATCTGGGTCTCGACGCCAGTCACTGGAAGTTTCCCTGCAGCCGTCCGTGTGAGGATGGAGATGGTGACCGCCGAGAGGGAGACAAAAACCTCACTCCACGCCCTGGCTGACGTTCCCCAGGGCTGTGTGGTCCTTGCGGGACATCGCTGCCCGGTCGTCGCGGTGAGAAGTCCGCAGAGGTGTCTCGGGTTCCCCGCTCACGTGGAGACCATTCCCTGGCACCAAAACCATCCTGCGGTCTGCGCTGAGGAGAACGGCCCCTGCTGCGGTCGTCCCTGTGGGAATCACCGGTGGTAGATCTGCAACCAAACCCGCCACAGTCACAGTGGCAGGCACGCCGGTGCACCCTCTGCTCCACTTGGTCCTGCTGACGATCCCAGGTCAAGGCGGAGCTCCCTCTGCCATTCTCAGCTCCACGGTTATGCGCTCTCAAGCCTTTTACCTCAGTCTGTAAATTGTCCACCTTCAAGGTGAGGCGTTCAACCACATTTATGAGCTTATCCGTGGTATTAGCCTTACAGTCGAAAACACCAGCCGACGGTGAATTTAGGGCTGCAACAACAGCAGGATGCGGAGGACAGTAGGGCAAACCAGGCGTGTTCGACCTCATTGCCTGCCTGGCCCGCTCACAACGCCCAGCAATTATCAACGCCCCCTGTTCATGGCATTTTGCTTGAAGTGCAGGATCAAGGCCAGCCAAAAAACGTCTGAATTTCTCACCATTTACTGCAGCGCGGTCATAATCGGGAAACGCCTCAGCCACGAGTCTGGAAATGTCCGCCGCATAGACCTCCAAACACTCGTTCGCCTGGCGGGGCCGTGCAGATACACACGTCTGGAAATAAAGCAGGAACTGTCTCTGGCCGTCGCCCCTAAACATCGGCGGCAGCTCCACTCTAATATCACTACTCACAGAACCAGTCCAAGCAGCAGTACATCCGTTATAATCGTCTTCCATATCGCCGTCTCCCTTTATTCCTCCGTACATGACGCTTCGACGCTAGCACCGTTAGCACAGCTAGCCAGCAGAGCAGAGAAAGTCCAGTAATTGTCCACAGAAAAGAAAAATCCAAGAGCAGATAAAACACACTCCGATACCGCTGCCACCAATGTAACGTCCGAGGTGTTAAGGCTTCAAGAATACTTCTGTGTAACAAGAACTCAGGAACTTAGTACTTTTTGGAGCGTCACAGATGCCTCCGTTTATTAACGTCGAGTCACACCACTCTAGCACCCACTGCGCATGCTCACAACACATGACCTCTCAACCCAATGCTTACACTTTCACTGAGTTGATCTCTTAGCCTGCAACCTAACCTGCTCCGGAGCAGGTTTGCCGCTCAGCATAAGTTACCATGGAAATCTAGCCCGCTAAAAAGAGAACCAGCGTCGTAGGACCGGAAAGCCCGGCTAAGCGAAAATCCAGCTTCGTAGTACAGGCCTCGGGTGTAGAACGTCGCCATTGTTGTTGTTGTACCGGAAACAGTTGGGCAGTACTACGCACAATGCGGAAGTGACTGTGCATGTAGCCTATTGTGGGCTTATCATGTTGATTCGGCCACAATAGAAAGCAAAAAAAAACCTTGCTCTCTCCAGAGGGGCAGGTCAGACAAAAATGGCAAACGGGCTGTTGCCGGGGCAACATTAGCCCCTACCTAACGGGAGAACTTTTTTCGGATGCTTGTTACAGACTATAAAACAATTTCCATATGAGTCGTATACCCTTGAATATCCTTTATTTGGTGTTCCATATATTCACCATATTGATTGTATTGTAGTGATCACTAATTAACGGGGTTACATAATTCAATCAAGGAACTACAGGTTGGGGGTATTGTTTCCGCACGGACACATATGTTGACGGTACCTCCGGGGTATATACTGTGTCCTCCTCCCTTTCGCTTTCTCTTCTCTTCCCGGGCTGCGACCCGACAGCATGTCCATTTCTGCTGCTCAATAAAGCCAGATTTGCACCTTCGATGCACCGCCTCCGACTCCTATCTCTCGGCACTACATTGGTGACCCCGACATAAGTCTCGCGAAGGATCCGAGACTGAACCGAACACGGCAAAAAGCGCAGCTTTTCTCGAAATGCCGGGGATTCTTGGAGACGTCCGTGGCTGCCACGTGCACACAGACCGAGGCTCGGTGCGCTCCACGGAATGGCTGAGGACGTCGCTCGCCATTCCCGCAACCTGCTAGGTATGGAGGAACCCGACTTCTACCTTGTCGAGCTGTTTCTTCGGGACATGCGGCTGCATGTCCAGGCTGCGCTAGCTAACACGGCTAGTGTTGAGCCCCGCGCTTTGGCTGAAGAAGCTAGCCGGTTCTTCCTGGCCGCCCGGCGATTTACCCCTGAGGTGCTGGCCACTATACGCTGCGGCACCTTCCCTGGTGGGGGCACGCCGCCTAGCAGAGGCTCCGGGGCCGCCGCCGCCGACAACAGCGACTAACGGCCGTCGAGAACGGCTAGCCACGACTGCTAACAGCTAGCAGCTACGGACGGCTAACGACAGCTAGCCACGACAGCTGACGGCTAGCAGCTACCAACGGCTGACGACGACAACTAGCAACGGCTGACGACGACAGCTAACGACTAGCAGCTAGCGGCTATCGACATCCGACTGTTTGTTTTTTGTGGTGCCGGAGAGGAGGTTCGATCAAGTCTGGTCGGCCTCGTGTGGATCCTCTCGCAATTTCGCCCTCCTGTTTTTGTTCGTGGACAGGACGACCCTTTTGAGCTTTTTCTGGTGCCTGAGAGGAGGTTCGACCATGTCTGGTCGGCCTCGTGTGGACCCTCTCGCTTTTTCACCACCTCGACGGCGGTTTCGGACGTCGCCCATGCCTTCTTCGGCCCGTGGGTGGCGCACTTCTGGACCCCATTTCGCCTCGACTCTACGGTTTCGGACGTCGCCCATGCCTTCATCGGCCCGTGGGTGTCGCGCTTCGGGACCCTGTCTGGCCTCTTCCCTCGCCTCGGCGGTTTCGGACGTCGCCCATGCCTTCATCGGCCCGTGGGTGGCGCGCTTCGGGACCCTGCCTGGCCTCTCCTCTAACCGCGGCTCACGGTTCGCCTCGACGGCGGCTTCGGACGGCGCCCCGTCTAGCCTCTCCCCTGTCCACGGCTCCTTTCTCCCGGGGACACGGCTCCTTCCTCCCGAGGACTTCGTACCCGCCGCCGCTGTGCCTTCGCCTGCGGCCTGGCGGCGCTCCTCCCTGCTGGGGACCACCGGGATGTTCACGCCTGTCCCCACGTCGCAACACGTCGACCCTGCTTTCTGCGGCCCCCTGACGACGGCCCGTTCCGGCCCGCCCCCCACCCCCCGGTGGGGATGCCCTCGCCCTCGTTAGGGCCCCTACCCTCTCCTGCGGCCCCCTTCCGACGGCCCGTTCCATGGCCCGGCCCCGCCCTCCTCGGACCCTGTGGTGCTTCCTCCCGGACGCGAGGATTGTGTCCATGGTTGAATTCTGGGGGGGCTTGTGTAGTGATCACTAATTAACGGGGTTACATAATTCAATCAAGGAACTACAGGTTGGGGGTATTGTTTCCGCACGGACACATATGTTGACGGTACCTCCGGGGTATATACTGTGTCCTCCTCCCTTTTGCTTTCTCTTCTCTTCCCGGGCTGCGACCCGACAGCATGTCCATTTCTGCTGCTCAATAAAGCCAGATTTGCACCTTCGATGCACCGCCTCCGACTCCTATCTCTCGGCACTACAGTATCCACATTGCTTCTTCTGTTACCATTCAGAGAACAATATGCCTGCCAGTCACGCTGGATACAAACAGTTTAACACAGCTCAACTCGACACGGCTTCTCCAGACACGGTCAAAAACTGTTTGCTACTGCATCTGATCACCCAGTGAATTACATACACTCACAAGTGATTGCTCCATCTTGTGTTCAATGGCAGAACTGCATTTTACATTAAACTTGTGCAGATAAAATAAAAACATAGACACATACATTAGTCACAAAATGATGTTCAATCTGTGATATGGACACTGTTTAGTGTACGTATTAAGCAGAACAGAGTTGAATGAACTGTTCATAAATTCAGTCAAACTAGAATATTTTACAGGTTTAAATTTGAATATTCTGTCTCACAAAAAACTTTGGTAAAATGTCAAATGTTTTAAGTAAATGCAAGATTATTTAAAACTTATTTGCAATTATGAAAAACTGAAACATCCCACTTCTCCATGAAAACTGAACAAACCATAAGATTGTTATATGATATTGAAATCTCCAGAAAAAGCAAGCTAATGAACCGTAGAGTTTCAGATCTAAGAGAGCATGTTGACAAAAATACAAAGTGTACTCACTGAGGACGAAGAAGATCAAACTGTGGCAGACGTCCATGTTCGAGTCTCTGATGGTTGAACGCTGTCTCTCTTTCTTCTTCACCGGCAAACCAACATGTTTTCATTTCTCTAAACTATGGAGTCCCTGCTTAAAATACAACACAGCTTTACTCTCCTCTCTAACACCTGCATGTGTATCACATATGGTTCCACTTTAAAAATGTGCTACTTAATGCAGGAAAATAATATATTTAGCTTTTAACATTTACATTATTAAATTATTGTCAAACACATTTCAGAAATAATTTGTTTAAGAAAACTTTTATTTGTATCCCGAGAAATTGTGTTGTGCAGCAGATGCAGTACAGAGCAGGAAGAGTGCTAATATAAAATACAATATAAAAAATAAAACTCTATAAAAAAAAGGTGCAAATCCAAATCATTTTTTTTTTTTTATTTAACCTTTATTTAACCAGATAAAAACATTGAGATAAAATCTCATTTTCAATGCTGACCTGGCCAAGCAGGCAGCAACGTTACACATAACACATAACACAAACATATAAAATACAGAGAACATAACAAAGAAAACAAAAGAGGAAAAAGCAGTCACTACATTGTGCACATTAGGACAATAAAAAAAGTACACTACTTGTTACTGCAAGAGCAGCTGGTGGTGAGGACTTCAGACAACTTCAATTTAAAACATGCTATAGAGACAAGTGCCCTCAGTTTGAGGCGTGATTGAAGGTCATTCCAAGACCAAGGACCATAATAAGAAAGACTCCTTTTTCCAGCCTCAGTCCGTACAGTAGGTACCTGGAACCGTATCCAGGCACTGGATCTGAGGTTGTAAGAGTCACAAACTGGGGCAAATCTGACACATATGTAGAGTGGAAGCTTACCTAAAATGGCTTTATACATTAATAAAAACCAGTGCTGCATCCTACGCATAGTAAGTGAGGACCATCCAGTTAGGCTATACAGTGTGCAATGATGAGTCCTATAGGGTGCATTTGATATATAACGCAGTGCAGCATGGTAGAGTGGGTCAAGTTTGGCCAAAACAGTGGGACAGGCCAATCTATAAATGGTATCACCGTAGTCCAGCTGGGACAGGAATAAGCCAGAGACCAACCTTTTACGGGATGAAGTTGAAAAACAACATTTAAATCTGAAAAGGAAGCCAAGAGTGAATTTCAATTTCTTTGTTAAAACTTCAATATGGTGTTTAAAGTTCAGATTACTGTCCAACCAAAAGCCCAGATATTTGTAGGTATCAACAAACTCAACAGAAACGCCATCAAGGGTGTCAATGGAGAGGCAAGAGGAGGACGCTGACTTGGGAGCAAAAAGCATTGCTTTGGTTTTCTTACTGTTCAATAGCAGTTTAGAATCAAGAAGCGCATGCTGCAGCGTGATAAAATCTGATTTTAAATTGGAAACGGCCATATCCAGAGAAGGAGCACACGAGTATACAATAGTGTCATCAGCATACATATGATAGGTAGAAAATTGCATCTGATTACAAATATTGTTTACATATAATAAAAGAGCAAGGGCCCCAAGATAGAGCCCTGTGGAACTCCCTTCTCCAAGGTGACAGGGTCAGAGACAGTACTACCCAACCTGACGCATTGAGTACGGTCGGTTAGATAACTCTGAAACCAGCAAATGGCATTGTGACCGAAACGAGACACCAACATAACATTAGACATAATGTGGTGATCTACAGTGTCAAATGCTTTGGCTAGGTCAATAAACAATGCAACACAAACTGATTTCTTATCCAAAGCAGCCTTAATATCGTCTAAGACTTTCAGACTGGCAGTCACAGTACTGTGCTTTGATCTGAATCCAGATTGCATAGGGTTAAGGATGTTGTGTGAATTTAAAAAAAGTTTTAGCTGAGTAGAAACAAGGGACTCAAGAATCTTTGATAACACAGAAAGATTTGAGATAGGACGATAGTTATTCAACTCCGTGGGATCACCTGCTTTCAAGAGGGGCGATACCAGAGCTTGCTTCCACACAGCTGGCAGTGTGTGAGTGGACAGGGAGAGATTAAAAATATCAGTTACTGGTTGTGCTATCATCTGAGCTGCAATTTTTAAAAAGAACGGGTCAAGGCCGTCAGGCCCGGCAGACTTTTTAGGATCAATCGAGTGCAAACCCTGTAAGACTTCAGAGACCGAGAAATAAGCGAAATCAAAAACAGGGGAGTTCAACTCTTGACTATGGCTGTGAGGACGACCATTTAGAGAGTCATGACTTTGCTCATCAAAAATGTGACCAGCCTTTTTGAAGTGAGCATTAAAGGCATTAGACATACCATCTGAATCTGAAATAAAAGAATCACTGACCTTCAGTTTTTGTGGGAAACTAGAAACCTTCTTGTTCTGAAGTGATTTAATTGTTTTCCAGAATTTGGAATGGTCATTAAAACAATCAGTGGTTAAGCTCAGATAGTAATCAGCTTTAGCTTTTTTAATAAGGGCAGAACATTTATTTCTGAGGACACGAAAAAGAAGCCAGTCATCACTAGTGTTAGACTTTCTAGCTAAGGACCATTGCTTATTTCGATCATGAATGAGATCAGATAGTTCTCTAGTAAACCATGGAGTGTTCCTATTCTTAACTCTGAATTTTCTAGGTGGGGCATGTCTATTAATAATCGATAAAAAGTGATCAATAAAAAATTGGACGGCAATATCAACAGATGGAATTAACGCTGTGAAGTGCCATTTAACCTCCGCCAGATCGTGTAGGAAAGCCTGCTCAGAGAAGTGTTTGAAGCAGCGCCTGAGCACAATAAGGCCCTTGGCTTTGGGCAACTTAGTGCACCTAACGCAAGCGATAGTGCAATGGTCACTGATATCATTAGGAAAAACACCAACAGACACATACTTATGAGCTGCATTTGTTAGAATGACATCTATAAGGGTATCGTTATTGGGTTTGGCAGGGTTTATTCTCGTGGGACTATCAATAAGCTGAGTTAAGTTCAAAGAATCACAAACCTGCTTAAACTGTGAAGATTTATCACTTAACCAGTCCCAATTTAAATCACCCAATAAAATGATTTCAGAAGAAAACTTAGACAACAATTCAGTAAGGCTAGTAGTTGCATCCATGATGGCCGATGGAGGCCTATAACAGCCAATAACAGTGAGAGGAGCATTTGCTATAGTTATTTGGACTGCTAGCAACTCAAATTGCCTTGGAATTGAAATTGAGTGAAGGACAGAGCACTGTAGTTTCTCAGCAGTGTATATTGCAACACCACCAGCTCTGCCCTTACGATCAGCTCTGAATACATTATATCCATCAATCTGAATAACAGTGTCAGTGACAGAGGGTTTTAACCAGGTTTCAGAAACTACAACAATATCAGGCTTAGCAACTAAAAACCAGGTCTTGAAAACATCTAATTTGGGCACTAGGCTTCTAGCATTAACATGCAGAAAACCCAATCCTTGTCTACAGCTAAACTCATTCGGAGTTGGCAAATGATGCAAGGAAGCAGAGAAACACTCAGGACCAGGGTTAATGTTAACGTTACCAGAGAGTAATAGCATTAACAATATTAACAGTCTGGGAGATGATTTTTTCACATGTGCTCTGGACGCGTCACTCCTCAGAGGGGCGGGGCTGCTCCGATCCTTCGATATTAGCGAGTCCAGAGTCAAAAGGGCATACGGGAGTGCGCATTTCGTGCCATGAAACGTCAGCTTTTGGTAAAAACTATCCGATGGAGTCAGCGCGCCAGAGGTTCCACCATCCGAATGTCCGAAGTGAACAGAGGCATCGCTGGGAGGCAATAAATATATATAAACAATACAAACAGGTTAAAAGTCTGACACATTACACAACAGTATGAGGAGTGGCATCTTGAAACCCGTACTGACCACATCCATAGTTTCATATCTATTTATTTATATTCTGCTATAATTAAACATTTCTGTAAAATAAGCCTTTAACCAAAATAGTCAATTTAATAGTCAAAGCTAATTCGGAGCAACATATCTTATGCTAATCAGCTAACTTGACTAGAACAGTCTATCTTACAGAGATAACTTTAATACCATATCAAGTGTAATAAAATGAACTTTATAAATAAATTGAAGCCATAAAAGAGCTTTTTACATTAAACTACATATCATTTAGCTGATGCTTTTATCCAAAGGCACTTACAATAAGTGCAACCAGCTTTGACCTGAAGCAAACTGTTGAAGCGGCACGTTTGGGGACTAGAGCAGAGCTGGACTTATCATCACATGATGTCATTCAAAGCAGGTTTGAAATAAGTAAATGGTTAAATAATCGTACATATTCCCACAAACATCTCTTAGTTTCAGAATATCTTCACGGCTGCTTAATTCACACCAGCTTCTTCTGCCAGACTGTGAGAGTTATTGGGGGTTGTTAACAGTAGAGCACAGAGGGGGCTCATCAGAGCTAGCTTCCACCCGAGGAACAGAGTAGATAACACACTCAGCGTCACCGTGGAAACCGCTTTGGGACGAGCCCACACTGACAAATTTGATCTCAGAGTAGGCGTGTTGACTCGGGTCGTCTTCAGCCTGGAGGAAACAACATTGCTTGATTAAATGTGTCTTTAACAACAGAACAAAACAAGCAACTGGACTTGGTTGTGAAGTAATGTCATCAAAACAAAAATAAGTTGTGTTTGTTTAGGTATTTTTTCCATATTTAGATGTATTATATTACTGCAGACAATATTGTATTACTTGTTTATCCTTACTGTATTTTGTAAACTAGCTGCAGCAACAAAGTGGTATAATAATTGGTTTTGGCTCAATTTGGTTGTGTTTATTTGGCGTACAGTGTAAGGGTAAATTAAAGAGATTTCCCCAGGAGATCTCACATCGACCCTCGTACACTTAGTGGGTCTACAGAAGAATGTATTAATATGATGCTCAGATTTTCTCAAACTCACCTCTGGTGCAGAAGCACATTGTGTTTCCTCATGAGGTTCTGAAAAACACAACAGTACTTTGAGAAAAAGACTCAGAACAGATTTTCAAACATGACATCACACATTCACCATTTGAACCAATATTTAGGCCAACCATTAAATCTGAGTAAAACAAGATAAATAGATGTGTTTTGAGTTTGTAAACAACACAATATACAGTATATTTAATCATTAACCATCCTGCCAAATTGCAGTTACTAAAGAAACTTGATTAAGTATATAAAATAAAGTTTCAATTAAAAAAATAACAACCAATGGCTGTACATGTTTCTAAAATGCATATTAACTTTAAAAAAAGCCTCTGATCTGACTCCACTTGGTCTCCAAAATAGAGGAAGCTATCCTCTCAGCTCTCTCTATTTTTATGTGTTTGTGAAAAGCTTATTTTTATAAATGGCATACGTTTTGTAGATAGACTGTAGATAGGTGTGATATAGATTTAAATGTATGTTGTTGTTTTTTAAATCGTATTAATATGTAGTTGCAAAGATACTAACATGTTCTATGTTTGTGATGTTGCTACTTACAAAGCATAAATCTAGCAACAACTGAAGGATTGTCACTCTACAAGAACCAGTGATAACAAAACCTTTAGACTGAGCAGCAGTTGGGTTATTTAATGCTGTAAATGAATATCCGTAAACCAATCTGGTGATGGGGGATGGACATTTTGTCAAATTGGTCAAGAGAAAACTACAACTCTTCAGTGAGAAATGTTTTGTTTGTGTGTGTGTGTGTGTGTGTGTGTGTGTGTGTGTGTGTGTGTGTGTGTGTGTGTGTGTGTGTGTGTGTGTGTGTGTGTGTGTGTGTGTGTGTGTGTGTGTGTGTGTGTGTGTGTGTGTGTGTGTGTGTTACCTGGTTCCTCACTTTTGGCTTTACAAGTCCTCTTCCTGCAGAATACCAGCACAGACAGTGATGACACGATGACCAGGACGACCAGAGTCAGAGACAAATACAGGATCACACCTGTGGGTGTTTGAAGAATTACATATTCATCTAACACTTAGAAAAGGCATAGAACAATATGATGGAATCATTTGATGGCCATTCCCATGCTCTTTAATGTTCAAAAGTTGTTGAAACTTCTAGTAAACACAGTGTGTGGATGTACCTGTAGCAGTTGTTGATTCAGGTTGCTCTGTAGTTTTAGGAGAAGTGGTCAGAGCTGTGAACAAAAACAAGCAGACACAAAGAAGTCCTGATGAGAGAAATTAGATCCTCCCGAGTGTCTGTGTCTGTCGGCTGAACTTTTAAATTGAGTTTAAAACATTGTTTGAAGAGTTAAATGTAAACCATGACATCCAACACTTGAGTACCCATAATCCATTTTGTTTTTCAAGGGGGGGGGGGAGTTATCTTTAGGGGAAGACAACAGGTCAACAGTATTTGCCATATAGCCTACTGTAAAAATAGAGTAAATCTTTAGTATGCTGGGAACCTGATTTTTAGGTTCAGCCTTTTAGAATCAACTTTTGTAATGTGTTTTGAAAGATGCTAATTGAAATGTACAGGATGTGATTGTAGAGAAGGCAAAGAACGATATGATGGAAGAATGTGATGGCCATTCTATTGCTCTTTTATGTCTCACAGGTTGTTGAAACGTTATCTAGTAAACACAGTATGTGGATGTACCTTTAGTTTCTTCAGGATGCTTGGTGGTTTTAGGGGAGGCTGGTGTAGTTGTGGAACGTTCACTTTGGATTGTTGTTGTTGAGGAAGCTGATGGGACGGATGATGAAGGTGTAGAAGTGGTCAGAGCTGTGAACAAAAACAAGCAGACACAAAGAAGTCCTGATGAGAGAAATGAGATCCTCCTCTGTGTCTGTGAGTGTCAGCTGAACTATTTTAAATTGAGTTTAAAACATCAGCAGCTGTCAGTGAAAACTGTCTTCAGAGACATGAACACACATTTTAATTTTCAAGCAGAAACTCACCATCAGTGACGATGAGCCTAAACCTCTGGTATCGATCTTTAGAGTCAGTTCTAAGTTCTATAAGTTGTTGAAACGTTATCTAGTAAACACAGTGTGTGGATGTACCTGTAGCAGTTGTTAATTCAGGTTGCTCTGTAGTTTTAGGAGAAGTGGTCAGAGCTGTGAACAAAAACAAGCAGACACAAAGAAGTCCTGATGAGAGAAATGAGATCCTCCTGGGTGTCTGTCGGCTGAACTTTTAAATTGAGTTTAAAACATTGTTTGAAGAGTTAAATGTAAACCATGACATCCAACACTTGAGTACCCATAATCCATTTTGTTTTTCAAGGGGGGGGGAGTTATCTTTAGGGGAAGACAACAGGTCAACAGTATTTGCCATATAGCCTACTGTAAAAATAGAGTAAATCTTTAGTATGCTGGGAACCTGATTTTTAGGTTCAGCCTTTTAGAATCAACTTTTGTAATGTGTTTTGAAAGATGCTAATTGAAATGTACAGGATGTGATTGTAGAGAAGGCAAAGAACGATATGATGGAAGAATGTGATGGCCATTCTATTGCTCTTTTATGTCTCACAAGTTGTTGAAACGTTATCTAGTAAACACAGTATGTGGATGTACCTTTAGTTTCTTCAGGATGCTTGGTGGTTTTAGGGGAGGCTGGTGTAGTTGTGGAACGTTCACTTTGGATTGTTGTTGTTGAGGAAGCTGATGGGACGGATAATGAAGGTGTAGAAGTGGTCAGAGCTGTGAACAAAAACAAGCAGACACAAAGAAGTCCTGATGAGAGAAATGAGATCCTCCTCTGTGTCTGTGAGTGTCAGCTGAACTATTTTAAATTGAGTTTAAAACATCAGCAGCTGTCAGTGAAAACTGTCTTCAGAGACATGAACAAACATTTTAATTCTCAAGCAGAAACTCACCATCAGTGACGATGAGCCTAAACCTCTGGTATCGATCTTTAGAGTCAGTTCTAAGTTCTATAAGTTGTTGAAACGTTATCTAGTAAACACAGTGTGTGGATGTACCTGTAGTTGTTGTTTCAGATTGCTCTGTGGTTTTAGGGGAAGCTGGTGAAGATGTGGAGCTTTCACTTTGGTTTACTGTTGGTGTAGAGGCTGATGGGACGGATGATGAAGGAGAAGAAGAGAGCATTGTAAATTCAACATGTATATTTTCTACTTTCTTGTTTATTTCTAGTTTTTAAATTTGTATTTTACAATGCCATGTCTTTTTATGCTGCTGCAACACAAACATTACCCAAATTGGGATCAATAAAGTACTTTTTATCTTATCTTATCTCTAGAAGTGGTCAAAGCTTTGAACAAAAACAAGCAGACATAAAGAAGATCTGATGAGAGAAATTAGATCCTCCTGTATGTCTGTGTGTGTCAGCTGAACTCTTTTAAATTGAGAGTTTAAAACATCAGCAGCTGTCAGTGAAAACTGTCTTCAGAGACATGAACAAACATTTTCATTATCAAGCAGAAACTCACCATCAGTGACGTTGAGCCTAAACCTCTGGTATGGATCTTTAGAGTCAGGTCTGTCCAGACCACACCTGTACCATCCTGAGTCAGACTGGTTCAGCTGTTCGATGCTCACAAACACAAATCCTCCTTTAACATGTCTGATGCTGTATCTGTCTTTTTTAGTATATGTGTCAATAGTTGTTTCAACAAGAATGTCTCCTACACATTCCTCCTTACAGAAGTACCTCCTGGTCCCAAAGCGAGTAAAGGAGCATTCAACTACAATATTTCCTCCAGTTCTAGCATCGATTGTTTTTTCTGCAGAAGGGCCACCATCAAGTTTTGCTGTTGAAAAAGAAAACAATCAATAATTATTACTATTTGTAGTTTACAAATCGTAGTTTCATTATTTATAACTTTGTGTTTTTTCAAACTTGATCCAGTCGCTGAGGCTAAAGGTGTGACGATTTAATGAACCAGAGTTTTAACTAAATATTTTTCAAGGAGATTTAGCAACTCATTATTTTTACGCTGTGCTCAAAACAGGATTTGATTTAAATATATTTGGGATTAATATTAGATTTGAATGCTTTAATAAAATCCTTGGCTTTGTCATTTTGAGTTATAACTAGTGTCTGATTGAGGTTAACTGATAATTAAATATGTTTAAACTTTAGAGATTATCTGTTGCAAAGAATGACATTTATTTTGAAAGGATGTCTTTACCCCTTGAAAGTATTGTTTTTATATTATTATTTACCCTGAGTGACCTTGAATTAATATGCTCATAACTTCCCTAAAACCTTACTTATCTAAACACTTCTGCATTAACTGTTCTTGAGAAAAGAGGAGCTCGTCTCTTTAAGCAGAAGTGTTTTAAACTGTGAGGTTTAAGCAGAATGCATGTTTTAGGGAAGTACTGAGCATACAGTGAATGACATTAGGACTATACAGCATTAGTTGTGTTAGAGTTAGTTAACGGATGTTTTCATATATTTTTGGTGTTGTAAAACAAAGCCCCAGTTAATTTAACATTTATTAAGACTTTTCTCCATTTTGGGATTCTTTGTTCACCGTGGAGTCATGCTAGAAAAAGTTTTTTTCACAAATTCAAGGTAACACAGGATGAGTAATTCATTAATCGAAACATTTTAATGTGGGGTAAAGTAATCCTTTAAAGCCCCGACAGCAGCCACAAACTGCCAGTTTAGTTGTTAATATTGTCTTTTGATCTCAATCTATTACTAATTGTGTTACTTTTCAACAGAACAGAGCGCTGTCTCATAGACTGTACTACATTCAGCAATGGAAAACACACAACAGACCAATATGCTCCTGCTCCTGGTATTAACTTCTTCATCTCTAAAATATCCCTTGAAACAACAATAAGTGTGTTTTTTACAATAATATTCAAATACACTTGTGTACGTGTGTCAGTTTTGGTTTATCTGTTACTTTCAGAAGACATGTAGGATTAAGATGAGGTAAATATTCATGTTGAACTTGAGTTTTAAACTGATCTAAACTGTAGCTCATGTGCACATGACAATAAAGCATTGAAATTGAAAAAAAAGAAGGTGAAAAGGTAAAACTATTATTTAGACAAGGAAGAACATTCAGTTTTTAGTAGAAACTCACCATCCACAACGATGATTTCAATAAGCTTGGATGAATTCCTTGAAGAAGATGCAGTCGAACCACACCTGTACTTTCCTGAGTCAGACTTGGTCAGCTGAGTGATGGTCACAAGAAAATCATCCTGTTTATGATCAATGCTGTATCTGGCTCTCTGATAATCTTTGGCATCAGTTGTTTCAATGAGAATGTCTTCTTGTTTACATGTTTCCTTACAAAAAAAAACTGCTTTTTTTATAAGAAGGAAAGGAGCATTCAACTCTGACATTTTCTCCTTCAATTACTGAATAGACAGTGAGTTTGGCACTGACGAGACCGGTGTTTCCATCCTGCAGAGCTGAACAAAAGATGAAGAAAGGATGAACCATCATTAGTAGTGGTCAGTACTTCCTGTAAGATGCTGCAGTCTGAAAACAACACTTCCTGTTTCACATTAACACAGATCAAATTAACATTAGTGGCATGTATATATATATAGTAAGAATAAAGATCAAAGGATTAATAAAGGAACCAAGAAAATAATTTGGAGATTAAATTATTATGAAAATAATCAGTAGCAGTAAAATCAAGCATGTACATTATTTTACAAAATAACCAGTCGTTGTGACTTAGTTTTACTCATTCAGTAAGACGATAATAACTGAGTTTAATGATGATGTACAGTTTGTTTGAGGAAGTGAAACATACATTTGAAGCTACTAAAAAGCCTAACTTTGAAATATTTGAACAACTCGTACTGCTGGAGGAAACATTTCAATTACTGACATGAAAATAAAGAGAAGTACTCACAGAAGAGGAAGAAGCAGATCAAAGTGTGAGAAATGTTCATGCTGAGACTCTGATGGTTTATCACTGACTGTCTTTCTTCACTGGAAACTTGTTACTTCTTTAAATGATGAAGTCCCTCCTCCAAACACAACACACAGCTCTACTCTCCTCCTCAACGCAGAAACACATGGTCTAAAAATACTCCATTGAATGTAGGCCTACTGAATTGAACTTTCAGTTTCAGTAATCATTATGCATAATAGCTCCTTTCATTGTGTTGTTTTATTATAGAATATATGGTTCTGTTTTTATGTCTCATGAATACATGTAGGAGCATTTTAATGTTGTAGTGCATAGGTCACCAACAGGCGGACCGATACAGACCCGTACCTCTCATCAATACATTATTAAGGGATCTTCTATTTTAACCGGTGCAGACAGGGGGCGAAAGAGAGAGAGCGACACGGGGATGTCCTCGTTCACTCCAGCTTCTCAACGACGCCCTTTATTGCTGGCGTGTTCACAGTCCATCACCTGTCACTGGACTGCACTCCAAATAAATCCTTTCAGACGTGTGATTTAGTTTCCACATGTTTATTGAAATGAATTCATCCGTCTATTTTATTACAGTTTTCAATGTAATATTACTTGAAATTAGCAATTCATACTTTACTATAATATTCAGATAAATCATTAATGTTCATGCAGTGCTTGGAATTTTCTTGTAATTATTTTTGAACAGTTAGTAAGGGAGTAGGAAGTTGGGAAGGGGGCATCGGCATCTCGAATTGGCCTCGGTGATCCCGTAAGAAAACGTTCAGTAGTCTTCGTTTCTCTTCAGTCTCATAGTGAAGCCTAAATGGTTTCACGAAGCCTACAAGGGAACCCTAAAACTGTTGTTTTGGAAATCTTAGACCTAGTCAATACTCAGGAGATATACAATCAGAATGATCAATCAATAAAATGGTGGAAACAGAGTTGTCTTTCTGGATCTTTATTTGAAGCTTCAAATAAGGCACAGGTCTTACGGAGTACAGAGTATTCTGAAAGAGTGCGCACAGAGAGAGAATTGCGCATAGGTTTTATATCATCTTTGTCAGTCCACAGTTCAACAATAACTCGTGACCTGTCACTCTGGGGGGGCTGGATGGGCAGATAAGCTAAAGCCCACATTCCAGAGGAACAGAAGCCACATATGGGCAATGTAGTAAATCAGGAACTTAGTAAAACAGGAACTGGGTAAAGACAGATGGAAGTGTTGAAACTTTAACCCCCAATGTGTTAAAGCCAGGTGAAATGAGGACAGCAGGAAGTCATAGAGAGGTCAAAACAGATATAAACAAGGAATGACAACACACTCTCACTCCCAACGCGTCCAGGAGCGACGCTTGGTCAGAATTCCGTGGCGTCCAGTTGTGACGCGCCGAGTTTCCATCAGCGTCATAAACGGACGCAAAGAGCTTTCAACTGATTGCAATGTATTCCCATCGGCGTCGGTATTTGACGCTTAGGGAAGCACGGCATTCGTTTGTGTCGGCAGCTGTTAAAGGCAATGTGAGCGTCCATTCCCATTGGATAACGGAGAATTGTACACCCGGAAGTAAGTATTCTCCTTACTGTCGATTGATTTGACAGTGATATCTCCATTACTCATCCACTCAAAAACACCAGATTACCTTTGTTAATTAAACGACATTGATAGGTTTAAATTGTGTACAATGCTTTTGTGTTTTTCCCCTACAATTCTGAGACAACTTGTTTTCTCTGAAATGTGGAGCGCCAAAGAGACTACACTACCCACAATCCCCAGCTATTGTTGTGACGACTTTTGAGTTTTGGATGGCCGAAGACACTACACTACCCACAATCCCCAGCTATTGTTGTTACGACTTCTGTCCGCTTTGCGATTACATTACCCACAATCCTCAGGTACCGTCGTAAAGACGGCATACCTTTGCACTTTACGTGACCAAACCTGGATGAGAGAGTCGCAGTTCTTCAGAATCAAGGTAAGAGCATGGGTAACACATAGTTATAGGAAATAAACTTAGCCACGAATAATAATAATAATAATAATAATAATCTAATCGGCGCCAATGTTGCTTCTGGCACCTTTCTGAGGGGTATAGTAACTAAATAATATAGGGTATTACCTAAATATAACAAATGAACTCGCCTGAGCTAGCTTGCTAGCTAGCTAGCTAGAACACGCACTGCAATTTCTCCATAGAATTTTGGAAAATAGCTCGAAATAAGGTCTGTGGTTGACACACATTTAAGAGACGGATCACGTTTTGTTCAGCCGGATAATCTCCACTCTACTAGGGTATTACCTAAATATAACAAATGAACTCGCCTGAGCTAGCTAGCTAGCTAGCTCAGAGACGGATCACGTTTTGTTCAGCCGGATAATCTCCACATGTCTACTCTGCTTTTATAATTTTCGAATCGTAAATCTATTAATAATACTTTGTATACATGTGTTTTTAGTATTAATAGTAATAATACTTTTATAATTTTTGTACAAATTACTTATTTAAATGACTGGTGGCAGTGATTTTGCTGTGCGATGGTGTGAAAATACCTTTAATGACAACAGTAGTAAGTAAGTAGAAAATTGTAAACAACAACAATTACACTGGCATTGTTATTTTATTTTTGAGTTTCTAAATTATGATGTTTTCTCTCAACAGATCCTGCAATTTGTTCTCCAAAAAACAACCCTTTGTTTTTCCAAACTCCAAACAACCCAAAGGCACTTTTAAGAGCCAAGTCTGTCTTGTTAAACTGTCCTTGCTGTGTTGTACTTGATAGTCTCTTCCTATCTCTCTATTTATTTCTCTGTCTATCTCTGTTATCAGTCTTTCTTCTGTGTCTCTGTCTGTGTCTCTTCACTATAATGAGTGATTCTGATCTTGAGGATCTCCTGAGAAGCGCAGATGAGCTGGTTGAGCAGAAAGAGTTAAGGGATGACCTACGGAGTGCTGATGATTTGCTTTGTACTGCTACTGCTGCTGTTGTTGCCGCTTCCACTTGGAAGCGGCAACAACAGCAGCAGTAGCAGTAGCAGCAGCAGCAGCAGCAGCAGCAGCAGCAGCAGTGCCAGCAGTGTCAATGATGTGCTGGAAGAAGAGAGACAGTGAGGGAAACTTGATCTTTGCAAGACCACGTTCAACCCGGAATGTCTCAAATCAGGGTCAGTATAAGATATATATTTCTAGGCACTTGAGTATATGAAATGAATGAAAACATAACTCTTGGTAAGGGAAAAGTAGTACAATTTAATGGTATAAAATAAATGTTTTTTCTGATACAGCTGGCTGCAGTCGTAACACTGATCCCCCCGTTGCTGCTCCTGACTGTGATCTGATCTTTGCTCCAGCTATCGCTCCAGAGACTGTTGGTATGTACTTCATTTGGTCTGGTTAGCCCGAAACACATATTCATACTTGTATCTTTATGTGATACGTACTTCATTTCTAAACTTCATAATTTGCTAGAATTAAGAACACAGTAGTTACAGCTTTCAAAACCACTCCATCCAGTATGTTTTAAAGAAAACTAATCATTGTGCTTTGGACTTTATTGTACCGTTTTAACAGAGGGGTTTCTACGAGATCTCCAGCAGTCTCTGAGCGATACTACAGGAGATGAGGTGGTAGCACAAACCCCAAGTGCTTCTCTGCTGGCATCGACCAACTGGAGCACTCGAAAAAGTTTTTTTTCAGAGAGCTGGAGGGCAGCGAGACCACATCTAGTTAACACCGTAGTGGCCCAAGCAAATGTGGGAACACACATTTGCCAACAGTGTTGGGGCAAAACGTCTGTTGTCCGGTGCCGGGATTGCCGACCACATCCCTTCTTCTGTGCTGACTGTGATGTCAGCATGCACACCAGACACCCCCTCCACAACAGAGATGCTACTACTGCAGGTTACTTCCAGCCATTGGCCCCAACAACACATGTACTAAATATGGCCCTTTGCTCCTGTGGTAAGTTCTGGTTTGTGAATGTACATTTTCTTGCTGGACTTGTTGAGAATTTCATTTTGAAAATGTGAGCTTCCTCAACATCTCTGTGTTAATTCCCAGCAGTGTGCTTAAGTCTCTTTTTAATGTTCTGATGTAAAGTTAAATCCTAAATATGTCACATAACAATGTAGTATTTTTCAAAAGAGACAAATTATTTTTAATTCCCATTTGAATTTTTTTCCAGTGCGGTTTGTACCTGTGGAGATCCCGGACAAAATCTGTGGTTGTGCATCAGAGTCATTGAGCCTCAAGCCAGGAAAGACTGTGACTGTGATCACAATGAATGGTAAGAATGGGAAGAATGTTTGTCTCTTTTCTTAAGATAGATGTTATTGAAGTTTCTTCTTGATAATATCCAACCCTTCTCAAAGACATGTGGGATAGCTTGTCTATTAAACCTTAACATGGGTATTGAGTAAAGAATACCAAATGTATTAAAAACACCTTGTCTGTTTTTCAAGGACGACATGAGCTAAGCATGCCAGAGTTGGCTTGTGAAACATGCGCTGCGACATGGATGACTGGGGTTGACGACCTTCTTCGGAGTGACTACTGGCCAGCTACCCTTCACTTCGCCACCATTTATGCCACAGATGTTTTCTTCTCATTTGAAGAAATGAAAATGGCTGCACCTGGACTATCCTTTCAGGCATATTTAAGGATGCTCGATCAGCGAACGTTGCGCTTCGGCCGTGTGAGTATTGAAGTTACTTGTCCTTTTTGATCTATTTGTATTGTACAAATTGTAAGCTGTGTCCTTATAATTTATAATTTATTTTTGACATTATCTGTTGATGTCCTTATTTTGTTATAGACTGGGAAGATCTCAACTGACAGCTTCATCAAAAGTTTCTTTGAGTGGGAGGCTGTGCGTTATGAGGTCGACATCATGTGCAAGGAGGAGCCCTTCACCTGTCCTGCGTGTAGCCCTGATATGCTTGCAGTTTCCGTGGATGGAAACCGCAAGCATTACCGTTTCAAGAATGCAGCTAGGTACTATAGAAAATATATAATGTCACAGTATTTGAACAAATAACGAAACAAAACTATCTTGATGTGAACCAATCAATCAATCAATAATCTGAGATGTCATACATTGCTCCTTTGATTTATTTAGATCTGAGGAACAGGCCATCTTTGACGGTGTCTTTATAGCCAGGGATGAAGACGTCTCAAGATTTGTGGACTATATACACACCACAACCAAACATGTAATATTGCAGACTCTAATTATGTATAATATAATATCCTAATGAAGGGTTTGGTTAGGTTAGTCTTTGCACCATTTTCATCAATACATTTTTATATATTAGGTCTCCGGAAGAGGTGTTTGTGGAGGACAGTGGTCGGCAGCCAGAGAGACCTCCCAAAAATCAGCCGGCAAGCTGGATGAGGAGGGACTAGAGCTTGCCGTCTGTCGACATGGAGTGCTCCTCTGTGCTCTCAATATGTACAGGGGAGAAATATTTGCTTATCCCCTGTACCTACAGAAAAAGCTGGCCAGTAGTATGTTCTTTTGCATGGATGTGACCTGCAAATATTGGCCCTACCTCCAGAGAATCACAAAAAGCTGTCCAGAGCTCCAGCATCTTCTCGACATGAAGCCCTTTCTCTCAGTGTTTCATGCCAAAGCGCATGACTTCAAATGTGAAGTAAGGAATTGTTACCATGTGACACAATCACTTTATGTAAAAACCTCCTTGTGAATAGTGACAAGTTGTAACGAGTCGTACTTTTGAATATATTTTAAACAGGTGAAATGGAGTGGGGCATATCAAGAGGGGGCTGGACTAACCCTAGGGGAGGAGGTGGAACAGGTCAATGCCTTCCTCTCTCGGATAGCAGTGACCACAAAACACATGTCAAAAGCAGGTGAGTTACGATAGAACCTTTACTGTCAGTTTTCAAAAAATGTTCAGAAAGGCACAGATTACACTAACAAATTACACCAACAACAGAAACTCATAAAAGCTCATTGACGGTTATGACCATAGAACACCATTTAGGATGGCAATATAGTATAAACCCCAGTTACAGTATAAGAAGTAAGAGGAATAGTAATAATGTGATATTCTCTTTTGCAGGACGTACAGACATGCTGACGCTGATGGCCATGCGCTGGAATCAGCAAAAAGTCAGCAACTTGGCCACCTCACTGTCCCGCAGATATCTGAAGGTAATAACATAGTTTTAGAAGAATTATTTGTGGCTGCAGCCTAAATGTAGATTTCTGTATTTATTTGTCTTTAATTGTTTGACGTTTGTAGACCACAAAAGCTCTGGAAAAGCAATTGCAGAACCTGGAGTCCATGAAGGCTGAGTTGGCAGTGACTGAAAAGCAGCTGGAAGACTGGATCAGAGATGTGAATGAGTGGGCAGAAAGTGAGGACAATCTTAATGACGTTTTTCAACTTTTTTGTAGTCATGATTTATCAATTTATTTTAAATCTTCAGAATTAGTGATAACCCTCTATTGACATTTGCATTACTTATTTTTCATGAAGCATATGTAATAAAATAATATTAAAACATTTGATCAAATGTCACTGTTATTGTGAATTACTGTGCTTAATACACCTATTTCCTCTAAAAAGCAACAACAAACAACCCAAGGGATGCTGCTGCCTTGGCCAGCAAGATCGAAATGCTGACAGTAAGTGTCAAGAGACGTTCGCAGCGTCTCTACAAAGACACAGACAGCAACAAAGGTCGTTCCCGGATCCGCCGCAAGATCAGGGATGAGAAAGGGGTCCTGACAGCCACAGTTGAGAAATACAACTCAATGGTTCCAAGCACAGAAGCGCTGTGCCTCGAAGCCATTCTGTCTGTGGAGAAAGCTTGGCCATGGCAGCTACCAAACAGTGGTAAGTACACCAGTCTGCTGAATGCTCACAGCAAATGTGGAAAACCTTCATGTCTGATATATAAATCTATTTAAGACTTCATAGATTCTTTGAATGTTGATCTTTCATACACATTCATTCATGTTTTCTCATAAATGCTTTCCAGACTCTTTCGACCTCAGGACAAAGAGAAGAGCATTCGACCTTGTCATGGCAGTGAAGAGACTACAGGAGGAGAAGAAGATTCTCGTCACAGAAATGAACCAACACTGGAAGGTCCTTTCAACCCGCAGTGATTCCCTGAAAAAGATGTCCTGCCTGCAAAGTACAGTATATATTACATTTTTACTTTGCATGACTTTACACATCAGTGATAGGTGATGAAGTAACTCATATTGTCTTTATCTTATACATTTAAGATTCACCATTGGGCCTGAGCGAAGACGGGATGAAAGGTCTCCAGAGCATGTTTAGGAAAAAGCAGCACGACATCGGAGAAATGAAGACTCATGCTAGATGATGCTATCTGCAGCTTTTGACTGGAGCAGAGACCATCAGCTTCTTGCAAAGTCTTTCAGATGAGTCTTCTGACTGCGACTCTGACAGCTCTGATGACACACGGTGAAGCCCCCTCCAGACTACCTTCTATTTAACATCTACATGCTCCCCCTCTGTGAAATACTCCGCCAACATGGTCTCAACTTCCACTCCTATGCCGACGACACCCAACTCTACATCAGTACCAATCCATCATCCCAGCTGTCACTAGTCAACTGCCTCCGCAACATCCAAACCTGGATGTCAACAAACCTACTGAAATTCAACAAAAACAAAACAGAGCTCATGGTTGTGGCCCCAAAAACACTGCTCCGGGAGGTTGGAGATCTGCTCCTCACCGTCGATGGCTGCTCCATCCAGCCTGGGCGTCACTCTGGACTCTAGCCTCACCTTCAACTCCCACATCAGGTCTACTGTCAAAACTGCTTTTTTTCACCTTCAAAACATCTCCAGACTCCGGCCCTCTCTCCCCGACCCCGTTGCAGAAACATTAATACATACCTTCATCTCCTCACGCCTGGACTACTGCAATGGAGTTCTGTTCGGGGTCACCTGCAAAGCCCTGGACAGGCTCCAGTACGTCCAGAACTCTGCAGCCAGGCTCCTCACCCGCACTAAGCCCTGGCAACACATCACCCCCATCCTCCTCCACCTTCACTGGCTCCCGGTCAAGTCACGCATCCAGTACAAACTCCTCCTGCTAACCTACACATCTCTCCACTCCCTAGCCCCTGCATACGTCTCTGACCTCTTTCAGCCCTACACCCCCTCTCGTCAGCTGCGGTCCTCCAAAAAAAAAAAAATGACACATTTCTTAATGTCTTAATATGTATGTCCAGTAAGTTATTCTTCCGGTTGTTGATATGCTGTTGAAGGCATTTTCTATCATTTCATTTTATTCAGATGTTATTACATGTCTACTCTGAAACACTATGTAAACAAGGTCCCATAACAATAAAGTTGATAAAAATTGTTTTGACTGTTCACTCATGTTCTGTTTGTATCTCTGTTTATCAAACACACATACTGATTAGCACCATGAGGGGGCAGATACACCTTTTTGTCTGATGTTTTAAAATATGTGCAATGATATAGCTATATCCTGTATATATCACATTTAAAACAACCTTCAGTTGACCAAAGTGCTGTACAAGCAATAACTACAATATTAAATAACACAATGGGAGTACAATAATAAAACAATAATTAAAAACATGATAAAAAGCACAATAACTAGAAACATTGTTTTTTAAACATACAAATGTAAAAATGTAATGTTCAACTAGTATTAAAAGTAATGACTAACATGAATAAAACATCTTCAGGTGTTATATATACATATCTGTCCTACACTAATAATGAAACAGATAAAATGGCATTGTATTCTGTGTACCTCATTTGTTTGATCCTCATAAATTACCTTTCAAACACCTCATCAGTTGCCTGTTTTTGACTTAGCCTACATAATTAGCCTACACCTGGTACAATGCCTTAGCCTCATATAGTCCATATTTAGCTTGATAATGGTAGTTAGATATGTAAATTAACATAATGTGTTTTTGATAGCATTGTATACCATGTGTACTTTATACGTCTGTATTATTCACCTAGTGGTTAAAGCACGTTATTACACGTTTACAGTCATTGCAATGCCGGTAAGGTTGTGTTGCTAATCTCTGCTGCATGTTTTGTTGAATGGGTTACATTTGATGAAAACATTTAAATATTAAGAGTACATACAAATAGGGGGAAAGTAGAAGGTCAATGATAGAAATATAGAATAGAAATATAGAATAGAAAATATCAACAAGATAGGCTACTGTAAGTGATCTCTACAATAAAAGTTTAGTGCCGGATGTACACAGATATTAATAGGAGGATGTGCAAATCAGGCAAACTAATCAGGCTTTATTAAAACATTAAATAATACTTTAAGTTAAGGTCTTTTAAATACATGTAAGCAAAAAGCTTTGGTAAATCTACAGATAAATATTAAGCCTGACAAAGTACTTAAAGTCTAATATTCAGGGTTGCCAACTTTGGGTACCTGGCTGGAGTGAGATTTTGATATCATGGGTTTAATTACACATATGCGCACTAAATGACTGCTATCATGTCAGTAGCGGGACCTTAGCATATATATTGGATATATATACAATATATGCAAATACACAATATTGGACACAGACTATAAAGGGCACAAAGTTTCATTCACTAATGAAAGTCAAACACATGTTTGTTTCCACTATTTTATTGTGCCTGTAAGCAAAATAAGCAAATAATTGACTTATCGTACGATAAATAAAAATGAACTCGATAAATTGCCATTTACATGAGGATGTGACAAGCAGTTTGAAAGGATGTACTTGAATTATTATTATATATTATCATTATGTCAGTGGTCTAAAATGGTCATACAACGGTGCCGACAATATTATCGTTTATCGCAATCATTTCCGGGAAAATGTATCCAACAAAATAAATTATCGTGAGAGGCCTATACATGAAACACACACACACACACACAAATCTACAGACTTACTCCAAACTGCCAAATATATTAATTAACACACTCTCACTCTCATATACTCTTTGACTCTATGTCGGCCTAGTAGAACAATAAGCAGCAGACTTTTACTTTTTATCATTTCTACTGGATCTCAGATCTGCGCATGCGCAATACGGGTCGGGGATTGACCAACCGGCTCCCACTGCTCTGCTGTCTGTTAACGTTGTTAAGAGTGGTGGGGGCGGGGAGGGAGCGGATTGACAGCTTGAGCAGCTGTCAACTCAACATTGTAAATAACCAACCAAAAAGGATCGCCGGTTCATCTTGTTTTTGGCGTGAGAATAGTTTGGGCAGCGTGAGAGCGTGAGATTGAGAGTGAAAGCGTGTGTCACACGCCAGATGCGTGAGAGTTGGCAACTGCATAATTTGTTTTGGGACTTGACAATCAACTTTCCTGCAATGTTAACTACGTTTAAGCACTTATTTTAACTGACATTACATATTAATTATACTCTTATAAGATGTATGTAGATAGTATAAGAAATGTGCAGAATATGACTGTTTAATGGTGGAGGTATAAACATATTGATAGATCTCTTGTAATGCACTGTTGACGAACCTGCGAGGTTTGTCATTCATTGCATAACTACACCGTAGTTGTGTATATGATATGTCAATAAACCTTAGAACATCTTGAAAGGGATGTGCCAAATAGGTTAAGGTTACCCTCTGAATTGTGGTGGAGTAGAATTACAAAGTAACAATAAATACTGCTGACAGTTAATGTATCAACGTCTCCATTACAAGTTTCAAAAACTAAACCTTTCTTATTTACACTATTGTCTTTGATTTATTTCCCAAATTATGTTTGTGAATTTAATGATTGTCAAATACAGTTCAACTGGGGAGTAAAACTGTTATAGCAAACCAGATAAGTCACATGTTGACCTGACAAATCTACATTTTCAAATAGTGCTTTTAACAGGAGCCAAATTGTGCTACATTTCAGGTGAATACTTTGATAGTAGGTTTAGAATAAGTTTCTAGGTTTTAACATAATGTTTCTCATATGGTCCGTTGCTGCAGGACTGTCACATATCGTCTTTTAGAGATGCTCCTGATGTTCCGGTCCCTGGCATTTAGAAGATCTGGTCTGCGTTTCCACGTTTTGGGGCAAATTCAAATTGTACCAGTATTATTCATGACATATACAGAAGACAATAACAAAAATTGATATCTATCTTGTGTTTTAAGACTGAGGCAGCCCGAAAATAATGATTGTCACATTTGCATTAACATACCAAAAACTAAAACATTTTAAATGGCTTTACCCTATTGAGAAATAATTGTACAAAAAATACACAACAGAAACAACAATTTATTGAAACAATTTATTGAAAAAATGTATTGTGTGTGTGTGTGTGTGTGCGTGTGTGTGTGTGTGTATGTGTGTGTGTCTGTGTGTGTGTGTGTGTGTGTGTGTGTGTGTGTGTGTGTGTGTGTGTGTGTGTGTGTTGTGCGTGTGTGTGTGTGTGCGTGTGTGTGTGTGTGTATGTGTCTGTGTGTGTGTGTGTGTGTTGTGTGTATGTGTGTGTGTGTGTGTGTGTTTGTGTCTGTGTGTCTGTGTCTGTGTGTGTGTGTTATTATGTTGAGCTGCTATAGTTTTGGGCAGGCTCCCATGTGTCCTCCCAGTCCTTGCCACTGCAAAACACACATAAAGAACAGTTGAATAATTATTAATATGTCATGCTATATATATTTCTGATGCTTAATCAGGCAAGTAAGTCAATTTAAAATAGGATTTGAAACATTAGCTTCAGCTCAATGTCCCTCTTCGACTCCTCTCTCCCCCTCCTCCGGGACTTGACCCGGAAATCAATCAAGACACGCCATGTTGAAGGACGTCACAATCGCTTCAACGCAAACGGAGGAGTCGAGGAGGGGTGAGGGAGGAGGCTTCCAGAGGAGACGAAAGGTAGGATACACGAGAGCACACTACTCGCGCATCAGACCTCCGCCCCCAGCTGCACAGCCTCTGCTCACTGCAGCTGATCTTACCGTTAAAGGAGGATCAGAGTCATTAAATGTTTAAAGTGCTTCATTAAGAGTAAAATATATTAAATCTCTTAAACGAATCAGGAGATCGAACTCTATAAAGACATTAAAGTGTGTGAAATATACTTACAAATTCTATAATAATTTTTTGATTATAAAATAATAACGTACTGTTCTTACTTGTGGTTTGTGATGCATGTGTGGTAGACCCACAGCACGTCAAACATTTAGGATATATACAAATACGGGTAGCATAACTAATACATATGTTAGTGATTTGTGTCTCTCTTCTGTAGGACAAATTACATAACAACATACAATACAAAAGTATTCAATTGAGATGAGCCTACTGTATCAGTGTATAAACCCTTTGCTTCCAGTACAACACATACATGTATGGTCATTAAGGAAAAACTTACCACTTGGAGCATGGTGTCCAGCGAATTTTCACTTCTTGTCTTTGCTGAAAGGCATGATATGAAATGGACAGAAATATTAATGAGAGATACTTTACAAAGTTAGGTGATACAACTTTACAGAACATTATTTGTACCATTTATAGACCATCAATAAGGTTAGATTTCTACACATAAACAATACTAACAGACAACAGCATCTGAAACCAGAGATACAGAAGAATCCACTATCGTACCAGTATGGAGCAGCTTCTTTAAGACAGGGAGTTTCCTACAACACAAGGTTATAAGGTGATGCAAAACGTAGTCCTGTAATGCTTACAATGACAACAAAAGGTGCAGTGTCGAGGATGGATTGAGGAACCTCACTGCTCCATACTTGTACGATAGTGGATACTTGTGTATCTCTGGATTCAGAGGCGTTATATGTTAGTATCGTTTGGGCTCTGTGCAGATATCTCACTGATGGTCTGTAGACGGTACCAATAATGTTCTGTACGTTTTTATGTTATTTAACAAGAAAAACAAAAAGGAAGAAATTATAACACACTTACATTAAAAACTCTTCTTTCCCCAATGCTCTCATAGAGGAACACCTTCTGGGTCCTGTGTTTCCTGCATTCTAAAAATAAATAACACCATTTTAATAATTAGGTAATAAGTCTTCCAAACAATCATTTAAAGAAATGTATTGTATAGTATATAGTATAGTATAGTGCAAATCAAACCTTTTCGACTTTTCTTTGACGGTGGAGGCGGTGGAGGAGAAGACAAGGAGGAGAGAGAAGGCTGGGAGCATGGAGGAGGTGGAGGAGAAGACAAGGGGGGGAGAGAAGGCTGGGAGCATGGAGGAGGTGGATGAGAAGACAAGGGGGGGGAGAGAAGGCTGGGAGCATGGAGGCGGTGGAGGAGAAGACAAGGGGGAGAGAGAAGGCTGGGAGCATGGAGGCGGTGGAGGAGAAGACAAGGGGGAGAGAGAAGGCTGGGAGCATGGAGGAGGTGGAGGAAGAGAAAAAAGATGGAGAGTAAATGTCTCCGGAAGCTCTGGCTCTGGCTCTGGCTCTGGCTCTGGCTCTGGCTCTGGCTCTGGCTCCGTCTCTGTCCCTCGCTCCGTCTCTCGCTCTGGCTCTTGCTCTGGTCCAGGGGGGGCTGGTGGACCAGCAGATGTCGATGCAGCTTGTTGTGCAGCACACACTGCAAATGTTGAAAATAATACAAGGGAAAATTAACAGAACACATTTTAAGGAAGACTTATTTTTGGCCTTACTTGCAAGAAATTAATTAAATGCATTGAATTTCCCTCTTATTAGAAATCAACCAGGTAGTTCTTAAGTGAATGAAATGCAGGTAGTGTGAAAATAATGTTTTTAAGCTACCACAGCTGACTGTAGACATATTGCTATGTTTCTCATATCAGTGTTTAACACAACAACTTATCGTATTTAGTTAAGACCATGATCATAATGAAAATGTAGTTGCAGTCTGGAGCAGCTTCTCTCATTAAACTAGAAATAATTTAAAACTTGCAGATAAATACATTAAATCTGTAATGAAACATGGTGATAAGACTTTTGACAGGTTGTTGCCGGGTATGTTTTTGCAAAGAACCACGTGCGTCTCACAGAAGAAAATAGGCATGACTTTTCGGATGCCCAGATAAAAAGCATAAGCCGTAATGATAAGCACACGTGCAGCGTACGGCACCATGTGTGTCCTGGACATTAGGGTGCGAGGTAGGAGTGTCATGATGTCTAATTTCATTGAATGTCTTTTGCCTCAACTCGTCTCTCGAGGTGTCTCCTCCTCTTCTCCCATCTCATGTGAGAGGGATTAAGACATGAAGAGAGGAGGCAAGAGTTACAAACTGGGAAAACAGAGCAGCCTCATATCTTTATGATGCCTGCAGAGATGTGTTTGTATTACAGACACATGCATAACGTGCATGCTTGCTAACTACAGGTGAGTAATGTCGACATTTGCATTCAATTCAACCCTTTAAATATTTGTGTATAGCACATTTCAATGTTGTCCAAAGTGCTGTACAGGCTTAAAACACAATACAAAATAAAGAAATATGCATACAAATAATTAATTATAAATAAAAACTAAAAAGTAGGTAACTGCAATACCATTAGTGTGGTACCCTCATATTAGTATCTTAGTGTTCACAGTGATAACATGCTGGCCCTGACAAGCCCATGTTGACAGCCTTTGTTCTATAATACAGCATAGGTTGTATTATATAAAAAAGGCTCAGGGGGGGGATGACATTTTAATGATATAACGGGATAGATGTAACAGAAGTGTGAATTTGATGAATGCATTGACACAAAGCCCATGGACGACTACACAATGAGATAATAAAGTACAAGTATGATCTTACTTTTCAGGAGGTACTCATAGAGTTTCCTCATTTTGAGTAGGATCTCCCTAACGACCCCATCAGCATTTCCAAAATGGTGGACCAGATCCCCACGGATCTCCCCACTGCGGCCCTTATTGGAAAGGAAAAGGACCGGGCTGGAGCCAAGGGTGTGTAGTTTAAGAACCTGCAAGAATTGGAGCGAAAAAGATTGCATACAGGCACATTGATCAATGATACAAATCTTTTTAAAGCCAGAAAAATGGTTTCACATTCACTGAGGGCAAGGCTGTTTGACAAATAAGATATGTAATCGTCTGAGAGGCCAAACATCTTAAATAATAAGTCATTTAAACTCACAGATAGCTCGGCCGACTTAACGGTCCTGCTGGCGTTCCTGTTGCTCTTCACAGAAGCCCCCCAGCTAGAGTCCTTTAATTCCGCTTCTTTTTTTTAAAATGTTTTATTTATTTGAAGGGGGCAGACACACACCACACATGTTTTACGCCCAAGGGAATTTGGGGCCTGGCAGGAGGGGCACAGTTGTTTTTTGGGCTTTGTCATTCTGCAAATGAAAGTTAAACATAGAGGGATTATCTCAAAAATGTTTGCTGTCAGTTGATCAATTTGTTCTCAAATACACAAATATGTTATTAAGTTTATGCTCTATATTAAATGCAATTGGAGAGACAGAAGATACAGTCTAATATGCTGTGAATACTTGAGATAGTGCGCAAACTTCCAATGGTTTGAATCAAATTAATATATTCATATGTGAATATTCAATATATTCAAACACAAATGACAAGTGGGGTTTTTGTATAATAGAATGTAACATTTAAACGCCAATTAACATTCTGTTAATAATTAGGCTAATGTGTACTGACTTCTAATGTACTGTGTAATTTGTTCACATATAAACATCATGACATTAAATTATGGCATTCCTTCTTGATGACAGCTTATGGTAAAAAAAAACAAATGACCAGCAACCGCAGTGACGCGTCCTAAACATTTTACGTCATTACACCGAACATGTAAAACACTCCCGCTAAGTAATAAATAATAAATAAATAATAATAATTACAAATACTTTCGCTCCAGAGAGTCCTCTTTGTTTTGATGAGCGATACAACTAACAGTGCTAGCTCCTTTGATGACTACGACATTGTACTAACACAGCTAGCTAGCCACACGGTGGCTAATGCTAGCTTCTAAATGATCCGTTATTACAAAAAAGAAAATAACTGTTACAGACTACATTTTCTTTAAGTTTCTCGTACTGTCTTACGAATCCTGCTGCCTGGGTGGGACTTGAATACATAACCCAAATATTTTATTTGAGTTATATTTGAATATTGTCGAAAATTAAGTGAGCAGTCGAGTTTATTACAGCTTACCTTGCTGGTGTCTCAAGGTTCCGAGCAATGTATCACGTGAACTACGTGACCTCGAGACCTGGCCTTGCGAAGATAGCTGAGGATTGTGGGTAGTGTAGTGTCTTCGGCCATCCAAAACTCAAAACTACTTGTTTCTCAGAATTGAAGGGGAAAACGTGACAAAAGCATTTTACACTAAAGCCTATCAATGTCGTTTCATTAACAAGGATAATCTGGTGGTTTTTAGTTAATAAGTAGTGCAGATATCACCTATTTATGTTTAATCCAATCACAGAGCTTGTTGACTTATCACGAGGTTTTGTCGCAAAGCGGACAGACAATCACAACAATAGCTGGGGATTGTGGGTAGTGTAGTCTCTTTGGCGCTCTACATTTCAGAGAAAACAAGTTGTCTCAGAATTGTAGGGGAAAAACACAAAAGCATTGTACACAATTTAAACCTATCAATGTCGTTTAATTAACAAAGGTAATCTGGTGTTTTTGAGTTGATGAGTAATGGAGATATCACTGTCAAATCAATCGACAGTAAGGAGAATACTTACTTCCGGGTGTACAATTCTCCGTTATCCAATGGGAATGGACGCTCACATTGCCTTTAACAGCTGCCGACACAAACGAATGCCGTGCTTCCCTAAGCGTCAAATACCGACGCCGATGGGAATACATTGCAATCAGCTGAAAGCTCTTTGCATCCGTTTATGACGCTGATGGAAACTCGGCGCGTCACAACTGGACGCCACGGAATTCTGACCAAGCGTCGCTCCTGGACGCGTTGGGAGTGAGAGTGTGTTGATACATCACATGTAAGTGATTATTCTGATACCATCATGTTTCATCGGTTATAAACTGGCAAAGCTTTATTTGTCATTTATTTATCATCAATGTTGCAACCTTGTGGGGGAATGGCAGGGGCACATACACAAATATGATAATTTATATCATTTTAAATATTATTTGACCTAAACTTTTAATTCCCCCCCATTTCACACAACACAACATGGAGTCCACTATGGGCCAAAACTAACATGTACTGTATGTTTGCATAGTGTTTATGGCAGACGGATGCAGTGGGTCTCAGGAAGATATATAATAAAGGTGGGTTTGCTGCTGAGACTCCCTACACCTGGGACAGTTTATTTTATATTGTTATTACTGTTATTATATAGTACAACTGACACTTTATTTTATATTGACAATGTTTACTGACATGTACAACTGACACTTTAGTTACATTTAAAATATTTCTATTTAATGTTATGTCTTGAGAGTGCAATAAAGAAAACCGACATGGCGATTAAACAGATCCTGTATCAGTTTTTCTTCTTCTCTTGTTTTGTAGCGGGTTGCAAACAACTTTAAGGTGCTTACCGCCACCTACTGTACTTGTAATCTTCCCTCAGGGAAAAGTACTCCGGTGTGAACGCGATCTGTACTAAGTACCCTGGGGTTAAAAGCGCCAGGGCTCTTAGTGCCGGAACTAAGTACAGGAAAGTACTTGGTGTGAACGCGGCTATTGATGTAAATACATACACATATCGGTATGTTGTATAAATATTGCAAATCAAGACCTTTATTCACTACTTATTACCAAAAATCGTAGTTCTATCTCCGGTAATCATGCATTCATATGTCCCGCCACGAACTTCCGGGGAACTATTGACTCTCCCTGAACCACGTGACGATCAAGCATTTTGGACTTCCGCTGTCGTAACTCTTCTATCTATATGGCGCTGGGCTAAGCTAACCTGTAGCTGCTCCCTCCACACTCACAACAACTTCATACAGACATAAATAAAGCAGCTGTATTCGCCATACAGGAAACACACATTTAAAACGGTTTTGCTTGCCGTTTTTATGTACACAAGCATTCATTAATGGTTCGGAAAGTGGCACTGTACCTTAATAATATAAAGGCTTGTATTTGCGTGCATTTCCTGCTCGGAAAGTTGCAATGTACTAAGAGTGGAGGTGTCCTGAGATTAGCGCCTGCAGGCAGGCTCCATGGACCTGTCAGCTCCGGACAGCGCAAAATGCGTACATGAAGCGCTACGTCATGAACGCAAGAAATCTACCCTCGTGGGGGCGCGCTCATCTGATTGGCTATAGATAGAAAAAATTACAAGTACGAATCGGGTGACCGTCAGGGGAGTCTCAAAAAACCCACACACGAATGCACAGCGATCCATGCACAGAAAGCGGTTTGTGTTTGTAGGTGCAGCGGTTTTAAACGGAAAACAAATATGTGAGGATCAAAAATACGTAAAACTTTTTTCTGTATTTGGATTTTATTTACATGTATATGAAACGGAACACATTTGTGTGTGCATTGAAAAACACAAGTGTGGATCCGGAAATACAAGTGTGACTCCTTTTGCGGATCATGAAATACAAGTGTGAATCCTTCTGTGTGCATGTGTGTATTATGAGACTGTTCTGAGCCCATAGTGTGTTTCCTGTTGCCTTGCCTTTGTGTTTCTGGGCCCTCCTCCTGCAGAAGAACAGCCCAGCCAGAGATAACATGAAGATCTTGGCGAGCACAATCAGCCCCACATACAGCGGACCCCCTGCGGTGGGTTACACATACATATCATGATTCAATACACACATAAACAAACTCAAACACACTCGGATCAATGGTTTACCTTTGTTACTAAATGAGAACGCATTGTATATAAATCACAGTGTTACACCCTTTAGACTGCAATGGCATATGCGGTGTAGAAAAAGCTTCACTTTGTGTTCTTCAAAACATAAAAGCTGTTGGTAAGCAGCACCTGTTGCACCCTTCCTCCATCACTTCTTCTATTTGGCATGCAGTAATGTTTTATAAACACATTACCTTTTACTTCTGCCTCATCTTCGTATAAGATCAGTTCAAAAACACCAGGTTACGTTTTGTTTAATATCTTCATAACTTGATACGATCACTGACATTAGCAATTCATACTTTAATATAATATTCAGATGAATCATCAACCTTCATGCAGTGCTTGAAGTAGAGCGTTTTTTTGTGGATGTTTTGATTTATGTTGTAATTATGTTTTGTCGAATGTTAATATTAGAGCTAAAAGGTGGGTGTGGCCAGTAAGGGTAATGGAAGTGGGGAAGGGGATCTTGGCAAGATAACTTTGCGACCTGGCTCGATTTGGCCTCGGTGATCCCATAGGAAAACGTTCAGTAGTCTTCGTTTCTCTTCAGTTTCATAGTGAAGCCTAAATGATTTCACGAAGCCTTCAAGGGACTGTGTTGTCAAACATTTTAAAAAGTACCTGAAGCTGGTGAAGCTGTTCCCTCCGTCTGCTGCTGATGGGTGGGGGTTTCAGTGGAAGATGATGAGGTTGTGAAACTTCTTAAACTGGAGCTTTGACTCTGAGGTGTTGGGGGTGAGGAGGCTGACTGCACTTCAGTGGAAAAAGGTTGAAGAGTCCACTTTGGTTTGGAAGTGGTTGGAGCTGAGATCAAATCAAATCAAATCAAAGTTTATTTATAAAGCACATTTAAAAGCGATTTTTGGTCGGTCCAAAGTGCTGTACATGTAATAAATACTACAATCATAAAAACACATTACTACAATCACAATAAAAGACAATAAATTACAACAGATATATATAAAAAACACAGGGAAAAGTCAGGAAGTCGTGCTCCGCTCTGACTAAAAGGCCAGGGAGAAGAGGTGTGTTTTAAGAGTAGATTTAAAAACCCCTAGGGTCTGGGCCGACCTCACATGGAGGGGCAGAGTGTTCCAGAGCCTAGGGCCAGCTGCTGCGAAGGCTCGGTGCCCTCGGGTTTTGAGCCTGGTTTTGGGCACTATCAGCAGCAGCTGGTCAGCAGACCTTAAAGCTCTGGCTGGGGTGTAGCGCTGGAGGAGTTCAGCTATATAGGCCGGAGCCAGCCCATTTAGTGCTTTAAAAACAAATAAAAGGAGTTTAAAATCAATTCAGAACTGAATTGGAAGCCAGTGCAGTGAGGCCAGAATTGGGGTGATGTGGTCACGCTTTTTGTGGCCAGTCAGAAGACGTGCAGCTGCGTTCTGCACTAGCTGCAGGCGTTTAATTGACGCCTGGTCCATACCCACGTACAGAGCGTTGCAGTAGTCCAACCTCGAGGTAACAAAGGCGTTAATAACCCTTTCCAGGTCTTTAAAAGATAAAAACGACTTGGTCTTGGCCAATAGTCGTATTTAAAAAAAGCAGGTTTTGACTATGCTGCTGACCTGCTTATCGAATTTAAAAGCGCTATTGAAGGTCACTCCAAGTTCGTGACAGAGGGGAGGATATTATTTTTGAGGGATCCCAGAATATCAACGTGGGAGGCTAGAGGTTGGGGTCCAAAAAAGATAACCTCAGTCTTGCTCTCATTGAGGTTGAGGACATTTTGGCTCAGCAAGGATTTGATCTCTGCTAAGCAGTCCATCAATAGCTGTAATGAGTTTACATTTGAATTGAGTGGCAGATAGATCTGTACATTGATGGCGTAGCAGTGGAAGGGGATGTTGTGTTTTGTGAGAATTGAACCGAGGGGCAGTATGTACAGTAGAAAAAGGATGGGGCCCAAAATCGAGCCTTGGGGAACCCCACAGATAAGAGGGGCTTTGGCAGAGGAGAAGGCACCTAGCTGCACTGAGAAGCTACGGTCTGTCAGGTAGGACCTGAACCATGCAGAGCCTGTGATGCCAGCGGACTGTTCAAGCCGTGACAACAGGATGCTATGGTCCACAGTGTCGAAGGCAGCTGTCAGGTCTAACAGCACCAGGACAGCTGGGCTACCTGAGTCGGCGGCTAGGAGCAGATCATTAAAAACTCTTAAAAGGGCTGTTTCAGTGCTGTGCATGGGTTTGAAGCCAGACTGAAACTTTTCATGGATGCCATGCATGGTTAAAAAAGACTGCAGCTGGGCGTAGACTACTCGCTCCAGGGCTTTAGATAAAAAAGGTAGCTGGGAGATGGGCCTAAAATTTGCGAGAATGGAAGGGTCGAGATTTTTCTTTTTAAGTAGTGGCTTGACCACGGCATGTTTGAAGGCAGCTGGGACACATCCTGAGCTAAGAGAGGTATTTATAAGTAATAAAATACTTGCTCCAACTGATTCGAGGACATCTCTGAGAAGGCGAGAGGGAATGCTGTCTGAGGTGCAGTTTGTCGGCCGCAGGTGCTTGACTACATCCGAGAGAGAAGAGAGGGATACAGGCTCAAAGTGGTCGAGGACAGCAGGGCACAGAAAAGGAGCAGGATCTGGGGTAGCACTAGTGTGGGCTAGCCTAAGAGCAGATACATTTTCAATAAAAAATGTAAGAAACTTATCACAGAGAGTAGTCGATGGCACAATTGGAGAAACATCACAGGGATTAATGATAGAGTTGAGGACATTAAAAAGAACCTGAGGTTTATGGCTGTTTTTGGAGATTAATAGAGAAATGTGCTCTGTTTTGGCTGCTTTGACTGCCGTCTGGTAGTCAGAAAGGCAAGCACGAAGGATTTCTAGGGAGACATGGAGTTTATCCTTTTTCCATTTTCTCTCTGCACGCCTGCAAGCGCGTCTGAGAGCGCGTCTGAGAGCGCGAGTACAGTCCTTTAGCCACGGCTCTGAGAGAACTTTGGTGCGTCTAAGCGTAAAAGGAGCAACAGAATCCAGTATTAGTGTGCATGTCGAGTCAAACATGGAGATAAGCTCATCAGCACTAAAAACACAGTTCACCTCTAATTTACAGATCGGAGAAGCATTAAAAACATCAGAGAACTGTGAGGCAGTCAAGGGGTTAATCGAACGCAGACGACGCGCAGGGGCACATGATTCGACTCCTGCGGAAGGGATCGAGGTTGTAAACAGAACCGGTAAATGGTCTGAGATACACGTTGCTGCACATATTTCATCCACAGATACAGACAGTCCAAACGATAATACTAAGTCCAAAGTGTGTCCTTTTTCGTGTGTTGGGCCAGCCACGGACTGAACGAGACCAAAAGAATCAAGGAGATTTAAAAAGTCCCTAACCAGAGGTTTGGACTCGCAACACACATGGACATTGAAGTCTCCGGAGATCAAAACACGATCATATTTCACCATGATCCCGGACAGAAAGTCAGAAAAGTCATTTATGAAATCCTTATTGCACTTTGGCGGACGATACACGACTGCGCAGAGTATAGGCGAGGCCGGGTTCAGTTCAAAAAGCTGCAACTCAAAGCTAGCATAGCTAGATACAGGGTGAAGCAATCGGCATCGGAGGCTAGCTCTAAACACTGATGCTATGCCGCAACCATGGCCGGTGGCACGGGGGGAGCTGAAGAATGTACAGTCAGGAGGAAGAAGTTCAGAGAACGGTGTATACTCGCCAGCGTGGACCCAGGTCTCCGTCAGAAACATAAAATCCAGTTCACGAGAGGTGAAGAAGTCGTTTAGCAGGAACGTTTTGTTTGCTATCGACCTAGCATTTAGCAAAGCCATGCAAAGTTTTCGCTCCGGGCTTGCCGAAGGTGTTGTGCGTCTCAGCGGACGAAGATGTGCGTGTTGAACGCCGCGCGGGCCGGGAGCAGTCAGTCGGGCAGGAGGAGCTGCCAGCGGGCCCAGCAGAGGCCGCAGCTCCGGAAAAACAGGGCGAATCCACCGATCCCTCCCATGGCGTGCAGCGGGAGGGCCATGACATCCGAGGCGTGGATAAGTCCCAGAAGAAGCCGTCAGGTATGCCTTAAGATGGACCAGTGCACCACCACGCTTTCCCCGTCGTCTAAAGCGCTTTCGGTGAGGCAGGATGCAGGGCAACCGGCGCAGGCAGGTGGGAATATCCGACAGTAGAGGGGGGGGGGGACGATTTATGGTTGCCAGATGTAGGTTTGGGCAGCAATATCAACTCCAGTGAGGGTCTGAGGTGGAGGAGAGCTTGGCGATCGTAGACGAGCAGAGCAGAGACATTCTGACAAACATAAAACAAAAACAGGATAGCTAAAGATGGAGCGCTGAGGGAGCGGCGAGCCGACACAGGCGCCATCTTCCCACACACTGGTCACAGCTGTACGGTCTCTCCGTAGTGACGCATCAACCGTCCTGATCAACAAAGACACAAAGAAATTATGTGAAAAAATATTGGCAGTATTTTAGTAAAGATACATTTTAGAGTGAGTATTTTATTTGGAATCATAACATATAATGCTTATAATCAAAATTCATTCAGTTTATCAGGTTAAGGGGCGGGCCATCTCTAAGCGATTGACCAATCACAACAGAGCCCGCCAGCTAACCAATCAGAGCAGACTGGGCTCTGGTTTCAGACAGAGGGTGAAAAGAGGTGCTGCAGCACAGGCAGTATGAGAAAAATAAAGAGCTTGTTGAACATTAAAGCATGGAGACATGTCTCAGTAGAGACACTACATACTGATATGAACCTGAACATGAGAATAACAGGGCCCTTTAAGAATTGGACCCGTTGTTAAGTGATACATGTTTACAGTTGTAAGATTACATATATTTGGTATTTGGAACCCTAAAACCTAAGCATACTTTGTCTTTCAGTAAAAACTCACCATCTTCTACGATGATTTCTATCAGATCTTGTGAGTTTGGAAGCAAATCTCTGTCCAGACCACATATGTACCGTCCTGAGTCGGACTTCGTCAGCTTTGTGATGCCAACGCGAACGACGTGATATGACAGAAAAATAGTTGATAGATAGATATATTCAATGCTGTATCTGCCTTGTGTAGCCTTGTCACCATTCGTTTCAATGAGAATGTGTTCTTTACAGTCTGGTTTGCAGAGTAACTTCCTTTTTCCTGAAAGTAAAAAGGAGCAATGAACTGAAATATTTCCTCCTTCAGTCCCTGTAAAGACGGGGTGTCCTTCCGCAGAGACAAGACCAGTGTTTGGACCCTGCAGGGCTGTTAAAAAGAAAAGCAACAGTCACTGTCTGTGCCTCCTGTAACTAATTACAGCAAATACTGAACTACATTTACACATTGTCAAACAACAAGCTGCGGTAAATCACAGTCTAACAGGCATTGGATCTATATTGTTATCACATGAAACAGTTTCACAAAAGCAAGTATGACATTATTGGAAAATCCTCTTTAACTTTGTTTTTAACTTAACATATAAGACGAGATAAACCTATTTAATGGCATACAACATAGTAGCAGCTCCATTATGCATTAAAACGTTTTCTGTAAAATATAAAGTTAATATGACATTAAAATAAAACATCAGCCACTGCAAAGTTTTATTTCGGACTTTATAAACACACTTACATATGTACCCATAAACAGTCAATGTCAACTATTCATACATTCAGTCAAACTAGAAGCTGTTACAGGTGTTACTTTTGAGTTTTCTGTCGTAAAATAAACATTAGTATTTACATTAGTTGATCACATTGTTTAAGTCAATGCAGTTCAATTTGCTGAATTAATTTTAAACCCCCTTTCTCCATGACAACCAAACAAACCATAAGATGGTTACACGTTGAAATCTCCAGAAAAAGCAAGTGAATGAACCCTGGAGTTCTAAATCTAAGAGGGCATATTGACTGATTAATCAACCCTGAAGTCACAAAAGCATGCATTTGCAGAGACTTCCTGAGAAAGATTTATTTTGGGAGCCTCTAGCAGGTTTCTCCGAGAACGCTTTTTGCTTATTGTGTTCGAGAGGTAGTTTCCTGTGTGAAGTCTCAGCAGACCCAATGTGAAAACTACAAAGTGAGACTATAAAAACTAACCTGGCTATGAGAAATGTATTTGAAAGCGTATGTGTTTGCAGGATTGTTGCTGAATTTGTATCCTCATGGTTGATTGCAATTATATTGTAAAAACCTTTGGATGAAGGTCAAATGTAAAAAAAAGTTGTTGATTACAAATACATTAGGAATATGCTCATACGTTTTTTATATTAAATACAAATAATGTGACTCCTACTCATGGCTGTTCACACCTTTACCCACACAAACAAACAAACAAACAAACAGCTGATGGTCACACAGGGGGAGTTTAACATTAAATACAGAAAGGAAGATGACATTATAGAGAAATGACAGAACTACAAAGTGTACTCACTGAGAACGAAGAAGATCAAACTGTGGCAGACGTCCATGTTCGAGTCTCTGATGGTTGAACGCTGTCTCTCTTTCTTCTTCACCGGCAAACCAACACGTTTTCACTTCTCTAAACGATGGAGTCCCTGCTTAAAATAAAACACTCACAGCTGGACTCTCCTCTCTAACACCTGCATGTGTATCACGTATGGTTTCACTTTAAAACTTTGTAACTTAATGCAGCAAAATAATATCTTTTGCTGTTAACATTTAAATTATAAAATTATTGTCAAACACATTTCAGAAATGATTTGTTTAAGAAAACTTTTATTTTCATCCCGAGAAATTGTGTTGTGCAGCAGATGCAGTACAGAGCAGGAAGAGTGCTAATATAAAATACAATATAAAAAATAAAACTCTATAAAAAAAGGTGCAAATCCAAATATATATATAAACAATACAAACAGGTTAAAAGTCTGACACATTACACAACAGTATGAGGAGTGGCATCTTGTAACCCGTACTGACCACATCTCTAGTTTCATATTTATTTATTTATATTCCGCTATAATTAAACATTTCTGTAAAATAAGCCTTTAACCAAAATAGTCAATTTAATAGTCAAAGCTAATTCGGAGCAACATATCTTATGCTAATCTGCTAACTTGACTAGAAAAGTTTACCTTACAGAGATAACTTTAATACCATATCAAGTGTAATAAAATGAACTTTATAAATAAATTGAAGCCATAAAAGAGCTTTTTACATTAAATTACATCTCATTTAGATTACGCTTTTATCCAAAGGGACGTACAATAAGTGCAACCAGCTTTGACCTGAAACAACTGTTGAAGCAGCACGTTTGTGAACTAGAGCAGAGATGGACTGATCATCACATGACGTCATTCAAAGCAGGTTTGAAATAAGTAAATGATTAAATAATCGTACATATTCCCACAAACATCTCTTAGTTTCAGAATATGTACACGGCTGCTTAATTCACACCAGCTTCTTCTGCCAGACTGTGAGAGTTATTGGGGGTTGTTAACAGTAGAGTACAGAGGGGGCTCATCAGAGCTAGCTTCCACCTGAGGAACAGAGTAGATAACACACTCAGCGTCACCGTGGAAACCGCTTTGGGACGAGCCGACGCTGACAAATTTGATCTCAGAGTAGGTGGGTTGACTCGGGTCGTCTTCAGCCTGGAGGGAAAAACATTGCTTGATTAAATTTGTCTTTAAAAACAGAACAAAACAAGCAACATGAATCAAAGCCAAATCCGGCATTTCAGTAAATATGGATAGGAAGCAGCAACAGGTGCAATAAATGTAGCCCTACCGAGCTAATGTGTTGTGATCCAAACGTTTAAATTGTATAACTTTTCTCAAACTCACGTCTGGTGCAGAAGCATTTTGTGTTTCCACACGAGGTTCTGAAAAACACAACAGTACTTTGAGAAAAAGACTCAAAGATTTTCACACATGATATAACACATTCCCCATTTAAACCAATATTTGGGCCAACCCTTAAACAACAAGATAAATATATGTGTTTTGAGTTTGAAAACAACAGAACATATTTTGTCATTTAGCAACCTGTCAAATTTAAATTAGTTAAAAAAATGGAAAAGCCTATGAGCTGACTTCACTCCAAAATAGAGGAAGCTATCCTCTTAGCTACCTCTATTTTTTTTATGTGTGTTTTTATTATTGACCAAAGGTGTTGTTATAACTGGAACTGGCAGAGGGATAATCCTTCAGTTGTTGCAGAGGAAACAGGTGCTACATGTATGCTTTGTAAGTCGCAACATCACGAACATAGAACATATAGTCTAGTAGCATCTACACCATTACACACACACACACACACACACACACACACACACACACACACACACACACACACACACACACACACACACACACACACACACACACACACACACACACACACACACACACACACACACACACACACACACACACACACACACACACACACACACACACACACACACAAAAATCAGGCTGCCTACAATTCTTATGTTTTTCAGCAGTTGGGTTATTTTTATCTGGTGTCATGGATGGACTTTTTTGTGTGAGAAACAAATAGAATCTTGCGTCTGTGTTTAAAGTTAATATAACAAGTCAAGAGCTAACAGCTGCTACCATTTTTTGTGAACAATTGTTTCTGTGTGTGTGTGTGTGTGTGTGTGTTACCTGGTTCCTCACTTTTGGCTTTACAAGTCCTCTTCCTGCAGAATACCAGCACAGACAGTGATGACACGATGACCAGGACGACCAGAGTCAGACGCACATACAGGATCACACCTGTGGTACAAGTTACAGTTACTAGTAAACTATAACATCAACACTAAGAGACCCCATAATACATTTGGGTATTAGCTTATCTTTAGGGGAAGACAACAGGTCAACAGTATTTGCCATATACCTCCTGTAGAAATAGAGTACATGTTTTAAAAGCTGGGAATATGATTTAAGGTGAAGCATTTTAAAATCTGATTTGTAATTTGTGTACTCGATGCCAACAGAAATGTACAGATTGTGATTGTAGAAAAAGCATAGAACATTATGATGGAAGAATGTGATGGCCATTCTCATGCTCCTTTATGTTTCATAAGTTGTTGAAACGTTATCTAGTAAACACAGTGTGTGGATGTACCTGTAGTTGTTGTTGATTCAGGTTGCTCTGTGGTTTTAGGGGAGGCTGGTGAAGATGTGGAGCTTTCACTTTGGTTTGATGTTTCTGTAGAGGCTGATGGGACGGATGATGAAGGAGAAGAAGTGGTCAGAGCTGTGAACAAAAACAAGCAAGAAGTCCTGATGAGAGAAATTAGATCCTCCTCTGTGTCTGTCTGTCAGCTTAACTCTTTTAAATTGGATTTAAAATATTAGCAGCTTTCAGTAAAAAAGGCAGCAGTTTGTTTATATGTATGTATTTGTGTATACTGTAGATGTTGCATCTATACAGAGCTTTGGAAATACTGTATGTAACAATGGTCATACTAATACAGCTATTGCATTTAGTTTAATTGAAAACTGTCTTCAGAGACATGAACAAACATTTTCATTTTGAAGCAGAAACTCACCATCAGTGACGATGAGCCTAAACCAATGGGATGGATCTCGAGAGTTAGTTCTGCCCAGACCACACCTGTACCATCCTGAGTCAGACTGGGTCAGCTGTTCGATGCTCACATACAGAAATCCTCCTCTTTGATATCCTTCAACATATCTGATGCTGTATCTGTCTTTCAAATATGTTTCACTAGTTGTTTCAACAAGAATGTCTCCTTCACATTTCTCCTTGCAGAAGTACATTTGGGTCCCAGAGCGAGTAAAGTAGCATTCAACTACAATATTTCCTCCAGTTCTAGCATTGATTGTTTTTTCTGCAGAAAGATCACCATACAGCATTGCTGTTGAAAAAAACAAACAATCAAAAGTTACTATTTGTAGATTACAAATTGTAGTTTCAATATTTTAAACTTTGTATATTTTCAGACGTGATCCAGTCACTGAGGGATGAGGTGTGACGATTTAATGAAACAGCTTTTTGATTGAAATTCTTTATTATTTTATTTCAGTTTGATTTGATATCATTATACTTTGGATTTATATTATATTTGAATGCTTTAATAAAATTGCAGGCTTTGTATTTTTAGTTACAAATAGTGTCTCATTGAGCTTAACTGATAATTAAATATGTGAACTTTAGGCAGGAGATCTGTTGACATTTTTTGGAAAGGATTTCTTAACCCTTTGAACTGATCATTTTTATATTATGACTTACCCTGAATTACCTTGAGTTCATATGCTCATAACTTCCCTAAAACATTACTTATCTAAACACTTCTGCATTAACTGTGCTTGAGAAAAGAGGAGCTTGTCTCTTTGTGCAGAAGTGTTTTAAATGGTGAGGTTTAAGCAGAATGCATGTTTTAGGGAAGTAGTGCGCACACAATAAATGACATTTGGACTAAACAGCATTAGTTGTGTTAGAGTTAGTTAACGGATGTTTTAATTCACCAAGACTTTTCTCCATTTTGGGATTCTTTGTTCACCGTGGAGTCATGCTAGAAAAATTTTCTTCACAAATTCAAGGTAACACAGGATGAGTTATGAATTCATCTAAAAATTGTATATTTGGTGGGTAAAGTATTCCTTTCATTCCTTCATTGTCTTACTTTTCAACAGAACAGAGAGCTGTCTCATAGACTCTACTTCATTCAGCGAATGGAAAACACACAACAGACCAATATGCTCGTGCCCCTGGTATTAAATTCTTCATCACTAAAATATCCCTTGAGTCAACAATAAGTGTGGGTTGTACAATAATATTCAAATACAATTGTGTAGTCGTTTCTATTTCAGTTTATCAGTTGCTTTCAGAAGACATGTTGGATTTAAATGAAGTAAAGGTGAGAAGATAAAACAATTTCTGGACAAGAAAGAACATTCAGTTTTTAGTAGAAACTCACCATCAACAACAATGATTTCAATATACTCGTATGAAGCCGATGACAAAGATGATCCCACACCACACCTGTAGCGTCCGGAGTCAGACTTGGTCAGCTGACTGATGGTCACAAAATGACGTCTATCTTTATAATCAATGCTGTATCTGCCACTCTGAGCTGTGGCATCAGTTGTTTCAATGAGAATGTCTCTATTTTGTTTACATGGTTCCTTACAGAAGAACTTCCTGGTTCTAGAAGAAGGAAAGGAGCATTGAACTCTGACATTTTCTCCTTCAATTCCTGAATAGACAGAGTGTTGGGCACTGAAGAGACCGGTGTTTCCATCCTGCAGAGCTGAACAAAAGATGAACAATAGATGAACCATCATTAGTAGTGGTCAGTACTTCCTGTAAGATGCTGCAGTCTGATCACAACACTTCCTGTTTCACATGAACACAGATCCTCAGAGTTAAACCACAGCCTGTGACTGAAGGTCACCATCAGCACTGCAGGTTCATGTTACCGTTTGGTCTGAGATCTTTATCCTTCTTTAGACACAAAGACTACATGAAGTCTCTATCTGTAACTTTAAGCGTCACATTAACGCAAATCCTTAAAGTACATAACCGAAAAAGTGTTTTATGTCCACACCCCTTTTTTAATTTATGACATTTTTGGACAAAACACTTAGATACAAATATTTTTTGTTTCAGCAGCAGTGTCAAGCCGTACGCGAGTTATACATGTTTAAAAGATACAATAAGATACAAATATAATAAATTGTTGAAATTAACATTAGCGGCATGTATATATAGTAAGAATACAAATCAAAAGATCAATAAATGAATCAAGAAAATATTTTGCAGATGAAATGATTATGAAAACAATCATATTCATTATTTCACAGAAAAAAACTGTCATAATGACTTCATTTTATTAATTCAGTAAGCAGATAATAACTGAGTTTAATGATGATGTACAGTTTGTTTGAGGAAGTGAAGCTTAGGTCATTGGTTGCAAAGCTACTAAAAAGCCTAACTTTGAAATATTTGAATAACTCGTACTGCTGGAGCCTTGCATTAACTCAATAAATACTTGAAAGGAAAATGATTCAATTACTGACATGAAACTAAAGTGATGTACTCACAGAAGAGGAGGAAGAAGCAGATCAAAGTGTGAGAGACTTTCATGCTGAGACTCTGATGGTTTACCACTGACTGTCTTTCTTCACTGGCTAACCAGGAACTTGTTACTTCTTTAAATGATGAAGTCCCTCCTCCAAACACAACACACAGCTCTACTCTCCTCCCCAACGCAGAAACACATGGTCTAAAAATACTCCATTGAATGTAGGCCTACTGAATTGAACTTTCAGTTTCAGTAATCATTATGCATAATAGCTCCTTTCATAGTGTTGTTTTTATTATAGAATATATGGTTCTGTTTTTATGTCTCATGAATACATGTAGGAGCATTTTAATGTTGTAGTGCATAGGTCACCAACAGGCGGACCTACAGACCCGTACCTCTCATCAATACATTATTAAGGGATCTTCTATTTTAACCGGTGCAGACAGGGGGCGAAAGAGAGAGAGCGACACGGGGATGTCCTCGTTCACTCCAGCTTCTCAACGACGGCCTTTATTGCTGGCGTGCTCACAGTCCATCACCTGTCACTGGACTGCACTCCAAATAAATCCTTTCAGACGTGTGATTTAGTTTCCACATGTTTATTGAAATTAATTCATCCGTCTATTTTATTACAGTTTTCAATGTAATATTACTTGAAATTAGCAATTCATACTTTACTATAATATTCAGATAAATCATTAATGTTCATGCAGTGCTTGGAATTTTCTTGTAATTATTTTTGAACAGTTAGTAAGGGAGTAGGAAGTTGGGAAGGGGGCATCGGCATCTCGACTTGGCCTCGGTGATCCCGTAAGAAAACGTTCAGTAGTCTTCGTTTCTCTTCAGTCTCATAGTGAAGCCTAAATGATTTCACAAAGCCTGCTAGGGAACCCTAAAACTGTGTTATCAAACATTTTTAAAAAGTACCTGAAGCTGGTGCAGCTGTTCTCTCCGTCTGCTGCTGATGGGTGGGGGTTTCAGGGGAAGATGATGAGGATGTGAAACTTCTTAAACTGGAGCTTTGCCTCTGAGGTGTTGGGGGTGTGGAGGCTGACTGAGCTTCAGTGGAAAAAGGTTGAAGAGTCCACTTTGGTTTGGAAGTGGTTGGAGCTGAGATCAACGAAGACACAAAGAAAGGATGAGGTGCAGATTTTATACTGGCTGAAATAATAGTGGTAACATTACTTTGGAAGAAGTCAATTATTTTCAGTACTTAATTTGCAATCACACTAATAATGCTTATGAATAATATAAATACATGAGTAATATATATATTCGTAAAGGGGCCCTATTTAGCTTTTGGGCTTGTTCCCTTTCCTGTATTGTTACATACAGTAGGTTTGTGTGCATGTCAATGGTCTGCAAAGGCTAAAATCCCTGTTCCCTCCAGAGGGAGTTTCTCTCCAACACACTCCCCAGCAGCTCCATGACGCACCAAGAACATAAACAAATGTTTTCTGTAAAATATGTTAAAGTTAAGATAAAAACATATTTTCATTATTTTGCCAAGTTTAACTTCAGACTTTAGACACAAAAAATGATGTACAATCTGTGATATGGACACTGTTTAGTGTACGTATATATTAAGCAGAACAGAGTTGAATGAACTGTGTAGTGACCTTTCAACCTAATCTATACTTAAGCCCAGGGACGTGCACAGACATTTGGAGGGGCTATTGCTCTAAACTGGAAAAAGGGCCTCCCCCCCGAAAAAAAACATAAGACCTTTTGAAAATTCTAACTTGTTTTTAATGTAAAAGGTTCATAACATAAAAACACAACACTGTGACACACAGTTGACTTTTATGTCCAACTGCTAAATTCGTTATTCAGGCACATTTTTTGTTTTGCGGTCCATATCATTAAAATATCTAATGTTAGTAACTATTAAAGAAAAAATGGGGACAATCCTGTTTTAATGTAGTTTGACCATTGTAACTGCAGTCCAGACATACTAATAAAACAGGGCTTCTAACTAATTAGGCTACCTTAAATAAACTCACTAATTAATTAAACCAGTTCAATACGCATTATTCTTATTCTTATCATTCTTTATGAGCACAGTAACGGTAAGGTATCTAATTACTTATTTATTTAGAATCCCATAACTTAATAACAGAGATGGTCAAACTAAAGTAGAGACATGGCAGAAATCCTACAATGAAGCGGGACAGTGAAGTGTTCTCCGTGAGAGGGCGATCAAGAAAAGAGAGTGAGCGGCCCCGTTGAGGGAGTTTACTGAGCAGATGAAAAGACACAGAAAGACAGAAGCACAATAACAAGTATATTTAGGTGTTTTTTTTTGTAAATAACCGACGGTGTCAAGAGGAAGTAAAGTCCCCTGGTTTGTCCCCTATACTCTAACGCCAGGCAGGCATTTGGTGTGATCACCATATCCATATGAGGCCGGACTCGGAGGGCTTTCCTTTGCTTCCAGCTGTCAGATTGTAAACAAAGTCACGTGACTGGGGGCAGATGACAGCGCTGACAAGTTGTGTTTTATTAGTGATGTGTCGGTCGCGAACGAGCCGATTCTTTTGAACGGCTCTTTGGTACGAACGAGGGGAACCGAGTCCTACTTTGTGAGAGCCGTTCTTGTTATCGTTCAATCGTTGGTCCGCACTCACTGCCTGCCAAAATCCACTCGCCTTTTAAAAAGCTTGATTTTGTTCCCCAAACGTATTCTGTGAAGATCCGCCCCTACTCTGTTTGGTAGGTTTCAGCACGAGGAGTGAGATGGGGTGGGTCTTAACGGAATACGCGAGAGAGAGAAGTCATAACAAGTGGTACAGGACAGGTAGACAACGTGTTTTTCGGATGGTAAATGAGCCAAACGCGAAAACGCAGCAGCATTTGGATTCACTTCAACCAAAACCCAGGCAGTGATAAAGCGCACCATTTGTAAAGGCAAAATATCCTTTAAAGCAGGGTCAACAAATAATCTCCATCGCCACTTAAAAACACAGTATCTAATATTAAGAGTTGCATGAATTTCATTCAAGGCAAGGCAACTTTATTTACTTAACACATACAGAGGGTAAATTCAAAGTACATTCACTGACATGATGACATGGATATGGCGCCACCTTGTGTCATGTTTACAATGCCGATTATTGACATTAGGTCTGGCAATACAGTCAATCATTATCCTGGTGATTATTTTGCAGATAAACCTAGTAACCTTAAAAAAACGGCTCTTTTGAACGGCTCTTTTGAACGGCTCTTTGAAAGGAACGGAGCCATAAGATCCGGCTCCCTTCAAAGAGCCATAATTCCCATCACTATGTTTTATCACAGCGAGATGCTACAATACTAATTGTGGGCTTATCATGTTGATTCGGCCACAATAGAAAGCAAAAAAAAACCTCGCTCTCTCCAGAGGGGCAGGTCAGACAAAAATGGCAAACGGGCTGTTGCCGGGCAACATTAGCCCCTACCTGTGCACCAGTGACGTGCGGTGAGGTTCATGGCTGGTGAGGCACTGACTCTTTCAGAGTCAGATTTACAAATATTATAGCCTATTTTGACCTTAATCGAAATATTCTGTTATTTTCAAAAGCTTTTTTAGTCTGATGCTATGATTAATTTTAAACAGACCGATCAACAAAAGGATACCCAACAAAAGGATCCCATTTTCATTACAGTTGTGGTCTTACCTTGACTTGAAGATGAATATAAGTCCATGCTATCCTTCTGGACAACAATCTCTATTACTGTTTTGTAAAAGTCCTCCTTATCTTCCTGTAGTTTCAAAAGTCTAGTTTGTTGTTTGCGGTAGAATAACAGTAGCAACAAGAACCTGTGGGCTCACGTGCGCCCCCTTCAGTGCGGCAGAGGTTATGGCTGCCTCTCCTGGTGATTTTTTCATTGCCGTCGTACGATGAGACCAGCGAGCCTAAATATCATATATACGTGAAATAAGTTATTTAGAGACTATGGATGGCGAGGATAAATGTAATAAAGGGATCTACAAACATTACATTGGTGACCTACAGTGAGATGGTAACAGGCATGTGCTTAGGGCCCGCTTTCCAGCCAGTTTCTGTGGGGTGACGCATTCTGAATTGAGGCAGAGCTCATCTGTGCCTCACCTCACCCCACAGTAAATGGCTTGAGCGCGCTCACAAAATAAGTGGCCGCGCTAAATTAGTGCCCGTGCTCCAGCAAGTTACTGTGGGCTTACGTGAGGCAGAGCTCGTCCCTGCCTCACTTCTCATCGCTCCCGTAGCGGAGCTCGGCACATTTGCTGATTTTGACTATAAAATGCGATTGGAATCATACAGAAATCACATTTACACAAGATCAGTGGAGACATTTTATTATTATTATTATTTAGTTTTTCTTTAATTGTTTTTCCGTTACATTGGAGTATGACAGGTGAGGCTCTGCCTCCCCTGCCTCCACTGACTGCACGTCGCTGCTGTGCACGTCCCTGCTTAAGCCACTCAGGGTTGCGAACGGGAGAACTTTGTTCGGATGCTTGTTACAGACTATAAAACAATTTCCATATGAGTCGTATACCCTTGAATATCCTTTATTTGGTGTTCCATATATTCACCATATTGATTGTATCCACATTGCTTCTTCTGTTACCATTCAGAGAACAATATGCCTGCCAGTCACGCTGGATACAAACAGTTTAACACAGCTCAACTCGACACGGCTTCTCCAGACACGGTCAAAAACTGTTTGCTACTGCATCTGATCACCCAGTGAATTACATACATTCACAAGTGATTGCTCCATCTTGTGTTCAATGGCAGAACTGCATTTTACATTAAACTTGTGCAGATAAAATAAAAACATAGACACATACATTAGGCACAAAATGATGTTCAATCTGTGATATTGACACTGTTTAGTGTACGTATTAAGCAGAACAGAGTTGAATGAACTGTTCATAAATTCAGTCAAACTAGAAGCTTTTACAGGTTTAAATTTGAATATTCTGTCTCACAAAAAACTTTGGTAAAATGTCAAATGTTTTAAGTCAATGCAACATTATTTAAAACTTATTTGCAATTATGAAAAACTGAAACATCCCACTTCTCCATGAAAACTGAACAAACCATAAGATTGTTATATGATATTGAAATCTCCAGAAAAAGCAAGTTAATGAACCGTAGAGTTTCAGATCTAAGAGAGCATGTTGACAGAAATACAAAGTGTACTCACTGAGGACGAAGAAGATCAAACTGTGGCAGACGTCCATGCTCGAGTCTCTGATGGTTGAACGCTGCCTCTCTTTCTTCTTCACCGGCAAACCAACACGTTTTCATTTCTCTAAACGATGGAGTCCCTGCTTAAAATACAACACAGCTTTACTCTCCTCTCTAACACCCGCATGTGTATCACGTATGGTTTCACTTTAAAACTTTGCAACTTAATGCAGCAAAATAATATATTTTGCTTTTAACATTTACATTATTCAATGTTAAGTCTGTGGAAAATTGTACTTTGTTTTAAGCAAAAAAAAACTTATTGTCGAACACATTTCCGAAATGTTTTATTTTTATAAAGTACAGAGCAGCAAGAGGTCGAATATGAAATAAAATATAAAAAATAAAACTCCATAAAAATGTTACAAATCCAAATATATATGTACAGTTTAAAACAATACAAACAAGTCATAACGTTTATACATAAGTGTGAGTCATCTTGTATCCCGTACTGACCACATCACCTGGTTGAAGTAACATAGTTTCATATCCATTTATTTATATTCCGCTATAATTAAACATTTCTGTAAATCAAGTCTTTAACCAAAATAGTCAACCGCGATTTGAAGCAAAAATACCTAATGCTAATCTGCTAACTTTACTAGAACAGTTTCTCTTACAAAAATAACTTTAATAGCATATAACTTGGAATAAAATCAACTTAATAAATACATTGAAGCTGTAAAAGAGCTTTTTACATTAAACTACATATCATTTAGCTGAGGCTTTTATCCAAAGGGACTTACAATAAGTGCAACCAGTTTTGACCTGAAGCAAACTGTTGAAGCGGCACGTTTGTGAACTAGAGCAGAGCTGGACTTATCATGCATGAGCAGGTAATTCAAAGCAGGTTTGTAATAAGTAAATGGTTAAATAATCCTACATATTTCCACCAACATCTCTCTGTTTCAGAATATTTACACGGCTGCTTGATTCACACCAGCTTCTTCTGCCAGACTGTGAGAGTTATTGGGGGTTGTTAACAGTAGAGTACAGAGGGGGCTCATCAGAGCTAGCTTCCACCCGAGGAACAGAGTAGATAACACACTCAGCGTCACCGTGGAAACCGCTGTGGGACGAGCCCACGTTGACAAATTTGATCTCAGAGTAGGCGTGTTGACTCGGGTCGTCTTCAGCCTGGAGAAAAAAATATTGCTTGATTAAATGTGTCTTTAAAAACAGAACAAAACAAGCAACTGGACTTGGTTGTGAAGTAACGTCATCAAAAACTTAAAAAAGTTCTGTTTGTTTAGGTATTTTATTAATATTTACACATATTATATTACTGCAGACATTGTCCGAAATTAATCAAAGCCAGCATCTCAGTAAATATGAATAGGAAGCAGCAGCAGGTTAAAAAATGAAGCTCTACTGAGCTAATGTTTTTGGATCCAAAAGTTAAAATTGTATAACTTTTATTGGTGTATTTTGTAAATTAGCTGCAGAGACAACGTTGTAGTAATCATTGGTTTTGGCTCAATTTGGTTGTGTTTATTTGGCGTAAGGGTAAATTGAAGAGATTTCCCCAGGAGATCTCACATAGATCCTTGTACACTTCGTTGGTCTACAGAAGAATATGATGCTCAGATTTTCTCAAACTCACCTCTGGTGCAGAAGCACATTGTGTTTCCTCATGAGGTTCTGAAAAACACAACAGTACTTTGAGAAAAAGACTCAGAACAGATTTTCAAACATGACATCACACATTCCCCATTTTAACCAATATTTAGGCCAACAATTAAAATCAGAGTAAAACAAGATAAATAGATGTGTTTTGAGTTTTTAAACAACAGAATATAGAGTATATTTAATCATTAACCACCCTGCGAAATTGAAATTACTAAAGACAATTGAATAAGTATATAAAATAAAGTTTCAATGAAAAAAATAACAAGCTATGGCTTTACATGTTTCTAAAATGCATATTGTCTTAAAAAAAGCCTCTGATCTGACTTCACTGAGTCTCCAAAATAGAAGAAGCTATCCTCTCAGCTCTCTCTATTTGTATGTGTTTGTGAAAAGCTTATTTTTATAAATGGCTTGAGACTTGTAGGCAGCCTGATTTGCAGTCAGGTGTGATATAGATTTAAATGTATGTTGTTGCTTTTTTAAATCGTATAATTGTGTACAGTAGTTGCATAGATAGAATAGAATAAGAATTGGGAGGGATGAAACCCTCTTTAATGGTCACACATGCAGAGCACACAGCACACACAGTGACATTTGTTCTCTGCATTTAACCCATCCTAGTACCAGGAGTCTATACTAGGAGAAGTGGGCAGCTATTGTACAGCGCCCGGGGATACTAACATGTTCTATGTTTGTGATGTTGCAACTTACAAAGTATAAATCTAGCACCTGTTTCCTCTGCAACAACTGAAGGATTATCACTCGACAAGAACCAGTGATAACAAAACCTTTAGACTGAGCAGCAGTTGGGTTATTCTTAATGCTGTAAATTAATATCCGTACACCCAATCTGGTGATGGGGGATGGACATTTTGTGTGAGAAAATTATTTTAGAATTGTGCGTCTGCTTTTAAAGTTAATATAGGTCAAGAGAAAACTACAGCTTTTCAGTGAGAATCTTTTTGTGTGAGTGTGTGTGTATGTTTGTGTTTGTGTGTGTGTGTGTGTGTGTGTGTATGTGTGTGTGTGTGTGTGTGTGTGTGTGTGTGTGTGTGTGTGTGTGTGTGTGTGTGTGTGTGTGTGTGTGTGTGTGTGTGTGTGTGAGTGAGTGTGTGTGTGTGTGAGGCAGGAGAAGAGCTGTTAGTTAGTCCATTAAAAAAGTAAACTGCACTCCTGAAGTTCTTCGTACCTTCTGTAGTGAAACATGTCACTGTAATAAGTCATGAATAACACTTAAATTACTGTTCGAGATAAGATTAGATTCCTATACCGGATCTCCTCTCTGGTAAACAAAAACACCCTGAAAACTCTGGCAGGAGCACTCATTCAAGGGTACTATGACTATGCTTGCACGTCATGGTACCATAGCACCTCCAAGGCGCTAAAAATAAAACTTCAAACATCGCAAAATAAACTGGTCAGACTACTGCTTGACCTTTCATCTAGAACCCACCTCACCTCTGCCCACTTTGACAACCTAGGATGGCTTAGAGTAGACGACAGAGTACAGCTACTTGCAATGGGCCTGGTCTACAAGATCCACTACACCTCTATGGTACCCATGTACATGTCAAAATTCTTCCCAAAGGTCAAGGAATACCATGATCATAACACCAGAGGGAGCTCCACAAATCATGTAAAACCCAGATTTGGCACAAAAAAGGGGGAATACACGTTTCGCAATTATGCCACATCAAGGTGGAACGCTCTTCCCACAACTGTAAAGGAAAGTAAAACTATACTTACCTTCAAAACCTCTCTTAAAGAGCACCTTAGGGGGAGAGCATTGCAAAACTGGCCCCGGTAATGGTACAAATCTCAACCTGTCGTACAATGGACAGCTTCCCCCCCCCATCTATGTATATACTCACATTTTAGACTCTGTTACTAACTGTATATCTGTAGACTTGGTATGTCTTAAATGTCCGGTTAGGATGTATTAGAACGAAATCTAAAATGAAAATTGTAAATAAGCCATCTGTATGTAAAAAACCACCTGTATGTAAATTGTAAATAAGCCATCTGTATGTCAAATATGTCTTATATGTCTTAAATGATATGATGAATTGGAAATGGGGGACCCTGATGTAAACAAGACGAAAGTCTTTCTCTGGTCTGCATCCCCTTAACAATTGTATGTTTTGAGCTGTACTGTACTGTACCCAATATACAAGCTGTTAATAAACTTTTCAATCAATCAATCAATCAATTAAAAGATCAACAGCGCAGCTCCTCATTCCTCTCAGGTTCACTGTCTCTGACCGGAAACTGCTCTGCAAAACTTCCGGTCAGTTTCTAGTAAAAATCTGGACTTGAGGATCCACATCTTTAATTTAAGATTAATATTGTAATACGTTTTTTTTTTACTCAACACAAGTTTAAAAATATCATGTTGTGTTTAATACAATGAATTATTAATGTTTTATTCCACATTCATAATCGAAACACTTTCCTACACTTCATGAGTTTAATCAATACAGCACCATCTTCCCTAATGTTAAACATACATCCAAACATATGTGAGGTTAAAGTCAATATCATCTTTTCTTGAGTATTTCCATTTACTGCTACATTATACATTATACTACACTCCACTGCTAGAAGCATTTTACTGCCGCTCTGTTGTTTTTCCTCTGAAAAACTAATTGTTTCTCTCTTATATTGTAAGATTTTAATGGACTGATTGAGCGCTTAGCAAGTGATCAAAAGCATGCATTTGCAGGGACTTCCTGTGAAGCTGAACATTTATTTGGAAGACATATTTTCCCCCTCCTCGACTCCTCGGGTGTTTCTCAATCGCGAGTACACTTGCTTGGTAGCACATGTCTGCCGAGCATCTTGCTTCAGAAGCGAGTCAAGAATACTTCCTGGCATTCGGAAAACGAAGTGTGGAACACAGGGGCGTCGCCTGGACCTGAAAACATTCGGGGCTTACCCCTAGAATCCACCGGGTCCGTCTGCGGCGCGTTACGGGCGCGTTACGGGCGCGTTACGGGCACGTTACGGGCGCGTTACGGCTGCGCCGCGGTGCTCACGGCGATCGCGGCCACTCTAGTCAATGGGTGCTATTCCACCACACGCGGCGCATTACGGCTCAGAAGCGTCCCAGAAGCGGCTCGGCGCAGGGCTCCTCTAAAATTAGGATCGAATCCTATTTTTGTCGCGGCGCAGCCGTAACGTAAGGTCGGGCAGGCAGGAAGTGGAACCTTCAGAGCATATATAGCATATATATATATAGATATATACACACACACAAACAAATTTTGCAGACCCTATCCCTCCGTAGTCTTTCAAGTAGGAGGAGAAATGCCAGCGTTCTCCTCCGGTTTACAGGCACTGTGTAAATTATATATATAGAATAATTATGATGATGAATGCATTTTTTTACCACTAAAATACAGCAACACGTCTTTGATTCATGTCGTTTATAACTGGAATATTACAGTTATTATTAACTTTGTCTGTACAAAGTAGCCTGTCCAGGAAATATGCCCAAATCAACAAAAACTGCGAGCCGGCAGGCAAGACGCTCCGCTTCTGAAATGCTTCTGAAACGCGCCTGGTAGGGTATGACGCCGGAGGAGGCCGGACCAAAACCGCAACGCGGCGCAGACGGACCCGGTGGAATCTAGGGGTTAGCCCACAGTGGCGGCGGCACTACAGTGGCATTTTTCACTGCAACACTCCCCACACGCACACACACAGTACACCCGCGACTGTTACAATGAAGGCTCGATAATCAGCTCGGCATATAGGCAGGGGTAAAGTGCTATTTTTATGAGTGGGGAGCTCACCTCCTCTAGGGGGGTCCGGGGGGAAGCTCCCTCGGGAAGATTTTTTTTTAAATATTGAAGTTAAATGCATCAATCTGGTGCACTTTGAGAGCAAAATGAAGAGATCTATGGATACCTCTCTCAACACCATGAAGCAGAACTGTAAACAGATGTACTTTTTCTTTATGGATATTTTACTAATCACTCCCCTTTTAAACTCTATTCTTGTTTTACTGCCGTATAGTATTTCATAACTGTTTTTCCTTTATTCTCTTATTTTTTGTATAACTATAATGATCATATGAAGGTGTGCCGCGGAAATAATCTTTTGAATAATTTGTGACCAAACCGTTTGAGACCCACTGAGATAACTTAGACTAAAGTTAAGTATCTAAACACTCAGAGAGTCCTTTAGCTCACCTGAGTCTCTCAGTCTGAGAGGAGAGGACTCTCCTCCAGCTTGTTGTGGAACAAACAGCTCCTTATGTCCGTTGCTGGCACCGGTCCCTCCCTCCCTCCCCCTCTCTCCCTCTCTCTCTCTCTCTATCACACTAAATGCGCTATTGCCACACACACAGAGCCGAGCTTGAATGACACAAGCACACATTTATTTCCATGCAATTCTATGATTGGTCTGGTGTCATGCCTCTGTTGCATTTACTGAACACGGGAAATTACAGTGCTGCCGTCCTCTCTTGTGTCATGATGAGGTTCACGTAAAGCACGGTTAATGTATTATATTATTGAGGGAGAATTGTCCGGGGCTACAGAAAAAACATTCGGGGCTAAAGCCCCGGATGCCCAGGCCAGGCGACGCCACTGGTGGAACACGCTAGCAAGTGTGCAGGTGTGCGTCATATGAGAGGCCCCGCCTTACATCTTCCGCCACAGATTTGGGGAAATTGGTCCGTGCGCAAAGCATTGTGGGGATTTTAAGACCGCGGAGTCTACTCATGTGCAGCCTCGATATTTCTCCAAACGGAGTACGCCGGGCTCGGTAGATTTCCAAGTATGCTGGAGATTGGAACAGTACTTCGGCGGCACTCGATGACGTAGTATGCTTGAAATAGTGGCTCTGAAGCAGCTTTACTCGCAATTGAGAAACACCCACTGTCTCTGACCGGAAACTGCTCTGTAAAACTTCCGGTCCGGTTTAGTAAAAATCTGGATTTGAGGATCCACATCTTTAATGTAAAGGGGACCTATCATGCAAAATGCACTTTTGTACATCTTTTATACATGAATATGTGTCCCCGGTGTTCCAGGGAACTCACCAAGTGTCAGAAAACACAACCCTCTCTATTTTCCTCCATACCCAAATCTCTAAAAAAGGGGCTGCAACGGATCTGATAAAAACTGATCCAGATTTGAACACTGTCCTGACGTCAGGACAGTGGCGCTACGGCTATTGGGCCAACTCCACCAATCAGGAGGAGACAGCCACGGCCATTGCCGTTCGAAAGCGCTGGAGACGCTGTAGTACATATGCCAGGCCAGTAGATGGTGCTGTTCTCACATAATCAGCCCTTGCAAAAACAGAGCTAGAAATTGTCAAATTGAGCAAAATGAGGCATGGCTAAAATGCATGATCTGTTTGGTATTTTGAAAAAAAAAAAGTATAAATATGCCTTATATAGGTATGGTCCTACACTATATTATTCAAATATAGCATGATAGGTCCACTTTAAGATTAATATTGTAATGCGTTTTTTTTTTTACTCGACACAAGTTTAAAAAGATCATGTTGTGTTTAATACCATGAATTATTAATGTTTTATTCCACATTCATAATCGAAACACTTTCCTACACTTCATGAGTTCAATACTTTATATATACAGTCTATGGTTCAATACAGCATCATCTTCCTTAATGTTAAACATACATCCAAACATATGTTAGGTTAAAGTCAATATCATCTTTTCTTGAGTATTTCCATTTACTCCTACATTATACAATATACTTCATTACACTGCTAGAAGCATTTTACTGCTGCTCTGTTGTTTTTCCTCTGAAAAACTAATTGTTTCTCTCTTATATTGTAAGATGTTAATGGACTGCCACCCAGCAAGTGAAAAAAAGCATGCATTTGCAGGGACTTCCTGTGAAGCTGAACATTTATTTTGGGATACAGATTTCTCTGTAAGGAAGACATAGTTCTGCAAATTGCGTAAGAGGTAGTTTCCTGTGTTGTGAAGGGACAACATTCTCAGCTACAGTCTGGCTGAACCACTCTAAAGACTACACATGTATTATATATATTATAAGATCTTAAAAAGAACAGAAAAGCCAATGTTGATCGGAGACACATTAGAAAAAGGTACAACAATTTTGGAAATCTAATAATAAAATAGAAGTGACTCATACTGGTAGCTGATCACACTTCTAACCACAGGAACAAAAAAGACAGAGACTCATTTTAAAATACGCAACATCTTATGAGCACACATCTGGGGGAGTATATCTGTAAATATAAAAAGGGAAATGACGTTATATAGAAAATGACAGAAATACAAAGTGTACTCACTAAAAAACCAAGAAGATCAAACCGTGGTAAACTGCAAGCCAACAATACATTCTTTACACCATTTCCCAAAAACTTTGGATAAGATAAAACTTTATTGATACCCAGGAGAATTGTTGTGTCTCAGCTGCAGATCAGAGTCGGAACACTACCAATATAGAATAAAGTGTAAATATTGACAACAAACAAAAACAACTTAATCCCTTTTCCTTTGGTTGGGCCATTTATCATATTTACACATATCTGATATCCGTTTTTACATTTAGCAAACGTTTTTATGGATTGGATCAAGAGATGTAAAAACGTTCCCCCACTAGCATTATTGTTTGGGTCTGTGACCGGGGATAAAGCATGTGGACATTTTTTAAAGGATGCCGCCTAAAGCTGCTGTTTTATGAGCCCAGAGTTAAATAACCCTAACTGTATTTTAAGAATTAGAAGCAGTGTCAATGTTGTAGTAATCATCGGTTTCATCTCCATTTGGTCGTGTATATCTGGCGTGAGTGTGAACAGAAGAGATTTCCACAGGAGGAGATCTGCTCCGGCCGGCCTCCACGATATCATCGTACACTCGGTCGGTCTACAGGAGAAGAGGTGTGAATATCAGCTGGTTTCACACACACTTATGATCTGGTTTACCAAAACTTACCTCTGTGACGAAATCATATTGTGTTTCCACAGGAGGTTCTGAAAAACACAGCAGTACGTTTAGATAACGACACTACACTGGAAAAACATCTTGCTCAGTCAAAAGGAGACAAAAACAGATTCATCCCTCATCAACTGTCATGATCCCATTTTTGTTTATCTATTTCCTATTTTATTTAGAATTTGTGTTGTCTGTTTATGCTTCCTGTCCTTGTGTGTGTTTTCCTGCCTGTTTTGATTGTGTGTCCTTCTCTTCCACCTTCTGAACAACTGAGGCCTGTACTACGAAGCAGGATTTTTGCTTAGCGAGCTAATGTCAGGGTTAACTCTGAGTATCCGGTCCTAAGACGCAGGTTCACTTCTTACCGGGCTAGATTTCCATGGTAACTTATGCTGAACGCAAGGGCGGCGGGTACTGTAGGCTAGGGAAGGCTAAGCCTTCCCAAATATTTTTGTCACTGCATCCTGGTAAAATGAAAAACAATGTATAATGTTTGTGTCTTTGACATTAGCGCTGCTATGCAGCCACCAGTAAACTGTACTACGAAGCCAGTTCAACAGACCCTGGATATGTTTGAGTTATCTTAAAGGGGACCTATCATGCAAAATGCACTTTTGTGCATCTTTTATACATGAATATGTGTCCCCGGTGTTCCAGGGAACTCACCAAGTGTCAGAAAACACAACCCTCTCTATTTTCCTCCATACCCAAATCTCTAAAAAAGGGGCTGCAACGGATCTGATAAAAACTGATCCAGATTTGAACACTGTCCTGACGTCAGGACGGTGGCGCTACGGCTGGTTGGGCCAACTCTACCAATCAGGAGGAGACAGCCACGGCCATTGCCGTTCGAAAGCGCTGGAGACGCTAGTACATATGCCAGGCCTGTAAGTGGCGTTGTAGTCTGCCACAAAAGCAGCGAAGAAGACTTCCCGCCCATAGTTACCATGGTTACCCTTCTGTTTATTCTCCGCTGTGGCTTTTTTTCTCCCTCCCCGAGGCAAGCGTTTGCTCCTGCTGCTTTAATTCAATGCAATCCCTCCCCGTCGAGGCAAGCACTGTAATTCTCTCCGGTTAGTCCACCAGCAGATGACAAACACCCACCTCTCCGCCTCTTCCAAGGAACGAGGGGACCGTGCGGCAGAGTTTCAGTTTCAGTTACTTTCGCCGGTCAAGATGTCCGTTAAAGTTTAAATCTTCCGGACAAAATTAGAAAAGTGCCGGTCAAAGGTCTTCTTTGTTATTTATTGAGCTTTAAAACAAATGAATAACGACTCTATATAATAAAACACGGAGGACGGAGATCTCTTTTTCTCCCCCTCTTCTGACAGCCCAGCAGCTGATCAGAGCACGGCTCACCTCTCCTGCAGGGGGGCGTGGTCAGCAGAATCAGACCCGTAGACAGCAAACAGCACATAGAGCGAAATGAGGCATGGCTAAAATGCATGATCTGTTTGGTATTTTGAAAACAGAAACGTATAAATATACCTTATATAGGTATGGCCCTACAATATATAATTTAAATATAGCATGATAGGTCCACTTTAACTAACCCTAACAAACGAGATCTCGCTAAGCGGTCCTACGACGCTGGTTCTCAACTCAGTAAATCAACCCAGGGTTTCTCTGTCCGGCTACGTTCAAGGGGCGGGGCTAGCAACATTTGACCAATCACAAACATGGACAAGCGTACTGACAGCGCAGAGTCATACTTCATTAATGAAAATGAAACTATAATATTAGACAAATATGAAGAAGTTAAAATGTAAACATCCATGACTTAAACACTTTATCCAGGATAAAAGCAACATAGTTGCACATTCAAGGTGAATACAGAACAGCTGGTTCAAAAATAAATAAACTACCGAGTGTTTGAATGCGTAGACCTACATTAACAGGCTTATGATATCACTGCCTCATCTAAGACACGAGTGATCTGACTTTAATTACATTTAAGTTAAGTGTTTCGTCAACTTAATGTGTTACTTAAAATAATACTTCTGCATACAGTATGTGACACTGTAAGTGTTGCACGGCCAGATACGGCTCGAGAAGCTGACTCAGATAAGGAAATATATGATATATTATGATATTATATGATCGATGATGTGATTGATGATGTGATATGAATGATAAGTGCGACACGTCGTCGTCTTCTTCATACGGGAGTTGTTCTGTATTTCCTTTATCCTGTAATATGACTTGATATATTTAAACTCCGCACACTGAGCTCTGATTGGTCAGCAGGCGGTGCTTTCACTGAGTCGATCTCTTATCTATAGAGTGGCGAAGTCACGCCCATCTACTTCCGACCCATGGGACCTTATTTCGGAAAAATAATGTATTGAAGTCAATGGAGAGAGAAAACGTATCTTTCGATCCCGTTTGAATTGAGCCATGAATTACACATATGATGTTTGTCAATCTTAAAAAATCATTTCCCATGTCAAAAAAGTCACAGTTTGTCGTAAAACTGTTGAAATATAACACTATGAAAAATATGCAACTAGAAAGACTACAAATCCCAGAGTAAGTGATGTCACAATTGTTTTCCTCCACTAAGAGATAGCTAAGATCAGCGCCATATAGATATAATCTATCTATATGGCGCTGGCTAAGATAAGATAACTTTAACAAGATGCCTGTGTGCTTAGTACCAGGTTGTTATTATACCAGCAATGGGTCTTGCTCGTTCTTTCGCTTCCCGTCTGATGAAAGGACCAGGAGTGTCTGGATCAAGCTAGCTAGTAGCTAGCACGTTAGTTAGCATTACAGCCCTGTCATTTTTATTAGCCTTAACATGAAGTAACATTAAGTAACCCAAAATGTTAAACAGTAAGAGTAGTAGTCATATTTCGTGAACCCTTTGAATAGTACTGTCACCGGTGTGATCATTCTATAATACACAATTTAAGCCCGGGGGAGAAATGCTAACGCTAACGCTAGCATCGGTGATCTTCTCTACTTCATACTATCTGCACAAATGGTTGACATTAAACCATACCTGCCAACCCTACCGATTTGGGCGGTAGTCTACCGCTTTTGACATGTTTCTACCGCCTACCGACTTAGCTGACTCTCCCTACCGATTTTCAATCTTCCCAAACTATAACAAATAAAAATGACACTACATAGACACTGGACTCGACTTTTGGCGGACACCGTTTGCAGCGTGTCTGTGATCCCATCATACAAACAGTCCTCTGTGTTTCAGTCGATCGCGAGATGTGTCTAAAAATAGAACGACAATATTCTGTTTTATCGTTAATGTCCTATAACATAATCTTCCTGTGCCAGAATAATGCACTTGAACGCATCAAAGCTTTGTGATTTATCGGGGCGTGGCTGGTAGGCAGTGGGCACTAGTTTGCTGTGCAGTCCGCACTAGAGATGGCAAATCCGGATCCTTTTACGGACTCAGGGTCTTCTGAGTCAGTCATTGAAGAGATCCGGATCATACGAGTCATTTGAGTCATATGAGTCAGCATCACCAAGACCGTAGAAATCCTATCGGTGAAACCGAAAAGTTGATGCATTTCACGAGCATATTATTATTCCATATATTTTGAATATATATATATATATTTGTATATATATATATATATATATAATATCTGCATGTATATTTTCTATTTCGACATGTATATTTTATATTTTATTTTTATTTCTATTCTTGTATATTTTGTAGTTTTGTTTTATTGTAAAATGCCTTTTATGCTGCTGTAACAACAATTTCCCAATTTGGGATCAATAAAGTACTATCTATCTATCTATCTATTAAACTGACGTTATATTAACCTCCGCTACACACAGTGTATTTTGCTTTAATAAAAAATGTTGATCACAAAAAAAAGGGTTATTTTGCGATTTGGCGAATCTGAGTCTGCTGTTGACTCGTGCATGAGGACGAGTCTGCTGGATCTCTGGATCTGCTGCTATATATGGCTCCGAGTCCGCACGAGTCTGATCCGCTGTGTGTTGCAGCGAGTCAGGATTTGCGAATCTGAGTCTGCTGTGGACTCGTGCATGACGACGAGTCTGCTGGATCTCTGGATCTGCTGCTATATGGTTACGGCTGCGAGTCCGCACGAGTCTGATCCGCTGTGTGTTGCAGCGAGTCAGGATTTGCGAGTCTGCGAGTCTGCGAGCGAGTCTGCGAGTGCATAATATAGCGCGGGAGCCGGGTGCTGGAGGAGGGGCTATGCTCGTGCACATGACGAGTATGGAGGGCTGGATCTGCTATGCTATTACGGTTAGGAGCCGTCGGCAGAAGCAAAAGAGCCCAAAATATATAATTTTCACTCCGAGTGGGGAGGATGATTATTTTTGTATCTATTCCAATTCAAAGTCCACCTGTCTCATCTGCAATGCGAGCGTGGCTTTATCGAAGAAGGGTAATTTAGGAGCGGCATTTCAAAACAGTGCACAAACGCTACGAGACGGAATTCCCTCCTAATTCTGTCCTACGCTCCCAAAAGGTGAGGGACCTGAAAGGACAGCTAAATGCACAGCAGTCAATTTTCACCAGGCCCAACAACAAGAGCAAGGCTGCTACCATAGCATCTTATCGTGTCAGTCACGTTCTTGCAAAACACATGAAGTCTTTCAAAGACGGCGAGGTTGTGAAAGAAGCATTCCTGGAGGCTGCCGACGCGCTTTTTGGGGACAGTAAAAATAACAGTAGCATTTCAACAGGTTTTTGATATAATAAAAACTCAAGTTAGATACCGTTATTAATCAGCTGTAAGTTTTAGTTTGTTTGAACTTATTCATTATAATTATTGTACAAAATGGTATAAGAAAGCAAACTTTAAGATCTGTTCTGTTTAAATTGATTATAGTCTATTATCAATTCAGGTTAAGAAACTAGTGTTGCTTGCATCCTATTTTAAAGGCATTTCTTTTTATACTCTACTAAAATGCAAAAAAAAAGAAAAGAAAAGGGTTTGATTCTATTAATTTTGTCTTTTTTATTGCACTCTGGCAGCAGATTCCTGTGTAGCTTCAGATCTGAGTTGTCTTATTAGTAAAACTAATTTATACTTTTGTAGCAACACTATTTTTATATAATGACAAAGAAAGGGTTCAGTCTTTTCTTTTTTTCCTGTGTCATATGTGGCAGCACTGTTCAATGTTTCTTGAAAACATTACCCACTGTAGTTTGTGACGTGTGAATAAACTCCAACTCTGTATCAACAACACTGTTGTGTAACTTCAGTTAAATACTTGTATGTGTGTAGATTAGAAAGAGGTAAGATAAAGGATCTGCAGTATTTTATGAAGTATTAATCGTACAAAGTCAGTTTTATACAAGTAGAAGTGTGTATTTACCTGGTAGTAGGCTGTCAGTAATGGCTGCGCCTCTCTATTTGGACTGTAGATCTCGGCAGACTGGCCACTTTAAAAGTAGCTCTCGGTTAAAAAAAGGTTGGGCACCCCTGATCTACACTGTCAAGGTTCAAGGTTCAAGGTTCTTTATTGTCAAACTAACATAGCTACAGAGTAATTATGTCGTTGAAAATCTTATGTCACAGGCTTCTCCAACAATGCAACTGAAAGAGGACCAGAAACACATTAAAAATATAATAAAATGTGGAGACTTTGGGATATTTATCTCCCATTCTTTTACTTTTCGGGCATTTTACAGACCAAACATGTCGTTGATGTCACTGTTTACCAAACTACCACTTTTTCTGAAAAATGCATAAAATGATGCAATATATGTTAAATACATGGTTTATACATGTAATTACTGGGGTTCCATTTCTTCTGATTACCTAATTTGGGCGTGCACATTTGCCGCGCGCAAACCTACCTCTTTTGGATTTGGAAAGGTTGGCATGTATGTTAAACATTAAAACGACCAGGCAGTTCAGAGAGAATCAAAGGAAGGCAGGCAGGCAGCTTTGCATGACATTCTTCAGGACGTGTTTCATTGTGGTGATAGTGAGGATAGTCAATCGTTTTGTTGACAAGACAGTAGTGACGGCCATCTTGGTGACGTGTGTTGCTCTGTGAGACCAGAGATGTAGTTCATTGAGCGTTTCACACAAACAAATGTGTTACTTCACAGTTTTACGACACATTTTTTTTGACTTGCAAAATTATCTTTTAAATTGACAAACATCATATGTGTAATTCGTGGCACAATTCAAACGGGATCGAAAGATAATCTTTCTCTCTCCATTGACTTCAATACATAATTTTTCCGAAATAAGGTCCCATGGAGGTCCACCGGAAGGGGAGGGACTTCGCCACTTTATAGACGCCGGAGGCGGGCAGCGTCAGGTAAAAAAAGTTATTTAGCCTTCCCAAAACCTGAGCCTCACGCGCCGCCTATGGCTGAACGGCTAACCTGCTCCGGATATCACATTATATCACATCATAATGTATCATATATTTCCTTTTCTGAGTCAGCTTCTTGAGCCGTATCTGGCCGTGCAACACTTACAGTGTCACATACTGTATGCAGAAGTATTATTTTAAGCAACACATTAAGTTGACGAAACACTCAAGTCAAATGTAATTAAAGTCAGATCCACTCGTGTCTTGGACGGGGCAGTGATATCATAAACCTGTTAATGTACGCATTCAAACACTTTTTCTTTTACCAGCTGTATTCACCTTGCAGGTGCAGCTATGTGGCTTTTATCCTCGATAAAGTGTTTAAGTCATGGATGTTTAAAGTTTAACTTCTTCATATTTGTCTAATATTATAGTTCACTTTTCATTCAGGAAGTATGACGCTGCGCTGTCAGTACGCTTGTCCATGTTTGTGATTGGTCAAATGTTGCTAACCCTGCCCCCCTCATGTGAACGCGCACTCAGCCGGACAGAGAAACCCTGGCTTGAGTTACCGAGTTGATAAGCAGCGTCGTAGGACCGCTTAGCGAGAGCGCGTTTGTTTTGGGTTAGGTAAGCCGGGTAACTCAAACATATCCAGGGTATTTTGAACTGGATTCGTAGTACAGGCCTCTGCACTTTGTTGGTTTTCCGTTTAGTCTTTGTCAGATAGATTGTATGTCGTTGTTTGTCGTGTTCAGGAACTTCTGTTGTCATTTGCGAGTATTTTAACTTTGAATGTTGTGTCTGTTTCAAAGGTTATTTTACATGTAGAGAAAGATCAGGCAGTTAAAACTTTTCTGTGATAAATGGAAAGTTCATGTGTGTTACCTGGTTCCTCACTTTTGGCTTTACAAATCCTCTTCCTGCAGAATACCAGCACAGACAGTGATGACACGATGACCAGGACGACCAGAGTCAGACGCACATACAGGATCACACCTGTGGTTGTTGGAGCACAAACACAGGTCTGTTTTACACTGACAGTTAGTGGTAAGCAGGGTATCTTTGGGGGGAATATACTTAATTTAATTTAATTTCAAAACCTTTATTTAACCAGATTGGTCCCTTGAGATCATAGATCTCTTTTTCAAGGGAGACCTGCAAATACTACTGCAGGTCAATAGTATATGCCACATAGAAGTGGTTACATCTGATTATCTGTCTATTTAAATGTTCAGGTTGTAAAGAGTGTATACAGGCAAGAACATAGTTATGGAAGAATATCATTGCCATTCCTATGCTCTTTTATGTCTCATTGATTTTCAAAGCTTCATCTATCAAAAACCGTTTGTGGATGAACCTGGAGTTTTAGGGGAGGCTGGTAAAGATGTGGAGCTTTCACTTTGGTTTGATGTTTCTGTAGAGGCTGATGGGACGGATGATGAAGGAGAAGAAGTGGTCAGAGCTGTGAACAAAAACAAGCAAGAAGTCCTGATGAGAGAAATTAGATCCTCCCGAGTGTCTGTGAGTGTCAGCTGAACTAAATTGAATTTAAAACATCAGCAGCTGTCAGTGAAAAGTGTCTTCAGAGACATGAACAAACATTTTCATTATAAAGCAGAAACTCACCATCAGACCAAACCTCTGGTATAGATCATCAGAGTAAGTTCTTTCCAGACCACACCTGTACCATCCTGAGTCAGACTGGGTCAGCTGGTCGATGCTCACATACAGAAAATGTCCTGTTTGAGATATATTAACATATCTGATGCTGAATCTGCCATTTTCCTGATCTGCATTACTACTCGTTTCAACAAGATTGTCTTCTCTTTCACACTCTTCCTTGCAGAAGAACTTTTTGGTTCCATATTGAGTAAAGGAGCATTCAACTCCAATATTTCCTCCAGTTCTAGCACCGATTGTTTTTTCTGCAGAAGGATCACCAACAAGCATTGCTGTTGAATAAAACAACAATCATTAGTTATTATGTGTAGTTACAAATCGTAGTTTCACTATTTATAACTTTGTATATTTTCAAACGTGATCCAGTCACTGAGGGATAAGGTGTGGCTATTTAATGATATGGCTTTTTCACTGTTATTCTTCATTATTTTATTTCAGTTGGATTTGATATCATTATATTTTGGACCTATATTAGATTTGAATGCTTTAATAAAATCGTTGGCTTTGTGTTTTTAATAATAAATAGTGTCTGATTGAGGATAACTGATCATTAAATATACGACCGTCAGGCAGGAGATCTGTTGCAATGAATGACATCCAGCATTACAGTAGTTGTGTTAAAGTCAGTTAACAGGTGTTTTAATATATTTTTGCTGTTCTAAGACACAGGGGCAGTTTTATGACATTGGGGGGCAATTCATTTCACATTCACAACGACTTTACTCCATTTTGGGATTCTTTGTTCACTATGAAGTCATGCTAGAAAAAGTTTACTTCCCACATTCAAGGTAACACAGGAGTAATTCATTATTCTAAAAATGATAATTTGGGGTTAAAGTATTCCTTTAAAGCCCCGACCGCAGCCACAAACCACCAGTTCAGTTGTTTTAAAATGTTCTATTGATCTCAATCTATTACTAATTGTCTTACTTTTCAACAGAACAGTGAGCTGTCATATGGGATCTACTACATTCAGCAATGGAAAACACACAACAGACCAATATGCTCCTGCCGCTGGTATATAATTCTTCATCACTAAAATATCACTTGAAACAACATTAAGTGTGTTCTTTACAATAATATTCAAATACACTTGTGTAGTCGTGTCTATTTAAGATTAGGTAAAATCAAGAGATTAAAACTATTATTTAGACAAGGAGGAACATTCAGTTTTTAGTAGAAACTCACCATCAACAACAATGATTTCAATAAACGTGTATGAAACTCTTGAAGAAGATGCATCCACACCACACCAGTACCCTCCTGAGTCAGACTTGGTCAGCTGAGTGATGGTCACAAAAAAATGTCTATCTTCATAATCAATGCTGTATCTGCCTCTCTGAGCTGTGGCACCGTATGTTTCAATGAGAATGTCTTCTTGTTTACATGTTTCCTTACAGAAGAACTTCCTGCTTCTATAAGAAGAAATGGAGCATTTAAATCTGACATTTTCTCCTTCAATTCCTGAATAGACAGAGAGTTGGTCACCAGTGCTTCCATCCTGCAGAGCTGAACAAAAGTTGAGCCATCATTAGTAGTGGTCAGTACTTCCTGTAAGATGCTGCAGTCTGATCACAACACTTCCTGTTTCACATGAACACAGATCCTCAGAGTTAAACCACAGCCTGTGACTGAAGATCACCATCAGCACTGCAGGTTAATGTTACCGTTTGGTCTGAGATCTTTATCCTTTAGACACAAAGACTACATGAAGTCTCCATCTCTTATTTTAAGCTTTACATTAACGCAAAACGTTATACTGTAGTACATAATCTTCAACACCATTTTTGAATGTTATTTATGACATTTTTTGAATAAAGAATTAGATAGATAGATAGATCTATAGATACAGTAGATAGATGTATAGATAGATGTATAGATAGATACTTTATTTATGTTTAAAAGATACAATAAAATACAAATCTAAAAAAAGTACAAATTAACATTAGCAGCTAGTATATATAGTGAAAAATACAAATGTAAAGATTAATAAATGAATCAAGAAAAAATGTGCAGATCAAATGATTATGAAAATAAACATTAGCAGTAAAGGCTAAAAACAAGCGTATACATTATACATTAACAGTGACTTAGTTTTACTCATTCAGTAAGCAGATATAACTGAGTTTAATGATGATGTACAGTTTGTTTGAGGAAGTGAAACATACATTTGAAGCTTAGGTCATTGGTTGCATATTAAAAAGCCAAACTTTGGAAGATTTGAATTTCTCGCACTGCTAAAGCCTCACATTAACTCACATTAACATTAAAAGTTATTCAATTACAAGAGAGTTACATGAATATATATGTACTCACAGAAGAAGAAGAAGAAGAAGAAGTAGAAGAAGCAGATCAAAGTGTGACAGACTTTCATGCTCTGATGGTTTACCACAACCTTTCTTTTTCTTTACTGGCTAACCGGGAACTTGTAACTTCTTTAAATGATGAAGTCCCTCCTCCAAACACAACACAGCTCTACTCTCCTCCCCAACGCAGAAACACTATGGTCTAAAAATACTCCATTGAAAGCAATTAATTGAAAATGTTACTTGGGTAAAAGCACAAAAGTATCAAGTATAGAAACATTTATAAAAGAATCACAAAAGCACATTTCAAGTGTTATCATAGAATATTTGGTTTAATGATCATTGCACATTTGAATGCAGTCTTGAAGTTCACCTGATGAACATTAAAGATAATTTAAGAACCTTCCAGTTATAGAGGAAGTTGTATTTGTCATGATCAGTTTGTGGTCTCCAGCAGAACTGAAACAACATATTTTTATGAATAACTCAGACCGCTATTTTTTCTTAGCTTCGTGGCTATTGACATTGACAAGTTGGCCTGTTGACTGCATCTCTTTTTTTGTTAAGAAGCTTTATGATTCACAGACAACTTTGCGACAGTAGTAAGATAGAAAAGTTGGCAGTGAATGCAGGAAATGTCAGGTCCTCTGCCAAAATGATATTAAAGAGGACATATTATGCTCATTTACAGGTTCATATCAGTATGTAGTGTCTCTACTGTGACATGTCTCCATGCTTTAATGTTCAAAAAGCTCTTTATTTTCCTCATACTGCCTCTGTTGCAGCACATCTGTTCACCCTCTGTCTGAAACCAGAGCCCAGTCTGCTCTGATTGATTAATCTGTTGTTATTGGTCAATTTCTTAGAGATGTCCCGCCCTTTAGCCTATCATGTACAATGTGCCTAAAAGGAACATCCACAAAAACCTATAGAACACACTGCAGGAAAGAAGAATAATAACTTAAAAGAAAAGTTATTCAATTACAAGAGAGTTACATGAATAGATATGTACTCACAGAAGAAGAAGAAGCAGATCAAAGTGTGACAGACTTTCATGCTGAGACTCTGATGGTTTACCACAACCTTTCTTTTTCTTTTCTGGTTAATCGGGAACTTGTTACTTCTTTAAATTATGAAGCCCCTCCTCCAAACACAACACAGCTCTACTCTCCTCCCCAACGCAGAAACACTATGGTCTAAAAATACTCCATTGAAAGCAATTAATTCAAAATGTTACTTGGGTAAAAGCACAAAAGTATCAAGTATAGAAAATGTATAAAATAATCACTATGCATAAAAGCACATTTCAAAGTGTTATCATAGAATATTTGGTTTAATGATCATTTAATTTTATTGTTGTAGTTTATATAGAGCCAATTTTAGATACTTTGAATGCTGCTGGTTATATACTCGTAACATAGCTTCCTGCATCAGATCATCATCATGTGTTGTAGATCAACACGTATGTAGCCTCAGTGTCAAGTCCTCACTTCACCTGTTAAATAAATGTAGTCGATCAAAAAGTAAAATATTTTCTTGTAAATCAAGTTGATTAGAAATATAAAATGTATTAGTATTACATTTGAATACACAAGTAGAGTATAAGTAAGGTATGTCATCATTGCACTTAGGTAATTCAGTTCAAATGTGACCTCTGCCTGGTGTCTTCTCCGTCTCTGTTAATGTGCTGTTTACATTGAAGTGCAGTTAGTTCTGCGAACGCTAGGTGTCGCTCTCACTACATTGTAGATTTTTCAGTTTTTAAACAAAGATAAAACTGAGGTAATGGTTTTTGGAGCCAAGGCAGAACGTATAAAAGTTAGCGCTGAGCTTCAGTTTGCAATGTTCAAAACAACAGATGAAGCCAGAAATCTAGGTGTAGTCATGGACTCTGACCTGAGTTTCAACAGTCACATTAAAACAATTACTAAATCAGCCTACTATCACCTAAAGAACATATCTAGGATTAAAAGACTAATGTCACAGCAGGATTTGGAAAAACTTGTCCATGCTTTTATCTTCAGTAGACTCGACTACTGTAATGGTGTCTTCACAGGTCTCACTAACAAATATATTAGAAAGCTTCAGCTGATTCAGAACGCTGCTGCTCGAGTCCTCAGAAAGTGGATCACATCGCTCCTGTTCTGAAGTATTTACACTGGTTCCTCACTGACACTAAGAAAGTGGATCACATCGCTCCTGTTCTGAAGTATTTACACTGGTTCCTCACTGACACTAAGAAAGTAGATCACATCACTCCTGTTCTGAAGTCTTTACACTGGTTCCTCACTGACACTAAGAAAGTGGATCACATCGCTCCTGTTCTGAAGTCTTTACACTGGTTCCTCACTGACACTAAGAAAGTGGATCACATCACTCCTGTTCTGAAGTCCTTACACTGGCTTCCTGTGTGTCAAATAATTGATTTCAAAATACTGCTGCTGGTTTATAAAGCACTGAATGGTTTAGGCCCAAAATACATGTCTGACCTACTGCTAAATGATGAACTATCCAGAACTCTCAGGTCTTCAGTGACTGGTCAGCTTTCTGTCCCCAGAGTCAGAACTAAACATGGTAAAGCAGAGTTCAGTTATTATGCTCCAAATATCTGGAACAAACTCCCAGAAACCTGCAGGTCCACTGCAACTCTTACTACTTTTAAATCCAGGCTGAAGACTTATCTTTGTGCCGCTGCTTTTAATTGAAACTGAGCGATTGTGTTTCGTTTTTGGTTAATGAACATTTGGGGCTAGTAACCCCAGGGAATCAGTGTCTGGGGACTTTGTCCTGGCTGGTTTTCTCTGTGTATGCTGCTCGGGACGTATGTGCCATACAAGCGTACACAGCTCATGTTCGGAGAAACCTTGAAGAAAGGCATCAGTAAAATTGAACTTCTGTGTGAACTATTCATATCTTAAACTGCACTGTAACTTTTTATTCATGTACTTTTTCTTTTTCTTTTAATGTTTCTTTTATTATCTTTTCTTTTTAATGACTGTTTTGAAATGTCTTTGTCTGAATGTCTTTCATTTTTGTAAAGCACCTTGAATTGCCTTGTGTTGAAAGGTGCTATATAAATAAACTTGCCTTGCCTTGCCTATATTGCTTCTGTGCTTCAAAGAGTCATACCATTTACTGACACTACACATGGTGGCAGCAAAGATAAGTTAATGTTTGCAGTGAATGGAGGAGAATTCCCTGTTTCTCTGGCCTCTTTAATGTCAATTTCCACCATACTTTTGCACAGCTCAACATCTGTTGTTTACTTTGATCCATACTGAAATACAAACTACTCGATACGTCATATTTCTAGGCTTCACACCTTTTTATTGGTATATTTGTTGGTTTTCATATCGTCTAATGTGATTTGCCTACAAGGGCTGCTCTGTAGACAAAGCACCTTTCTATATCCCCACTCTGTATCTTAATTCATAAAAAAAAAATAAGGCAACATTTTAAAACCAAACCGAACATTTATTAAGCAATTTTTTATTGATGATATTAGATACTTTAATAATAACTACAGACATACAATGGACAGTGGTAGACAGACATTTTCAGACTATAAATCTGCCCTTAAAGGTGGGGTAGGTAAGTTTGAGAAACCGGCTCGAGATACACTTTTTGTTATATTCCATGGAATGCTCTTAACATCCCGATAGCAATGAATATCTTAAGTGCTTTGACAAAAAATCCATAAAAAAAATTCATCTGTGGAAGCCGTAATACTGTAAAAAGCACGACCAATCATTTTAGCCGGCCCGGCTAAAATAACTGGATGGCCTACCTGCCTGCCAGCCTTCCATCTGTGCACAAACTTATCTCGTGCCCTCATTGGTCATGTGCGCGTTCGTGTGTGTTGGAGGAGGGGCTCTGTAAGGAAGTGGCAGATTTTTTCCGGTTGTGTATTTTCAAATTCTAGCGCACTCGAGCTGGTTTCTCCAAAATTACCTACCCCACCTTTAAATAGTATTTATCTTCCTCTTATGATTTTAATGCTGGATAATCATGGGTTGTAGTAACTATCCATGTATGAATCCTTGGTCTGACATACATCCTGTTTTTGGGTTTATTGTGAAACATGAAAAGACAACCAAGGTATTGCTTTTGCAAAATAATGTCGTCATTTCACATTTGAATGCAGTCTTGAAGTTCACCTGATGAACATTAAAGGTAACTTTCCAGTTACAGAGGAAGTTGTATTTGTCATGATCAGTTTGTGGTCTCCAGCAGAACTGAAGCAACATATTTTTTATAAATAACTGAGACTGCTATTTTTTCTTAGCTTCGTGGCTATTGACATTGAAAAGTTGGCCTGTTGACTGCATCTCTTATTTTAGCTAAGAAGCTTTATGAGTCACAGACAACTTGGCGACAGTACGGCACATTGTAAGCAGAGGTGTTGCATTTTGAAATACTCCTGCATTAAAAATTGTACACAAGTAAAAGTACAAAAGTATTGGCAACAAAATATACTTAAAGTGCAGACAGTATAACTACACATTTTCCAGTATGGCTCCTATCAGCTCTAATAATATTACAGATAAAATAATATACACTTGGTAAAGGTGGGGTTTATTTAAATGACTTTATACACTGCTGAGCTTAAAGTATAATAACACATATTGATTTATTAGTAGATTTATATTCTGTATTATAAATCCATAACTGCAAAGTAGCTAGTTTGTAAAATGAATGTAGGTGATGAAAAAGCAAAACATTGTCTCGAAAATGTAGTAAAGTGAAGTACAAGTATCTCAAAAACGAGTATCGTGCTTGAGTAAATATACTTAGTTACATTCGACCACTGAATTGTTGTTACTAGATTTGAGTATTATATAAAATGTTGTGTTAATGAAACAATCTGATGTTATTTTTAATGCCATATCTTAATGAATGTCACAATGAATGTGTACAGTAATGTGTATGTGTATGTGTAAAATAAGTATTTCTATTGCAGGCATGAGGGGAAAAAAACTCAGATCCACACACACACACACACACACACACACACACACACACACACACACACACACACACACACACACACAGACACACACACACACACACACACACACACACACACACACACACACACACACACACACACTGAAAATGATATACATTGTTCGGAAAGTGGCGCTGTAGGCCTACTGAGAGTGGCGATTTTATTTTGTAACTATATAATTATATAATACTTGTAATAATGGGGCGTTTCTGAGTCAGTCATTGAAGAGATCCGGATCATACGAGTCATTTGAGTCATATGAGTCAGCATCACCAAGACCGTAGAAATCCTATCGGTGAAACCGAAGAGTTGTTGCATTTCACGAGCATATTAAACTGACGTTATATTAACCTCCGCTACACAGTGTATTTTGCTTTAATAAAGAATGTTGATCACAAAAAAAAGGGTTATTTTGCGATTTGGCAAATCTGAGTCTGCTGTTGACTCGTGCATGAGGACGAGTCTGCTGGATCTCTGGATCTGCTGCTATATGGCTACGGCTCTGAGTCCGCACGAGTCTGCTGTGTTTTGTGTTGCGCACAGTGAGTCAGGATTTGCGAATCTGAGTCTGCTGTTGACTCGTGCATGACGACGAGTCTGCTGGATCTCTGGATCTGCTGCTATATGGTTACGACTCTGAGTCCGCACGAGTCTGCTGTGTTTTGCACAGTGAGTCAGGATTTGCGAATCTGAGTCTGTGAAGTTCCGCTGACTCGTAGGCTACTGGTCTCTCTCGATCATTGACCTGGATTCACGGATCCCGCGATTTTGATTAAGTCCATTATGTTTCCGGCTCTAAATGAAGTTTCAGTGTAGACTTCTAACAAAATTGTCATGTTGTGCAACAGTCTCCTGCGTGTAATAGCTGCATTTCCAATAAGGATCTTACTTGGCAAAACGTTTATTTTGAACATAGCACACAAAAAGAAACAAACAATGACAAATGATAGAAAATTGCAAAACAGTTAGAATATATAAAATGTCTTAATTATACAATTATTATTATTAAACATATAATTATATCTAATCATATGCCCCCCATATTTTCTCATGGACTGCGTAATCATTGCAATACTGGTGTTTGTATGTGTTAAATGTGTGTAAAGTAGTGTCTTTTGCTTTAATAAAACATATTGATCACAAAAAAAAGGGTAATTTTGCGATTTAGCGAATCTGAGTCTGCTGTTGAATCGTGCATGATGACGAGTCTGCTGGATCTCTGGATCTGCTGCTATACAGTTACGGCTCTGAGTCCGCACAAGTCTGCTATGTTTTGCACAGTGAGTCAGGATTTGCGAATCTCTGAGTCTGCTGTTGACTCGTGCATAATATAGCCGCGGGAGCCGGGTGCTGGAGGAGGGGCTATGCTCGTGCACATGACGAGTATGGATCTCTGGATCTGCTATGCTATTACGGTTAGGAGCCGTCGGCTCCTCTGAGTCCCCACGAGTCTGCAGGAAGTTTCACTGATCCGCGTCCCCTCCCCTGAGCCAAACGATAACTTCTGGCAGCTATCCTGTATACTTGCTAAAGGGTAGGCAGATGGACTGGGGTACGTTGTAATGTGATTTTACATGTTATAAAGAGAGTAGCGAGTGATGCAATTTATAGTTTTAATTTGTACGTCACACCAAGTGTGGGACTCAAAGGACTCGGGTTAATGGAGAGGGAGACTCGTCACGACCAGCTCATTTCTAGGATCCGGGTTAATGATCCGGATGAATCAGGACTCGCCCATCTCTAATGCGAATAATCGCTCGAGTTTCACGGCGGCTGTCAGCTGTGTTTACTCGCCTCATTCATCTGAGTCAGCTTCTCGAGCCGTATCTGGCCGTGCAACACGTACATTGTCACATACTGTATGCCAAAGTGTTATTTTAAACAACACATTAAGTTGACGAAACACTTGAGTCAAATGTAATTAAAGTCAGATCCACTCGTGTCTTGGACGGGGCAGTGATATCATAAACCTGTTAATGTACGCATTCAAACACTTTTTCTTTTACCAGCTGTATTCACCTTGCAGGTGCAGCAATGTTGCTTGTATCCTGGATTAAGTGTTTAAGTCATGGATGTTTAAAGTTTAACTTCTTCATATTTGTCTAATATTATAGTTTACTTTTCATTCATGAAGTATGACGCTGCGCTGTCAGTACGCTTGTCCCTGTTTGTGATTGGTCAAAGGTTGCTAACCCCGCCCCTTTCATGTGAACGCGCACTCAGCCGGACAGAGAAACCCTGGCTTGATTTACCGAGTTGATAACCAGCGTCGTAGGACAGTTTAGCGAGATCTCGCTTGTTAGGGTTAGTTAAGCCAGATAACTCAGAGATATCCAGGGTCTGTAGAACTGGCTTCGTAGCACAGGCCACTGATCGATCAGGCTAAGCTAACCTGTAGCTGCTCCCTAAACTCACAACAACTTCATACAGACATAAATAAAGCAGCTGTATTCGCCATACAGGAAACACACATTTAAAACGGTTTTGCCTGCTGTTTTTGTGTACACAAGCATTCATTAATGGTTTGGAAAGTGGCGCTGTACCTTAATAATATAAAATATTGTATTTGCGTGCATTTCCTGCTCGTAAAGTGGCAATGAACTGAGAGTGGAGGTGTCCTGAGAGGGACCTGTCAGCAAAATGCGTATATGAATTGCTACGTCATGAACGCAATAAATCATACCCTTGTGGGGCGTGCTCATGTGATTGGCTTAGAATTGAGGAGACATCTGATTTGCTATAGATAGAAATAATTATCGAATCGGGTGACCGTCAGGGGAGTCTCAAAAGACCCACACACGAATGCAAAGCGATCCATGCACAGAAAGCGGGTTATGTATGCAGGTGCAGCGGTTTTAAACGGAAAACAAATGTGTGTGGATCAAAAATACATATATAAAACTTTTTTCTGTATTTTGATTTTATTTACAAGTATATGAAACGGAACACATTGGTGTGTGTGCATGTGTGTATTATGAGACTGTTCTGAGCCCATACATAACTGTTACAGGATGTGTATTTTGTAAATTGTGTAATTTTTGTATTTATGCATGCTTCTTGGTTAATATTAAGCTGTCTTTGGCTCTTTTCTTGCTGTAACAAATGCAAATTTTCCCTCTGGGACGAATAAAGGTATTCCGATTCTGATTCTGATGTCCACATAAACTTTAAAACAAACATACAGTATCAGCTGTATACAGTATGCAAAGGACGAAAAGGGGAACAGACCAAAGATGGACTGATGAATTCATTGGAAGAGTCAGCAGAAGGTCAATGAAGGCCACAGAACTTTGAATATTTATATGTGATCTTTCCCTTTGCCTTCCTTTCCTTCTTTTGCCATTCGTGCTTCAGTGTAATGTGGCTCTTGAAGTTGTGTTGGGACAATACTGAATGTACTTTTCCAATATCAGAGTAACATGATAACAAAGGCCCTACGTAGCTGTGTACATGACAGGATGTATGATTACCTAGAAGAGCATCAGGACTGTTTTAGGCATATGATAGCTATGTGATTAATATGATGATTCAGCCTCTATGGAGATAGACATATGACTGTCATGTGTTTTGCTTATGTGGGCCTTAGCTAATCTGATTTAAGCATAGAATACTGCTTTGAACCGGTATACATGTATCTTGTGACTGTGTAACTCCTTCTCTTGTATATCAGCATCTGAAGGACACTGTTCAGGAACTAGTTGTACCAAATGCTCTGTATGATGACTACTTCCATTATTGAGAGGATAATAAATACATGTATCCTAATATTGAAGCTCAAGCTGGTGACGAGTGATATTTTTCCAACAAGTTGCATTGATGACCTTTTTGACCACACAGGTTGCGGTTGAATTTCAAAAGATTATCCTATCGTCTTTTCCAAACCACTATTCCTTAACTTCTGAGTTAAACATCATAGTGTTAACAGAAAATGCAAAGGAGAATACATCAGGACTCAGGAAAAGACAACTGCGGTGCAAAGAGAATCTGACAGCATTTACATTTGGCTGTTAATGATTGGCCAGCGGATGTTATTGATGTGCGTCTGCCATGAGGAAACTATCTGTACAGTAGATCAGGGGTTCCCAACCCCCGGTCCGCGGCCCGGTACCGGTCCGCGGAGGTGTTACTGCTGGTCCGCGAAATAGCTGTGAGTTTATCGTAATATTTGCAGAATTATATAATCTTCGCACCTATGCCACCAGTCATATTATTTCATCCAGTAGCTAGTTAATCTTTCACCAGAAAACGGTTGAAAATGGCTTTTATGATGTTCCGAGGGATTCGGCGGCTCAGCCTAAGGTCTCAGCCTCTTGTGCGCACGAGCATGTTACCGGTGTACCAAGTAGGAAGAGGAGCGCACAGGAGACAACCGTTTGATTGCAGACTGTTATGTTTATGTGGGGAAATGGTGGTGCATACATTATTTGAGATATATTTCAAACTCGGACTTCATTTTAAGGACATGTCGGCCAGGGGTGTAGAGCTATTTGTTTAAGCACCGGATTGGCAAAACAGGAGAGTAAACCAGTATGCCTTGATCTATGAATTAATGTCCGGGACTCTCACGGTATCTGCTGCCCGCAGCTGTTTTATAGAAGGAAAACCTCCTTCACTTCATGAAATGGCTGCAGCATCAGGAGGCAACGGGACGTATACTCAGTAAAGAGCTGTGCCTTTTTACGCACCGCCTTCGCTGTGTTTAACTTAATCAGAACAGTTTAAGAGTGACTGCAGGCTGCTACGTGTTAACCACACACACATCTACACACATCGAACTGCCCGATTACTCCCCCCTTTTATTAGTTTTATGAAGGAGATGTCCAGTCAGTCACCAAGGCGCATGATGTGTGTGTGTATGTGCTCTGCTCAGCTCAGCTCTGTGTGTTCGGTGTGTTTGTGTCTGTCCGACACCGGCATATATGCGGCTGTTCCCAAAATAAATTAGTTTAATCTTAATCTCGATGTAGTGCTAAATGCTGTCGGGAGTGCACCGGAACGAAAAACATTTTCCCAGCATTCACTGGATTATCCGTAAATCATACAAACAAAACCAAAACGTTGATTTATCTGTTTTCCCGTTTTGGTTTAAAAACTGAATAACGTCGGTTTTTTGGTTTTCCGAAAAACCAAAAAACAACACCGGTTATTTTTTAAACTTTGTTAATATGTTTTGGATGCATATTGTTCTAGTATTTGTTCAGGCTGTTACATACAATTAGCCTCTGTTGCTACCTGCTGGTGGTGAGTAAATATTAAAATCAGTTAAAATTGACAACCGGTCCGCGATTTTTTTTTAATGTATCTACCGGTCCTTGGCACAATAAAGGTTGGGAACCCCTGCTCTAAGTGATGATGTCACGCACTCTAGCCCTGAAGAGTCCCTCCCATAGACAACCATTATAAAATCTAAAACAGCCTGAAAATGTTAAACGTTGAAAAGTCAAAAACCGTAAAAGATATGAAGAATCTGTTTTATAGCTGAAGGTCTTGTGATCATTTTAAAGTTGGAATGAAGTCTCTAGCTGAAAGTATGTGGAAGGAGAAGAATTTGGCGTAAGGTGTAGGTAAAAGAGGATTTGAAGGTTCCTCCCATTGACTTCCATGTTAAAAAAAGAGTTTAAAAAGCTGAATATTTCAAAAAGTATGAAATATTTTGAAAAAGTTGAAAGTTTCCCATCAATTGCTGTACAGGCTGAATAGTTTGATATTTGAATGGTTTCTGTAGCTGAAAGTATGCTGAAGTTATGGAGAGCCAAAGTATTGGTGAAATAATAAGGGGAAGAATAAAGATTCGAAGAACTATAGTGGAATGCTATAAATAGCATTCGCACTAACAAGACAGAGACTCATTTTAAAATACGCAACATCTGATGAGCACACATCTGGGGGAGTATATCTGTAAATATAAAAAGGGAAATGACGTTATATAGAAAATGGCAGAAATACAAAGTGTACTCACTAGAAAACCAAGAAGATCAAACCGTGGTAAACTGCAAGCCAACAATACATTCTTTACACCATTTCCCAAAAACTTTGGATAAGATAAAACTTTATTGATACCCAGGAGAATTGTTGTGTCTCAGCTGCAGATCAGAGTCGGAACACTACCAATATAGAATAAAGTGTAAATATTGACAACAAACAAAAACAACTTCAATCCTTTTCCTTTGGTTGGGCCATTTATCATATTTACACTTATCTGATATCTGTTTTTACATTTAACAAAAGTTTTTATGGATAAAAAAGCAAGAGATGTAAAAAACGTTCCCAAACTAGCATTCTTGTTTTGGTCTGTGACCGGGGATAAAGCGTGCGGACATTTTTTTAAAGGATGCCGCCTAAAGCTGCTGTTTTATGAGCCCAGAGTTAAATAACCCTAACTGTATTTTATGAATTAGAAGCAGTGTCAATGTTTTAGTAATCATCGGTTTCATCTCCATTTGGTCGTGTATATCTGGCGTGAGTGTGAACAGAAGAGATTTCCACAGGACGAGATCTGCTCCGGCCGGCCTCCCCGATATCATCGTACACTCGGTCGGTCTACAGGAGAAGAGGTGTGAATATCAGCTGGTTTCACAAACACTTATGATCTGGTTTACCAAAACTTACCTCTGTGACGAAATCATATTGTGTTTCCACAGGAGGGTCTGAAAAACACAGCAGTACGTTTAGATAATGACACTACACTGGAAAAACATCTTGCTCAGTCAAATGGAGACAAACACAGATTCATCCCTCATCAACTGTCATGATCCCAGTTTTGTTTATCGGTTTCCTGTTTTACTATGAAAAGTGTTCTTCCCTTGTCATGCCTGTTTGTGCTTCCTGTCCTTGTGTGTGTTTTCCTTTCTGTTCTGATTGTGTGTCCTTCTCTGCCACCTTCTGAACTCATGCACTTTGTTGGTTTTCTGTTTAGTCTTTGTCAGATTCTTGTATGTCGTTGTTCTTCGTGTTTAGGAACTTCTGTTCTGTTATTTGTGAGTATTTTAACTTTGAATGTTGTGTCTGTTTCAAAGGTTATTTTATATGTGGAGAAAGATCAAAAGCTTTTCTGTGAGAAATGGAAAGTTCCTGTGTGTTACCTGGTTCCTCACTTTTGGCTTTACAAGTCCTCTTCCTGCAGAATACCAGCACAGACAGTGATGACACGATGACCAGGACGACCAGGGTCAGACGCACATACAGGATCACACCTGTCGGTGTTTGAAAAGTTACATATTTCATCTAACACTTAGAGTACCCATAATCCATTTAGTTTTTTCAAGAGCGGGACAGGTTATCTTTAGGGGAAGATAACAGGTCAACAGTATTTGCCATATACTGTCGAAATAGAATAGATGTAGTATTGATTTAAAAAGGTGCAGCATCTACTTTGTAATGTGTTTTTTACAGATGGTAATTGAAATGTACAGGTTGTGATTTTAGAAAAGGCATAGAACAATATGATGGAATCATTTGATGGCCATTCCCATGCTCTTTAATGTTCAAAAGTTGTTGAAACTTCTAGTAAAAACAGTGTGTGGATGTACCTGTAGCAGTTGTTTCAGGCTGCTCTGTAGTTTTAGGAGAAGTGGTCAGAGCTGTGAACAAAAACAAGCAGACACAAAGAAGTCCTGATGAGAGAAATTAGATCCTCCTGTTTGTCAGCTGAACTATTTTAAATTGAGTTTAAAACATCAGCAGCTGTCAGTGAAAACTGTCTTCAGAGACATGAACAAACATTTTCATTATCAAGCAGAAACTCACCATCAGTGACGTTGAGCCTAAACCTCTGGTATAGATCTTTAGAGTCAGGTCTGTCCAGACCACACCGGTACCATCCTGAGTCAGACTGGGTCAGCTGTTCAATGCTCACAAACACAAATCCTCCTTTAACATGTCTGATGCTGTATCTGTCTTTTTTAGTATATGTGTCATTAGTTGTTTCAACAAGAATGTCTCCTTCACATTTTTCCTTGCAGAAGAACATAGTGGTCCCAGAGTGAGTAAAGGAGCATTCAACTACAATATTTCCTTCAGTTCTAGCATCGATGGTTTTTTCTGCAGAAGGGCCACCATCAAGTTTTGCTGTTGAAAAACAAAAACAATCAATAGTTACTATTTGTAGTTAACAAATCGTAGTTTCATTATTTATAACTTTGTGTTTTTTCAAACTTGATCCAGTCACTGAGGGATGAGGTGTGACGATTTAATGAAACAGCGTTTTAACTAAATATTTTTCAAGGAGATTTAGCAAATCATTATTTTACGCTGTGCTCAAAATAGGATTTGATATAAATATATTTGGGATTAATATTAGATTTGAAGGCTTTAATAAAATCCTTGGCTTTGTAATTTTGAGTTATAACTAGTGTCTCATTGAGGTTAACTGATAATTAAATATGTGAACTTTAGAGATGATCTGTTGCAAAGAATGACATTTTGAAAGGATGTCTTTACCCCTTGAAAGTATCGTTTTTATATTATTATTTACCCTGAGTGACCTTGAATTCATATGCTCATAACTTAGTAAAACATGACTTATCTAAACACTTCTGCATTAACTGTTCTTGAGAAAAGAGGAGCTTGTCTCTTTAAGCAGAAGTGTTTTAAATGGTGAGGTTTAAGCAGAATGCATGTTTTAGGGAAGTACTGAGCATACAGTGAATGACCTTTGGACTATACAGCATTAGTTGTGTAAGAGTTAATAAACAGATGTTTTAATATATTTTTGCTCTTGTAAAACAAAGCCCCAGTTAATTTAACATTTATTAAGACTTTTCTTCATTTTGGGATTCTTTGTTCACCGTGGAGTCACGCTAGAAAAAGTTTTCTTCACAAATTCAAGGTAACACAGGATGAGTTATTCATTGATCAAAATATTTTAATTTGGGGTAAAGTATTCCTTTAAAGCCCCGACAGCAGCCACAAACAACCAGTTTAGTTGTTTTAATATTGTCTATTGTTCTCAATCTATTACTAATTGTCTTACTTTTCAATAGAACAGAGAGCTGTCTCATAGACTACTACATTCAGCAATGGAAAACACACAACAGACCAATATTCTCCTGACCCTGGTATTAAATTCTTCATCTCTAAAATATCACTTGAACCAAAAATAAGTGTGTTCTTTACAATAATATTCAAATACACTTGTGTACATGTGTCAGTTTTGGTTTATCTTTTACTTTCAGAAGACATGTAGGATTAAGATGAAGTAAATATTCATGTTGAACTTGAGTTTTTCTTTGCCACATCTAAACTGTAGCTAATGTGCACATGACAATAAAGCATTGAAATTGAAAAAAAGTAGGTGAAAAGGTAAAACTATTATTTAGACAAAGGAAGAACATTCAGTTTTTAGTAGAAACTCACCATCCACAACGATGATTTCAATAAGCTTGTATGAAGTCCTTGAAGAAGATTCAGCCAAACCACACCTGTACTCTCCTGAGTCAGACTTGGTCAGCTGAGTGATGGTCACAAAAAAATCTTTCTGTTTATGATCAATGCTGTATCTGCCACTCTGATAATCTTTGGCATCAGTTGTTTCAATGAGAATGTCTTCTTGTTTACATTTTTCCTTACAAAAAGACCTGTTTTTTTTGTAAGAAGTAAAGGGGCATTCAACTCTGACATCTGCTCCTTCAGTTACTGAATAGACAGTGAGTTGGTCACTGACGAGACCGGTGTTTCCATCCTGCAGAGCTGAACAAAAGATGAACAAAAGATGAACCATCATTAGTAGTGGTCAGTACTTCCTGTAGGATCCTGCAGTCTGATCACAACACTTCCTGTTTCACATTAACACAGATCAAATTAACATTAGCGGCATTTATATATAGTAAGAATAAAGATCAAAGGATTAATAAAGGAACCAAGAAAATAATTTGGCGATTAAATTATTATGAAAATAATCATTAGCAGTAAAATCAAGCATGTACATTATTTTACAAAATAACCAGTCGTTGTGACTTCTAGTTTTACTCGTTCAGTAAGACGATAATAACTGAGTTTAATGATGATGTACAGTTTGTTTGAGGAAGTGAAACATACATTTGAAGCTACTAAAAAGCCTAACTTTGAAATATTTGAATAACTCGTACTGCTGGAGCCTTGCATTAACTCAATACATACTTTAAAGGAAACATATTAAATTACTGAGATGAAAATAAAGAAAAGTACTCACAGAAGAGGAGGAAGAAGCAGATCAAAGTGTGAGAGACTTTCATGCTGAGACTCTGATGGTTTACCACTGACTGTCTTTCTTCACTGGCTAACCAGGAACTACTTCTTTAAATGATGAAGTCCCTCCTCCAAACACAACACAGCTCTACTCTCCTCCCCAATGCAGGAACACTATGGTCTAAAAATACTCCAATGAATGTTGAACTGAATTCAAAATGTTAGTAATTATCAGCAAAATGTACTTTCAGTTTCAGTAAAAGTTATCATTATGCACCAATCTCATCTTTCAATTTCACAGTGTTGTTTTATCATATAATAGTATATTCTGTTTTTATGTCTAACAAATACATGTCGGAGCCTTATAATGTTGTAGTGCATGGGTCGGCAACAGGCGGCCCGCGGGCCATTGTTGGCCCGCCAGCAATAATATTTGGCCCGTAATTTTGAGAATAAAAAATAAAAAAATATTTTTAGATTTTTTTTTTTTTTTTTTTTTTTACAACATCGGACCGACAGTCGCACATATAGGCTATAATGTCCGAATAGAGAATCTACCTACACCTGAAGAATGCTTATTGTACTTTTATCTATGTTGAGAATGAATGACATACAGCACAGGCATAATCAGGCAGCGGGGTACACTGACGTCAATTAAAGTACTTATTTAAAGGACACCTATCATGCTATATTTAAATGATATATTGTAGGGCCATACCTATATAAGGTATATTTATACGTTTCTGTTTTCAAAATACCAAACAGATCATGCATTTTAGCCATGCCTCATTTCACTCTATTTGGCCCAACCCCACATTCCCCTGATAGGTGGAGAGTTGGCCCAATAGCCGTAGCGCCACCGTCCTGACGTCAGGACAGTGTTCAAATCTGGATCAGTTTTTATCAGATCCGTTGCAGCCCCGTTTTTAGAGATTTGGGTATGGAGGAAAATAGAGAGGGTTGTGTTTTCTGACACTTGGTGAGTTCCCTGGATCACCGGGGACACATATTCATGTATAAAAGACGTACAAAAGTGCATTTTGCATGATAGGTCCCCTTTAACTATTAAATACATTGAGTTTGAGTAAAATACTTGGTTACTGATTAATTTAGGTTATAATATATTAAATAAATTGCAAAGCAAAACATGCTGTAATTTATTTATTTTGTATTTTTTTAAAGGTTTTCAACCTGAAAGAATCCTAATGTCTCCTTGAAAAGTTGAAATAAAGAAAAGGAAAAAGGATTCCAGTTGTCCATGTGTCCTCTGTTGCCCCTCAAGCCTCTCAAATGTGGGCAAACACTCAAATAAATGCCAAAAACCCAGAGAACTTGACAATACTTATCAGAATAAAAGTATGTTAAATAACACTGCTACCTAGTTAATAACTCACTCAGTGGAGGCTCGTCCATTGAAGAAAGGGAGGACCATCCTCCCTAAAATTTCAGAAAAAAATAAACTTTGAAGAGCACAACAAATACACCTCAATTTAAAAGATAAGTCTGTTAAAATACAGATAATAGCCCTGACTTTTAACATGGGACTGAAATGGGGCTAGAGACGACGAGCCTCCCTTTGGGCGGGTCTATCCAGAGGCTCTGGATTGGGCGCCTATATCATCAGTGAACCAATCAGCGGATCTGACTGTGCATCAGAGTGTTGATGGGGAGGGTTATCAGGGATATCAGAGTTTTTTCTGAACCAGGGAACAGGGGCGCTGCGCCCTCTTACCAAAATCAATTCCTTGAATTAGGCTTTGATTATGTTCTGGCCCGCCATCTTGTGGCTCAGCAAAAAATTGGCCCACGGCCAAACTTACTTGCCTACCCCTGTTGTAGTGTGTCAAGGTGGAGCCAATTGTATATAAGTAGTACATTCTGCATCATATCATCATGTTTCGTATGTCAAATGTTACAAGTAGCCTAACTGAGTGTCAGATATCTATAGTTGAGTAAACAAATATAAAATCTAGAAGCATTACATTTAAATACTCAAGTAAAGAACCAGTTAGTTATGTAAAAAAAAAGCCTTTAAAGGGGACCTATCATGCAAAATGCACTTTTGTACGTCTTTTATACATGAATATGTGTCCCCGGTGTTCCAGGGAACTCACCAAGTGTCAGAAAACACAACCCTCTCTATTTCCCTCCATACCCAAATCTCTAAAAAAGGGGCTGCAACGGATCTGATAAAAACTGATCCAGATTTGAACACTTTACTGACGTCAGGAAAGTGGCGCTACGGCTATTGGGCCAACTCCACCAATCAGGAGGAGACAGCCACGGCCATTGCCGTTCGAAAGTGCTGGAGACGCTGTAGTACATATGCCAGGCCTGTAAGTGGCGCTGTAGTATGCCACAAAAGCAGCGAAGAAGACTTGGTTACCATGGTTACCCTTCTGTTTATTCTCCGCTGTGGCTTTCTTTCTCCCTCCCCGAGGCAAGCGTTTGCTCCCGCTGCTTTAATGCAATGCAATCCCTCCCCGTCGAGGCAAGCACTGTAATTCTCTCCGGTTAGTCCACCAGCAGATGACAAACACCCACCTCTCCGCCTCTTCCAAGGAACGAGGGGACCGTGCGGCAGAGTTTCAGTTTCAGTTTCTTTCGCCGGTCAAGATGTCCGTTAAAGTTTAAATCTTCCGGACAAAATGAGAAAAGTGCCGGTCAAAGGTCTTTGTTATTTATTGAGCTTTAAAACAAATGAATAACGACTCTATATAATAAAACACGGAGGACGGAGATCTCTTTTTCTCCCCCTCTTCTGACAGCCCAGCAGCTGATCTGGGGCCTCATTTATAACGCCTTGCGTAGGATTCACGTGAGAAGGTTGCTTACGTAGTACAAAGCAAAAAAATAGGTACAGAAATGTTCCGACATTTTCCGATTCACAAAACATTGCGTACCGGCGTAGGAAGTGCGTACGGCACTTCCTACGCCTGTTTCCCTTAATAAATCACAATCGACTCGTAACGCCCATATTTGCCTATAAATAGTCAAAGAAACGCCCATTCATTCATTCATTTTGACTGACTGCATGAAGAAGATCGCAGGAAATTACGACCGAACAGCTAAAAAAGACATCTCGCACCGTGTCAGATTTTGGTTATTTTGGGGAGGTCGAGATAAATCATATTGTTTGGTGGATGCAGTTTGAACCAGAGTAGCAGCATGGAGGTCGGATCGTCACCAAAATAAATAAATAAGTGGTCCGAAAAAAGTTAATGACAAAAAAAATACACATAACCTAACCTTCCTCAGGCAGTGTGTTTGTACCGGGGACAGGAGACACCCCCTTGATGAGAAACTGTAAGAAATGATCGGGGAATCCCTCCGGAGTGGAGTCATGACGACTGGATCTGAATTATTTTGTTGGATTTGGTGGTTTGTGTTCCAGCTGTCGATCAGCAACTATATATCCATAATCCACCAGTTAAAGGAAATACAACTAATGTGTTGTGTTATATTAGCTGTACAATTTACCACATATGGTGTTCTTAGTTTCCATACCTCCTGTGTTTTACGAGCGACTTATCAAGTCTTGGCAAATGGCATAAAACACGATTAAACGTGATAGTATATAAAACCATGCTCGTATCTACAACCTATAGAAATGCAAAACGGCGTCAGTTTAGACGTAATTCTGTCCTCCTGCTTACCGCATCATTTATGAGAAAACATTTCATAACATTAACACAACATATTTGAGGTGGTTTTAAATAACATATCCGTATTTATTTATTTCTCCAAGTTATGTTTTTGTGTGCACTGAGGAGTCTCAAACAGGCGTTTTTTTTTTATCATTTTAAGATTGGCTTTAATCAATGTTTGAAAATGAATTCTTCATATTTGATAAATGAGAGGTAACATTTTATTTATGGTATTATTTCCACATATTTCTCTCCATTCTTCCTTCTGCCAACGGTGTCGCAGTTTCTCGTCTCTCCCGTTGTTGTGCTTAGTGCGTACGCATGGGTTAGAGTTTGCGTGGAGGACCGCACATTTTCCCGTCAAGTTAGTATTTTATAAATCGCAAACATTGCGTAGAAACTGGTGGACGACATTTTTTTAGCGTATATCCCTTTATAAATGAGGCCCCAGAGCACGGCTCCCCTGTCCTGCAGGGGGGCGTGGTCAGCTGCAGCTCACAGAGATCAGCCCCGTAGACAGCAAACAGCACATAGAGCGAAATGAGGCATGGCTAAAATGCATGATCTGTTTGGTATTTTGAAAACAGAAACGTATAAATACACCATATAGGTATGGCCCTACAATATATAATTTAAATATAGCATGATAGGTCCACTTTATAAGACGAGATAAACCTATTTAATGGCATACAACATAGTAGCAGCTCCATTACGCATTAAAACGTTTTCTGTAAAATATAAAGTTAATATGACATTAAAATAAAACATCAGCCACTGCAAAGTTTTATTTCAGACTTTATAAACACACTTACATATGTAACAGTCAATGTCAACTGTTCATACATTCAGTCAAACTAGAAGCTGTTACAGGTGTTACTTTTGAGTTTTCTGTCGTAAAATAAACATTAGTATTTACATTAGTTGATCACATTTTTTAAGTCAATGCAGTTCAATTTGCTGAATTAATTTTAAACCCCCTATCTCCATGACAACCAAACAAACCATAAGATGGTTACACGTTGAAATCTCCAGAAAAAGCAAGTGAATGAACCCTGGAGTTGTAAATCTAAGAGGGCATATTGACGGATTAATCAACCCTGAAGTCACAAAAGCATGCATTTGCAGAGACTTCCTGAGAACGATTTATTTTGGGAGCCTCTAGCAGATTTATCTTTCAACGCTTTTTGCTTATTGTGTTCGAGAGGTAGTTTCCTGTGGGAAGTCTCAGCAGAACCAATGTGAAAACTACAAAGTGAGACTATTAAAACTAACCTGGCTATGAGAAATGTATTTGAAAGCGTATGTGTTTGCAGGATTATTGCTGAATTTGTATCCTCGTGGTTGATTGCAATTATAAAAAAACCTTTGGATGAAGGTCAAATGTAAAAAAAAGTTGTGGGTTAAAAATACATTAGGAATATGCTCATACGTTTTTTATATTAAATACAAATAATGTGACTCATACTCATGGCTGGTCACACCTTTACCCACACAAACAAACAAACAAACAAACAGCTGATGGTCACACAGGGGGAGTTTAACATTAAATACAGAAAGTAAGATGACGTTATAGAGAAATGACAGAAATACAAAGTGTACTCACTGAGAACGAAGAAGATCAAACTGTGGCAGACGTCCATGTTCGAGTCTCTGATGGTTGAACGCTGTCTCTCTTTCTTCTTCACCGGCAAACCAACATGTTTTCACTTCTCTAAACGATGGAGTCCCTGCTTAAAATACAACACAGCTTTACTCTCCTCTCTAACACCTGCATGTGTATCACGTATGGTTTCACTTTAAAACTTTGCAACTTAATGCAGCAAAATAATATATTTTGCTTTTAACATTTAAATAATTTAATGTTAAGTGTGTGGAAAAGTGTACTTTGTTTTAAGCCAAAAAAACATATTATTGTCAGACACATTTCAGAAATGTTTTATTTTTATCCCAAGAACATTATCCAGAGTACAGAGCAGGAAGAGGCCGAATACAAAATACAATATAAAAAATAAAACTCCATAAAAATGGTACAAATCCAAATACATGTACAGTATAAAACAATACAAACAAGTCATAAGGATTATACATATGTGCGAGTGGCATCTTGTATCCCGTACTGACCACATCACCTGGTTGAAGTAATATAGTTTCATATCAATTTATTTATATTCCGCTATAATTAAACATTTCTGTAAATCAAGTTTTTAACCAAAATAGTCAACCGTAATTTGAAGCAAAAATACCTAATGCTAATCTGCTAACTTTACTAGAACAGTTTATCTTACAAATATAACTTTAATACCATATATATATTGTAATAAAATCAACGTAATAAATACATTGAAGCTGTAAAAAGAGCTTTTTACATTAAATATAATTTAGCTGACGCTTTAATCCAAAGGGACTTACAATAAGTGCAACCAGCTTTGACCTGAAGCAAACTGTTGAAGCGGCACGTTTGTGAACTAGAGCAGAGCTGGACTTATCATCACATGAGCAGGTCATTCAAAGCAGGTTTGAAATAAGTAAATGGTTAAATAATCTTACATATTCCCACAAACATCTCTAGTTTCAGAATATGTTCACGGCTGCTTGATTCACACCAGCTTCTTCTGCCAGACTGTGAGAGTTATTGGGGGTCGTTAACAGTAGAGTACAGTAGAGTACAGAGGGGGCTCATCAGAGCTAGCTTCCACCTGAGGAACAGAGTAGATAACACACTCAGCGTCACCGTGGAAACCGCTGTGGGACGAGCCGACGCTGACAAATGTGATCTCGGAGTAGGCGTGTTGACTCGGGTCGTCTTCAGCCTGGAGAAAAAAACATTGCTTGATTAAATGTGTCTTTAACAACAGAACAAAACAAGCAACTGGACTTGGTTGTAAAGTTACGTCATCAAAACAAAAAAAAAGTTGTGTTTAGGTCTTTTTTCATATTTACACATATTATTTTACTGCAGACATTGTCCGAAGTGAATCAAATCTGGCATTTCAGTAAACATGAATAGAACGCAGCAACAGGTGCAAAAGTGAAGCCCTACGGAGCTAATGTCTTGTGATCCCAAAGTTAGAATTGTATAACTTTTATCGGTGTATTTTGTAAACTAGCTGCAGCAAAATTGTTGTAGTAATAATTGGTTTTGGCTCAATTTGTGTTTATTTGGAGATTTTACATGATGCTTGTACACTTTGTTGGTCTACAGAAGAATGTATTAATATGATGCTCATATTTTCTCAAACTTACCTCCGGTGCAGAAGCATGTTGTGTTTCCACATGAGGTTCTGAAAAACACAACAGTACTTTGAGAAAAAGATAGATTTTCAAACATGACATCACACATTCCCCATTTGAACAAATATTTAGGCCAACCATTAAGATATGAGTAAAACAAGATAAATAGATGTGTTTTGAGTTTGTAAACAATAGAATATACAGTATATTTAATCATTAACCACCCTGCCACATTTAAATTACTTAAGAAAATTGAATAAGAATATAAAATAAAGTTTCAATGAAAAAAATAACAAGCTATGGCTGTACATGTTTCTAATGCATATTAACTTGAAAAAAGCCACTTATTTTTAATGCTGTAAATGAATATCCGTGCACCCAATCTGGTGTTGGGGGATGGACATTTTATGTGAGAAAGTTATTTTAGAATTGTGCGTCTGATTTTAAAGTTAATATTGGTCAAGAGAAAACTACAACTTTTCAGTGAGAAATGTTTTGTGTGTGTGTGTGTGTGTGTGTGTGTGTGTGTGTGTGTGTGTGTGTGTGTGTGTGTGTGTGTGTGTGTGTGTGAGTGTGTGTGTGTTACCTGGTTCCTCACGTTTGGCTTTACAAATCCTCTTCCTGCAGAATACCAGCACAGACAGTGATGACACGATGACCAGGACGACCAGAGTCAGAAACACATACACGATCACACCTGTCGGTGTTTGAAGAATTACATATTCATCTAACACTTAGAGTACCCACAATCCATTTGTTTTTATAGAGGGGGGGACAGGTTATCTTTAGGGGAAGATAACAGGTCAACAGTATTTGCCATATACTGTCGAAATAGAATAGATGTAGTCATGGGCGTCGCAGCCATTATATGAGGGTGGGACAAGTCCCCCCCACTTTTTCAAATGATTAGTTTAGACCCCCCCACTTTTACTATGCGGAAAGTCCGTGAATCGGTCTATCCACTCGCCGCACTTTGTAGAGCGCTGTGTCAGTGCTTCACTATCAAATGAAATCCATTCCACTTGCTTATTGAGAGAATGCCCAAATCAATGAAACTCCGTACCATGTTTTCACTGCTACTTTGTACCAAGGCAGATTCTCACATAGCGCGCGCATGTTCAAGGAGTGTTGTCATAGTTGGACAGCTCAGATCTGTTGTATGAAGCGATGCCGGTAGCGGAGGTAAGGCACACACACCAAATGTTCAGGAAATGGTTAATACAGCGAAAATCAAAGCTGACGATCTCTTGGTTTGATATGTTTTCTCCCCCAGACAACATGGACATAAGAACATTTTTTTCAAAGAAGAGGAAAGTAAGTCATCAGCTGGTAGCAGTTAATCAGTTAACAGTGATGGCGGCGTCTCACTTCTGGAGAGGAGTTTCGTCTTTATGTCATGATAGAGAGATACAAATACTGAATAGTTTAGAAAAGGCATCGAAATGCCAGGTTACTAGTATTTATCATGTAAACAGGGAACATGAATAACCCGATCTCTCTGTGCTCATGTAAACACCATATCCCCAATATGATCATAACCGGGATAATACTCATAAACGGCTTACTGATGTCCATGTAGAGCGCAGTCAGTGTGTTTTACTGGAGCCTCAGTTCGATAAGAGATTATTTTCTGAGTTCTTTAACTTAGGTACTCTCTCTCAAAATGGTAATGTGCATTATGTTTTAATTATACTTATCAGAAGCTTTTTGTGTGTGTTTATGTTTTACTGAGTGCTTATAGGCTATTTCCATCCCAGTATTCAGTTAACTATTTATTTGCTGTGCACATTACATAGACTAGCTAATATTCTACCTACTGCTTGGGACTTTGAGTCTTCAAAATGTCCAATGTCACAGACTGGGACTTACTTTAGAATCAGTTGTATTTACATTCAGTATGACTTGTTATGATTCAATGTGAAAGAGTATACTGCTCAATAAATAATTATCACTTCACCACCTCTCTTGACATCTAGGCACTTGAGAGTGAGTCAGAGGCAGAATACAGGGACAGTGGAGAGAGGTCCATTGCTGAGGTGAGTGATGAAAGGGAAATGACAGTTGAGAGTAAATTGTGATGTGGACTCTCATCCAGGATTTTAAGGAAATCAGTGGGGATATTGAACAGGAAACATTTCAGTCAAGGGGCATCATATGACCAATATGGACAGAAGAGCAACATTTATTTGAACATTTAAGTCAATGATATCATTCCTAGGTGAACTTAACATCTGTATGGAGTCAGATCAGTCTCAATATTAATAAATGCTCACAGAAGGATTCACAAATGTATTTCGCGATTTATATATAAATGACTCTCCACAACAATATCTCTCAATGCACTCACAAATATTTATTGTTGTATATAAATGTACAAAAAAAGGGCATTTAAACTGCTTTTTATTAATTCAAAGACAGCTCTGAATTAATAATCAAATATGTTTCCTTTCTTTACTACTGGATGAAATTACAAAATGTACCCATCATTTTCCTCATGCTAGCCACATAAAAGTATCAAACCACCTGTTAAAATGCACCAGAATACAGGAAATCTATATTTTTTTTCGCCCCCACACCCCCCGTTAAAAATGTCCCCCCCACATTCAGGATGCTTCCTACGCCCATGGATGTAGTATTGATTTAAAAGGTGCAGCATTTTAAAATCTACTTTGTAATGTGTTTTTTACAGATGGTAATTGAAATGTACAGGTTGTGATTTTAGAAAAGGCATAGAACAATATGATGTAATCATTTGATGGCCATTCCCATGTTCTTTAATGTTCAAAAGTTGTTGAAACTTCTAGTAAAAACAGTGTGTGGATGTACCTGTAGCAGTTGTTGATTCAGGTTGCTCTGTAGTTTTAGGAGAAGTGGTCAGAGCTGTGAACAAAAACAAGCAGACACAAAGAAGTCCTGATGAGAGAAATGAGATCCTCCTGAGTGTCTGTGTGTGTCAGCTGTCAGTGAAAACTGTCTTCAGAGACATGAACAATCATTTTCATTATGAAGCATAAACTCACCATCAGTGACGTTGAGCCTAAACCTCTGGAATGGATCTTTAGAGTCAGGTCTGTCCAGACCACACCTGTACCATCCTGAGTCAGACTGGTTCAGCTGTTCAATGCTCACAAACACAAATCCTCCTTTAACATGTCTGATGCTGTATCTGCCTTTTTTAGTATATGTGTCACTAGTTGTTTCAACAAGAATGTCTCCTTCACATTCTTCCTTGCAGAAGAACATCTCGGTCTCAATGCGAGTAAAGGAGCATTCAACTACAATATTTCCCCCAGTTCTAGCATCGATTGTTTTTTCTGCAGAAAGACCACCATCAAGTTTTGCTGTTGAAAAACAAAACAATCAATAGTTACTATGTGTAGTTTACAAATCGTAGTTTCATTATTTATAACTTTGTGTTTTTTCAAACTTGATCCAGTCACTGAGGGATGAGGTGTGGCGATTTAAAGAAACAGAGTTTTAACTAAATATTTTCCAAGGAGATTTAGCAAATCATTATTTTACACTCTGCTCAAAATAGGATTTGATATAAATATATTTGGGATTAATATTACATTTGAATGCTTTAATAAAATCCTTGGCTTTGTAATTTTGAGTTATAACTAGTGTCTCATTGAGGTTAACTGATAATTAAATATGTGAACCTTAGAGATGATCTGTTGCAAAGACTGACATTTTGAAAGGATGTCTTTACCCCTTGAAAGTATCGTTTTTATATTATTATTTACCCTGAGTTACCTTAAATTAATTTGCTCATAACTTAGTAAAACATGACTTATCTAAACACTTCTGCATTAACAGTGCTTGAGAAAAGAGGAGCTTGTCTCTTTAAGCAGAAGTGTTTTAAATGGTGAGGTTTAAGCAGAATGCATGTTTTAGGGAAGTAGTGAGCATACAGTGAATGACATTAGGATTATACAGCATTAGTTGTGTAAGAGTTAACAAACAGATGTTTTAATATATTTTTGCTGTTGTAAAACAAAGCCCCAGTTAATTTCACATTTATTAAGACTTTTCTCCATTTTGGGATTCTTTGTTCACCGTGGAGTCATGCTAGAAAAAGTCTTCTTCACAAATTCAAGGTAACACAGGATGAGTAATTCATTGATCTAAAAATTGTAGTTTGGGGGTTAACGTATTCCTTTAAAGCCCCGACCGCAGCCACAAACAACCAGTTCAGTTGTTTTAATATTTTCTATTGATCTCAATCTATTACTTATTGTCTTACTTTTCAACAGAACACAGAGCTGTCTCATAGACTACTACATTCGGCAATGGAAAACACACAACAGACCAATATTCTCCTGACCCTGGTATTAAATTCCTCGTCACTAAAATATCACTTGAAACAACAATAACTGTGTTCTCTACAATAATATTCAAATACACTTGTGTACGTGTGTCAGTTTTGGTTTATCTGTTACTTTCAGAAGACATGTAGGATTAAGATGAGGTAAATATTCATGTTGAACTTGAGTTTTTCTTCGCCACATCTAAACTGTAGCTCATGTGCACATGACAATAAAGCATTGAAATTGAAAAAAAGTAGGTGAAAAGGTAAAACTATTATTTAGACAAGGAAGAACATTCAGTTTTTAGTACTCACCATCCACAACGATGATTTCAATAAGCTTGTATGAAGTCCTTGAAGAAGATTCAGCCAAACCACACCTGTACTCTCCTGAGTCAGACTTGGTCAGCTGAGTGATGGTCACAAAAAAATCTTTCTGTTTATGATCAATGCTGTATCTGCCTCTCTGATAATCTTTGGCATCAGTTGTTTCAATGAGAATGTCTTCTTGTTTACATTTTTCCTTACAAAAAAACCTGTTTTTTTGTAAGAAGTAAAGGGGCATTCAACTCTGACATCTGCTCCTTCAGTTACTGAATAGACAGTGAGTTGGTCACTGACGAGACCGGTGTTTCCATCCTGCAGAGCTGAACAAAAGATGAACAAAAGATGAACCATCATTAGTAGTGGTCAGTACTTCCTGTAAGATCCTGCAGTCTGAAAACAACACTTCCTGTTTCACATTAACACAGATCAAATTAACATTAGCGGCATTTATATATAGTAAGAATAAAGATCAAAGGATTAATAAAGGAACCAAGAAAATAATTTGGCGATTAAAGCTCCCATGTCATGCTTTTCCGGTTATTACCCGTCCCCTTGTGTGTTATGAAGGTTTTTATGCATGTAAACGGTGTGCAGAGTCAAAACCCTCAAAGTACACCCTGTAGCGAGTAAAACTCTAACACAGAAAATACCTCCCCAAAACGCCTCGTTGGAGATACGTCACTGCCCATTTGATTCTTCCATTTAGTTCCGGGTACGGCCTGATGTCATGCGGTACCCGGAACGAAATGGACCAATCCCGAAGAGCTATGGTCACACCCAGTGGCGCTGGCCGCACCCTCTGCCAGCCTAACATTTACTGTTGGAAGCTCTGGTTCAGTTCACAATCGATCCAGTCATGCCACTGCCAAGGACCTGTTTCCTGAAATGTGAAGAGAAATCTGAGCTGTTTGTCCTACCGACGGAAGAACCACGACGAAGTCAGTGGTTGAAATTTCTTTTTAACACTGTTCCTTCAGAGGTTCGAAGAACCGGCATTTCACAGACGAAAGCTTCCAAAACATTGCCCAGTTTGAGGCCACGACTGTTTAAATGTGTAAAGATGTTTCGGACTGCTAAGCCAGTGCTAACTGTGCTAACTAAGTTGCTAGCGTTTCCATATCAACTCTAATATCAGCAGATGGCCTTACATACATGTATGTAGAATGTCTGCATTCACACACGAAATACTCATAGACAGTATACTCCAGGTGATTTACCGTACGGTCAGTCGCGAAACGTAATTACATTATAGCTGGCGTTCCGAGCGTGTATGCTACCGAGCTACACAAACAACGAGGCTATAGTTTGTTTGGACCGTTTGGAGTAGGGGAAGATTCGGGTACACAACCTGTAAGTTTGCATTGTTATTTGTGTATTTATCAAACAAGGTATCTACCACGACTGGTTAAATGTGTAAACCGGACTCCTAAGTCATTGACATAGTGCTAACTGGGCTAACTAAGTTGCTAGCGTTTCCATATATCAACTCCAATATTAGCAGATCGCCTTACATACATGTTCCTCATAGCTGGATAATGTCTGCATTCACACACGAAATAGTCATAGACCGTATACTCCTGGTGATTTACCGTACAGTCAGTCGCGAAACGTAATTACATTATAGCTGGCGTAGCGTGTATGCTACCGATCTAACGACGGAGCTAGACCTTAGTTTGGTCGGAAAAACATTTTTGTTATGCTACGTTGCTAGCGTTTAAATATATCAACTACAATGTCAGCAGATGGCCTTACATGTTTGTCATGGCAGGAGAATGTCTGCAGTCACACACACGGAATACTCATACAGTATACTCCGGGTGATTTACCGTACATTGTGACAGTACATGTACATACTGCATGTATAGCTAACGAGGCTAGCTGTATGTTAGCGCAAAACAATGTATTCATGCAAGTTACAATGTATGACCGAACGTAGCAGAATACCCGCATAATATTGCAATTATAAACACGTTATTGCTAGCCTAATATGAACCACTAGCTTTTGTTCATAGTAGTTTTATTACACTCCATTATAGTTGCCGTTCCTCCAAGCTAACGTTCATATCGTGTTAGCTACCAAGGTAAACAAAGCTAGGTTAGCATATTAGCAGGCAAGCTGTTCATTAGATAGATCCACACTCCTACCACAACTACTACTAACGAATCTAAAACAACTAAGTTTCTCTAATATTTTGTGATTTGCATTTGATTTCGTCCAGCCAGATCCTGCCGGACAATACATGACGGGGACCGGACTACCACACTGAGGCCTAAAAAGCCCCGGCTGCTATAGGCAAGATGCCGACAAAGGGGAGTAATTGACGATATACCGTGTATATATGTATATTTACGTTCATTTTGTACATTTCTAAAAATAAAGTTGAATGGAAATACTTAGTAGGCCTATCCTTTCTTCCCTGAATTATTTGCTCCTATAACATATCATTCATATATAGCAAACCATGATTTGATTTCTCATCAAACAGTAGTAGTTTATAACGGGTAAAAATAACTTACTCTTTGTTATGACCGGCTCGTAGGCCACAACGGAAAGACAAGGAGACATACACGAGTTTACAAAACCACGGCACATTTATTGTGGTAAATGCAGAGATAGGTGGTCGACGGGAGAGGATCGCTGAGCTGCTTTGGAGAGAGAGAGGGGCCGCCGTTTGACTCCGGGCAGCTGGCTAGCACCTCGGCTCCGGCCAGGTGTCCGTGATCGCGCTGATTAGCCTCTTCAGCTCCACCCCATCGTAAGACAAAGGCCCTGGGGCCGTCACACTCTTCTATAACAACAGTTGTAGGTACAGTTCGGTTAGTTGGCATATAAAATATACGGCTGTACCGACGCCATGATAAGACTGATGTTCAGCTGAGAGCAGCCAGAAAAAGCACTGTTAGACATGGGCGGAGCCTCTCTGGTGGTTGACTAATCAGAACAGAGTGGCCGAGCTGACCAATCGGAGCACACTAGGCTCACAGGGAGGGGGGGGGCAAGAGCTCCAACGAGTCGTTTAGTGGAGAGAGTGAATACTGCTGAATACACATGCTTGACAGAGATGCTGTATGCGAAACCAATGTGAGTTTGGAAAATTGCACAGTATAAATCTATTTTAGTATACCTCAACAATGTAATTATGATCAGTGGAAATGGCCATGACATGGGCCCTTTAAATTATTATGAAAATAATCATTAGCAGTAAAATCAAGCATGGACATTATTTTACAAAATAACCAGTCGTTGTGACTTCTAGTTTTACTCGTTCAGTAAGCAGATAATAACTGAGTTTAATGATGATGTACAGTTTGTTTGAGGAAGTGAAACATACATTTGAAGCTACTAAAAAGCCTAACTTTGAAATATTTGAATAACTCGTACTGCTGGAGCCTTGCATTAACTCAATACATACTTTAAAGGAAACATATTAAATTACTGAGATGAAAATAAAGAAAAGTACTCACAGAAGAGGAAGAAGAAGCAGATCGAAGTGTGAGAGACTTTCATGCTGAGACTCTGATGGTTTACCACTGACTGTCTTTCTTCACTGGCTAACCAGGAACTACTTCTTTAAATTATGAAGTCCCTCCTCCAAACACAACACAGCTCTACTCTCCTCCCCAACGCAGGAACACTATGGTCTAAAAATACTCCAATGAATGTTGAACTGAATTCAAAATGTTAGTAATTATCAGAAAAATGTACTTTCAGTTTCAGTAAAAGTTATCATTATGCACCAATCACATCTCTCAATTTCACAGTGTTGTTTTATTATAGAATAGTATATTCTGTTTTTATGTCTAACAAATACATGTCGGAGCCTTACAATGTTGTAGTGTGTCAAGGTGGAGCCAATTGTATATAAGTAGTACATTCTGCATCATATCATCATGTTTCGTATGTCAAATGTTACAAGTAGCCTAACTGAGTGTCAGATATCTATAGTTGAGTAAACAAATATAAAATCTAGAAGCATTACATTTAAATGCTCAAGTAAAGAACCAGTTAGTTATGTAAAAAAAAAGCCTTTAAAGGGGACCTATCATGCAAAATGCACTTTTGTACGTCTTTTATACATGAATATGTGTCCCCGGTGTTCCAGGGAACTCACCAAGTGTCAGAAAACACAACCCTCTCTATTTTCCTCCATACCCAAATCTCTAAAAAAGGGGCTGCAACGGATCTGATAAAAACTGATCCAGATTTGAACACTGTCCTGACGTCAGGAAAGTGGCGCTACGGCTATTGGGCCAACTCCACCAATCAGGAGGAGACAGCCACGGCCATTGCCGTTCGAAAGTGCTGGAGACGCTGTAGTACATATGCCAGGCCTGTAAGTGGCGCTGTAGTATGCCACAAAAGCAGCGAAGAAGACTTGGTTACCATGGTTACCCTTCTGTTTAATCTCCGCTGTGGCTTTTTTTCTCCCTCCCCGAGGCAAGCGTTTGCTCCCGCTGCTTTAATGCAATGCAATCCCTCCCCGTCGAGGCAAGCACTGTAATTCTCTCCGGTTAGTCCACCAGCAGATGACAAACACCCACCTCTCCGCTTCTTCCAAGGAACGAGGGGACTGTGCGGCAGAGTTTCAGTTTCAGTTTCTTTCGCCGGTCAAGATGTCCGTTAAAGTTGAAATCTTCCGGACAAAATGAGAAAAGTGCCGGTCAAAGGTCTTCTTTGTTATTTATTGAGCTTTAAAACAAATGAATAACGACTCTATATAATAAAACACGGAGGACGGAGATCTCTTTTTCTCCCCCTCTTCTGACAGCCCAGCAGCTGATCTGGGGCCTCATTTATAACGCCTTGCGTAGGATTCACGTGGGAAGGTTGCTTACGTAGTAAAAAATAGGTACATACATTTTCCGCCATTTTCCGATTCACAAAACATTGCGTACCGGCGAGGGAACTGCGTACGGCACTCCCTACGCCTGTTTCCCTTGATAAATCACAATCGACTCGTAACGCCCATATTTGCCTATACATAGTCAAAGAAACTCCAATTCATTCATTTTGACTGACTGCATGAAGAAGATCGCAGGAAATTACGACCGAACAGCTAAAAAAGACATCTCGCACCGTGTCAGATTTTGGTTATTTTGGGGAGGTCGAGATAAATCATATTGTTTGGTGGATGCAGTTTGAACCAGAGTAGCAGCATGGAGGTCGGATCGTCACCAAAATAAATAAATAAGTGGTCCGAAAAAAGTTAATGACAAAACAAATACACATAACCTAACCTTCCTCAGGCAGTGTGTTTGTACCGGGGACAGGAGACACCCCCTTGATGAGAAACTGTAAGAAATGATCGGGGAATCCCTCCGGAGTGGAGTCATGACGACTGGATCTGAATTATTTTGTTGTATTTGGTGGTTTGTGTTCCAGCTGTCGATCAGCAACTATATATCCATAATCCACCAGTTAAAGGAAATACAACTAATGGGTTGTGTTATATTAGCTGTACAATTTACCACATATGGTGTTCTTAGTTTCCATACCTCCTGTGTTTTACGAGCGACTTATCAAGTCTTGGCAAATGGCATAAAACACGATTAAACGTGATAGTATATGAAACCACGCTCGTATCTACAACCTATAGAAATGCAAAACGGCGTCAGTTTAGACGTAATTCTGTCCTCCTGCTTACCGCATCATTTATGAGAAAACATTTCATAACATGAACACAACATATTCGAGGTGGTTTTAAATAACATATCCGTATTTATTTATTTCTCCAAGTTATGTTTTTGTGTGCACTGAGGAGTCTCAAACAGGCGTTTGTTTAATCATTTTAAGATTGGCTTTAATCAATGTTTGAAAATGAATTCTTCATATTTGATAAATGAGAGGTAACATTTTATTTATGGTATTATTTCCACATAATTTCTCTCCATTCTTACTTCTGCCAACGGTGTCGCAGTTTCTCGTCTCTCCCGTTGTTGTGCTTAGTGCGTACGCATGGGTTAGAGTTTGCGTGGAGGACCGCACATTTTCCCGTCAAGTTAGTATTTTATAAATCGCAAACATTGCGTAGAAACTGACGTACGCCATTTTTTTGAGCGTATATCCCTTTATAAATGAGGCCCCAGAGCACGGCTCCCCTGTCCTGCAGGGGGGCGTGGTCAGCTGCAGCTCACAGAGATCAGCCCCGTAGACAGCAAACAGCACATAGAGCGAAATGAGGCATGGCTAAAATGCATGATCTGTTTGGTATTTTGAAAACAGAAACGTATAAATATACCTTATATAGGTATGGCCCTACAATATATCATTTAAATATAGCATGATAGGTCCACTTTAACATATAAGACGAGATAAACCTATTTAATGGCATACAACATAGTAGCAGCTCCATTACGCATTAAAATGTTTTCTGTAATATATAAAGTTAATATGACATTAAAATAAAACATCAGCCACTGCAAAGTTTTATTTCAGACTTTATAAACACACTTACATATGTACCCATAAACAGTCAATGTCAAGTGTTCATACATTCAGTCGCACTAGAAGCTGTTACAGGTGTTACATTTGAGTTTTCTATCGTAAAATAACCATTAGTATTTACATTAGTTGATCACATTTTTTAAGTCAATGCAGTTCAATTTGCTGAATTAATTTTAAACCCCCTTTCTCCATGACAACCAAACAAACCTTAAGATGGTGACACGTTGAAATCTCCAGAAAAAGCAAGTGAATGAACCCTGGAGTTCTAAATCTAAGAGGGCATATTGACTGATTAATCAACCCTGAAGTCACAAAAGCATGCATTTGCAGAGACTTCCTGAGAAAGATTTATTTTGGGAGCTTCTAGCAGGTTTCTCTTATTGTGTTATAGAGGTAGTTTCCTGTGTGAAGTCTCAGCAGACCCAATGTGAAAACTACAAAGTGAGACTATAACAACTAACCTGGCTGTGAGAAATGTATTTGAAAGCGTATGTGTTTGCAGGATTGTTGCTGAATTTGTATCTTCGTGGTTGATTGCAATTATATTGTAAAAACCTTTGGATGAAGGTAAAATGTAAAAAAAAGTTGTGGATTAAAAATACATTAGGAATATGCTCATACGTTTTTTATATTAAATACAAATAATGTGACTCCTACTCATGGCTGGTCACACCTTTACCCACACAAACAAACAAACAAACAAACAAACAAACAAACAGCTGATGGTCACACAGGGGGAGTTTAACATTAAATACAGAAAGTAAGATGACGTTATAGAGAAATGACAGAACTACAAAGTGTACTCACTGAGAACGAAGAAGATCAAACTGTGGCAGACGTCCATGTTCGAGTCTCTGATGGTTGAACGCTGTCTCTCTTTCTTCTTCACCGGCAAACCAACACGTTTTCACTTCTCTAAACGATGGAGTCCCTGCTTAAAATAAAACACTCACAGCTGGACTCTCCTCTCTAACACCTGCATGTGTATCACGTATGGTTTCACTTTAAAACTTTGTAACTTAATGCAGCAAAATAATATCTTTTGCTTTGAACATTTAAATAATTTAATGTTAAGTGTGTGGAAAAGTGTACTTTGTTTTAAGCCAAAAAAACATATTATTGTCGAACACATTTCAGAAATGTTTTATTTTTATCCTGAGAAAATTATCCAGAGTACAGAGCAGGAAGAGGTCGAATACAAAATACAATATAAAAAATAAAACTCCATAAAAATTGTACAAATCCAAATATATGTACAGTATAAAACAATACAAACAAGTCATAAGGACACATTACGTAACAGTATGAGGAGTGGCATCTTGTTACCCGTACTGACCACATCTATAGTTTCATATCTATTTATTTATATTCTGCTATAATTAAACATTTCTGTAAATTAAGCCTTTAACCAAAATAGTCAATTTAATAGTCAAAGCTAATTCGGAGCAATATATCTTATGCTAATCTGCTAACTTGACTAGAACAGTCTATCTTACAGAGATAACTGTAATACCATATCAAGTGTAATAAAATGAACTTTATAAATAAATTGAAGCCATAAAAGAGCTTTTTACATTAAACTACATATCATTTAGCTGAGGCTTTTATCCAAAGGGACTTACAATAAGTGCAACCAGCTTTGACCTGAAGCAAACTGTTGAAGCCGCACGCTTGTGAACTAGAGCAGAGCTGGACTTATCATCACATGAGGTCATTCAAAGCAGGTTTGAAATAAGTAAATGGATAAATAATCGTACATATTCCCACAAACATCTCTCTGTTTCAGAATATTTTCACAGCTGCTTAATCCACACCAGCTTCTTCTGCCAGACTGTGAGAGTTATTGGGGGTTGTTAACAGTAGAGTACAGAGGGGGCTCATCAGAGCTAGCTTCCACCCGAGGAACAGAGTAGATAACACACTCAGCGTCACCGTGGAAACCGCTTTGGGACGAGTCCACGCTGACAAATTTGATCTCAGAGTAGGCGGGTTGACTCGGGTCGTCTTCAGCCTGGAGGAAACAACATTGCTTGATTAAATGTGTCTTTAACAACAGAACAAACAAGCAACTGGACTTGGTTGTGAAGTAATGTCATCAAAACAAAAATAAGTTGTGTTTGTTTAGGTATTTTTTCCATATTTAGACGTATTATATTACTGCAGACAATATTGTATTACTTGTTTATCCTTACTGTATTTTGTAAACTAGCTGCAGCAACAACGTGGTAAATTGGTTTTGGCTCGATTTGGTTGTGTTTATTTGGCGTACAGTGTAAGGGTAAATTAAAGAGATTTCCCCAGGAGATCTCACATAGACCCTCGTACACTTCGTTGGTCTTCAGAAGAATGTATTATATGATTCTCAGATTTCCTCAAACTCACCTCTGGTGCAGAAGCATGTTGTGTTTCCTCATGAGGTTCTGAAAAACACAACAGGACTTTGAGAAAAAGACTCAGAACAGATTTTCAAACATGAAATCACACATTCCCCATTTGGACCAATATTTAGGCCAACAATTAAAATCAGAGTAAAACAAGATAAATAGATGTGAGTTTGTAAACAACACAATATACAGTATATTTAATCATTAACCACCCTGCCAAATTGCAGTTACTAAAGAAACTTGATTAAGTATATAAAATAAAGTTTCAATGAAAAAAATTAACAACCAATGGCTTTACATGTTTCTAAAATGCATATGAACTTAAAAAAAAGCCTCTGATCCTCTGACTTCACTTGGTCTCCAAAATAGAGGAAGCTATCCTCTTAGCTCTCTCTATTTGTGTGTGTTTGTGAAAAGCTTATTTTTATAAATGGCATACGTTTTGTAGATAGACTGATTTGCAGTCAGGTGTGATATAGATTTAAATATATGTTGTTGTTTTTTAAATCGTATTAATGTGTAGTTGCAAAGATACTAACATGTTCTATGTTCGTGATGTTGAAACTTACAAAGCATAAATCTAGCATCTGTTTCCTAGCAACAACTGAAGGATTGTCACTCTACAATAACCAGTGATAACAAAACCTTTAGACTGAGTAGCAGTTGGGTTATTCTTAATGCTGTAAATGAATATCCGTACACCAATCTGGTGATGGGGGATGGACATTTTGTGTGAGAAAATTATTTAAGAATTGTGCGTCTGCTTTTAAAGTTAAGATTGGTCAAGAGAAAACTACAACTCTTCAGTGAGAAATGTTTGTTTGTGTATGTGTGTGTGTGTGTGTGTGTGTGTGTGTGTGTGTGTGTGTGTGTGTGTGTGTGTGTGTGTGTGTGTGTGTGTGTGTGTGTGTGTGTGTGTGTGTGTGTGTGTTGTGTGTGTGTGTGTGTGTGTGTGTGTGTGGTGTGGTGTGTGTTACCTGGTTCCTCACTTTTGGCTTTACAAATCCTCTTCCTGCAGAATACCAGCACAGACAGTGATGACACGATGACCAGGACGACCAGAGTCAGAAACACATACAGGATCACACCTGTCGGTGTTTGAAGAATTACATATTCATCTAAGACTTAGAGTACCCACTAATCAATTTAGTTTTTATAGAGGGGGGGACAGGTTATCTTTAGCGGAAGATAACAGGTCAACAGTATTTGCCATATACTGTCGAAATAGAATAGATGTAGTATTGATTTAAAAGGTGCAGCATTTTAAAATCTACTTTGTAATGTGTTTTTTACAGATGGTAATTGAAATGTACAGGTTGTGATAGTAGAAAAGGCATAGAACAATATGATGGAATCATTTGATGGCCATTCCCATGTTCTTTAATGTTCAAAAGTTGTTGAAACTTCTAGTAAAAACAGTGTGTGGATGTACCTGTAGCAGTTGTTGATTCAGATTGCTTGGTGGTTTTAGGAGAAGTGGTCAGAGCTGTGAACAAAAACAAGCACAGAGAAGTCCTGATGAGAGAAATGAGATCCTCCTGGGTGTCTGTCGGCTGAGCTTTTAAATTGAGTTTAAAACATTGTTTGAAGAGTTAAATGTAAACCATGACATCCAACACTTGAGTACCCATAATCCATTTTGTTTTTCAAGGGGGGGGGGAGTTATCTTTAGGGGAAGACAACAGGTCAACAGTATTTGCCATATACTGTAAAAATCTAAAAGAGTAAATCTTTAGTATGCTGGGAACCTGATTTTTAGGTTCAGCCTTTTAGAATCAACTTTTGTAATGTGTTTTGAAAGATGCTAATTGAAAATGTACAGGATGTGATTGTAGAAAAAGCAAAGAACGATATGATGGAAGAATGTGATGGCCATTCTCATGCTCTTTTATGTCGAAACGTTATCTAGTAAACAGAGGGTGTGGATGTACCTTTAGTTGTTTCAGGATGCTTGGTGGTTTTAGGGGAGGCTGGTGTAGTTGTGGAACTTTCACTTTGGTTTGTTGTTGTTGAGGATGCTGATGGGACTGATGATGAAGGTGTAGAAGTGGTCAGAGCTGTGAACAAAAACAAGCAGACACAAAGAAGTCCTGATGAGAGAAATGAGATCCTCCTGAGTGCATGTGAGTGTCAGCTGAACTATTTTAAATTGAGAGATTAAAACATCAGCAGCTGTCAGTGAAAACTGTCTTCAGAGACAAGAACAAACATTTTCATTATCAAGCAGAAACTCACCATCAGTGACGATGAGCCTAAACCTCTGGTATCGATCTCTAGAGGAAGTTATGCCCAGACCACACCTGTACCATCCTGAGTCAGACTTGGTCAGCTGTTTGATGCTCACATACAGAACATATCCTGTTGAAAATCTATGAGTATATCTGATCCTGTATCTGCCATTTTCCTGATCTGATTTACTAGTCATTTCAACAAGATTGTCTCCTCCTTCACATTCTTCCTTGCAGAAGTACTTCTTGTATCTATATTGAGTAAAGTTGCATTGAACTACAATATTTCCTCCAGTTCTAGCATCGATTGTTTTTTCTGCAGAAGGATCACCATCCAGCATTGCTGTTGAAAAAAACAAACAATCAAAAGTTACAATGTGTAGATTACAAATCTTAGTTTCACCATGTGTGTGTTTTAAAAACTTGATCCAGTCACTGAGGGTTAAGGTGTGACTCTTTAATGAAACGGATTTTTAACTAAATATTTTCAAGGAGATTTAGCAAATCATAATCTTTCGCTGTGCCCAGAATTGGATTTGATATCATTTTATTTTGGATTAATATTAGATTTGAATGCTTTAATAAAGTCGTTGGCTTTGTAATTTGTATCTGATTAAGGTTAACTGATAATTAAATATGTGATCTTAAGGAAAATGATCTGTTGCAAAGAATGACATATTTTGAAAGGATTTCTTGACCTCTTGAAATGATGTTTTTTAATAATTTTACTTAGCCTGAGTTTCCTTAAATTAATTTGCTCATAACTTCCCTAAAACATGACTTATCTAAACACTTCTGTATTAACTGTTCTTGAGAAAAGAGGAGCTCGTCTCTTTATGCAGAAGTGTTTTAAATGGTGAGGTTTAAGCAGAATGCATGTTTTAGGGAAGTACTTAGCATACAGTAAATGACATTAGGACTATACAGCATTAGTTGTGTTAGAGTTAGTTAACGGATGTTTAAATATATATTCTGCTATAGTAAAACACAGGCCCAAATTAATTTAACATTCATTAAGACTTTTCTCCATTTTTGGATTCTTTGTTCACCGTGGAGTCATGCTAGAAAAAGTTATCAAATTCAAGATAATCTAAAAATGGTAATTTGGGGGTAAAGTATTCCTTTAAAGCCCGACCGCAGCCACAAACCACCAGTTCAGTTGTTAATATTGTCTATTGATCTCAATCTATTACTAATTGTCTTACTTTTTAACAGAACACAGAGCGGCCATAGGATCTACTTCATTCAGATAAGAACAGAGACAACAGATCAATATGCTCGTGCCCCCGGTATTAAATTCTTCATCAATAATATTCTAAACAATAATATTAAAATACACTTGTGTACTTGTGTCAGTTTCGGTTTATGAGTTACTTTCAGAAGACATGTAGGATTAAGATAAGTTAATGGTGAAAAGGTAAAACTATTATTAAGACAAGGAAGAAAATTCAGTTTTTAGTAAAACTCACCATCCACGACGATGATTTCAATATACTTGTATGAAGTCCGTGTCAAAGATGTATCCGCACCACACCTGTAGCGTCCTGAGTCAGACTTGGTCAGCTGAGTGATGGTCACAAAAAAAACTCCATCTTTATAATCAATGCTGTATCTGCCTCTCTGAGCTGTGGCATCAGTTGTTTCAATGAGAATGTCTTCTTGTTCACATGGTTCCTTACAGAAGAACATCCTGGTTTCATACCAAGAAAGGGAGCATTGAACTGTGACATTTTCTCCTTCAATTCCTGAATAGACAGAGAGTTGGGCACTGACGAGACCGGTGTTTCCATCCTGCAGAGCTGAACAAAAGATGAGCCATCATTAGTAGTGGTCAGTACTTCCTGTAGGATGCTGCAGTCTGATCACAACACTTCCTGTTTCACATGAACACAGATCCTCAGAGTTAAACCACAGCCTGTGACTGAAGATCACCATCAGCACTGCAGGTTAATGTTACCGTTTGGTCTGAGATCTTTATCCTTCTTTAGACACAAAGACTACTTGAAGTCTCCATCTGTAACTTTAAGAGTTACATTAAGGCAAATCCTAATAGTACATCATCTTTTATTTTTTATGTCCACACCACTTAAACAAAACAATTAGATAGATACAAATATAATAAGTCAAAATTAACATTAGCGGCATGTATATATAGTAAGAATAAAAATCAAAAGATTAATAAATGAATCAAGAAAATAATTTGCAGATTAAATGATTATGAAAACAGTAAAATCAAGCATGTACATTATTTTACAAAATAATCAGTCGTTATGACTTAGTTTTACTCGTTCAGTAAGACGAAGATAACTGAGTTTAATGATGATGTACAGTTTGTTTGAGGAAGTGAAACACACATTTGAAGCTACTAAAAAGCCTAACTTTGGAAGATTTGAATAACTCGTAAGACTTTCATTAATTCAATAAAAAGGAAAATGATTCAATTACTAACATGAAAATAAAGTGATGTACTCACAGAAGAGGAAGAAGAAGCAGATCAAAGTGTGACAGACTTTCATGCTGAGACTCTGATGGTTTACCACTGACTCTCTCTTTCTTTACTGGCTAACCAGGAACTTGTTACTTCTTTAAATGATGAAGTCCCCTCCTCCAAACACAACACAGCTCTACTCTCCTCCCCAACGCAGGAACACTATGGTCTAAAAATACTCCATTGAAAGTTGAACTGAATTCAAAATGTTACTTGGGTAAAAGCACAAAAGTATCAAGTATAAAAAATGTATAAAATAATCACTTTCCATAAAAGCACATTTCAAAGTGTTATCATAGAATATTTGGTTTAACGATCATTTAATTTTATTATTGTAGTTTATATAGAGCCAATTTTAGATACTTTGAATGCTGCTGGCTATATACTCGTAACATAGCTTACTGCATCAGATCATCATCATGTGTTGTAGATCAACACGTATGTAGCCTCAGTGTCAAATCCTCACTTCACCTGTTAAATAAATGTAGTCGATCAAAAAGTAAAATATTTTCTTGTAAATCAAGTCGATTGGAAATATAAAATGTATTAGTATTACATTTGAATACACAAGTAGAGTATAAGTAAAGTATGTCATCATTGCACTTAGGTAATTCAGTTCAAATGTGACCTCTGCCTGGTGTCTTCTGTTAATGTGCTGTTTACATTGAAGTGCAGTTTGTTCTGCGAACGCTAGGTGTCGCTCTCACTACATTGTAGATTTTTCAGTTTTTAAACAAAGATGAAACTGAGGTAATGGTTTTTGGAGCCAAGGCAGAACGTATAAAAGTTAGCGCTGAGCTTCAGTCTGCAATGTTCAAAACAACAGATGAAGCCAGAAATCCAGGTGTAGTCATGGACTCTGACCTGAGTTTCAACAGTCACATTAAAACAATTACTAAATCAGTCTACTATCACCTAAAGAACATATCTAGGATTAAAAGACTAATGTCACAGCAGGATTTGGAAAAACTTGTCCATGCTTTTATCTTCAGTAGACTCGACTACTGTAATGGTGTCTTCACAGGTCTCACTAACAAATATATTAGAAAGCTTCAGCTGATTCAGAACGCTGCTGCTCGAGTCCTCAGAAAGTGGATCACATCGCTCCTGTTCTGAAAGCTTTACACTGGTTCCTCACAGACACTAAGAAAGTAGATCACATCACTCCTGTTCTGAAGTCTTTACACTGGTTCCTCACTGACACTAAGAAAGTGGATCACCTCACTCCTGTTCTGAAGTCTTTACACTGGTTCCTCACTGACACTAAGAAAGTGGATCACATCACTCCAGTTCTGAAATCTTTACACTGGCTTCCTGTGTGTCAAATAATTGATTTCAAAATACTGCTGCTGGTTTATAAAGCACTGAATGGTTTAGGCCCAAAATAAATTTCTGACCTCCTGCTAAATGATGAACTATCCAGAACTCTCAGGTCTTCAGTGACTGGTCAGCTTTCTGTCCCCAGAGTCAGAACTAAACATGGTAAAGCAGAGTTCAGTTATTATGCTCCAAATATCTGGAACAAACTCCCAGAAACCTGCAGGTCCACTGCAACTCTTACTACTTTTAAATCCAGGCTGAAGACTTATCTTTTTGCCGCTGCTTTTAATTGAAACAGAGCAATTGTGTTTCGTTTTTGGTTAATGAACATTTGGGGCTAGTAACCCCAGGGAATCAGTGTCTGGGGACTTTGTCCTGGCTGGTTTTCTCTGTGTATGCTGCTCGGGACGTATGTGCCATACAAGCGTACACAGCTCATGTTCGGAGAAACCTTGAAGAAAGGCATCAGTAAAATTGAACTTCTATGTGAACTATTCATATCTTAAACTGCACTGTAACTTTTTATTCATGTACTTTTTCTTTTTCTTTTAATGTTTCTTTTATTATCTTTTCTTTTTAATGACTGTTTTGAAATGCCTTTGTCTGAATGTCTTTCATTTTTGTAAAGCACCTTGAATTGCCTTGTGTTGAAAGGTGCTATATAAATAAACTTGCCTTGCCTTGCCTATATTGCTTCTGTGCTTCAAAGAGTCATACCATTTACTGACACTACACATGGTGGCAGCAAAGATAAGTTAATGTTTGCAGTGAATGGAGGAGAATTCCCTGTTTCTCTGGCCTCTTTAATGTCAATTTCCACCATACTTTTGCACAGCTCAACATCTGTTGTTTACTTTGATCCATACTGAAATACAAACTACTCGATACGTCATATTTCTAGGCTTCACACCTTTTTATTGGTATATTTGTTGGTTTTCATATCGTCTAATGTGATTTGCCTACAAGGGCTGCTCTGTAGACAAAGCACCTTTCTATATCCCCACTCTGTATCTTAATTCATAAAAAAAAAATAAGGCAACATTTTAAAACCAAACCGAACATTTATTAAGCAATTTTTTATTGATGATATTAGATACTTTAATAATAACTACAGACATACAATGGACAGTGGTAGACAGACATTTTCAGACTATAAATCTGCCCTTAAAGGTGGGGTAGGTAAGTTTGAGAAACCGGCTCGAGATACACTTTTTGTTATATTCCATGGAATGCTCTTAACATCCCGATAGCAATGAATATCTTAAGTGCTTTGACAAAAAATCCATAAAAAAAATGTCATCTGTGGAAGCCGTAATACTGTAAAAAGCACGACCAATCATTTTAGCCGGCCCGGCTAAAATAACTGGATGGCCTACCTGCCTGCCAGCCTTCCATCTGTGCACAAACTTATCTCGTGCCCTCATTGGTCATGTGCGCGTTCGTGTGTGTTGGAGGAGGGGCTCTGTAAGGAAGTGGCAGATTTTTTTCCGGTTGTGTATTTTCAAATTCTAGCGCACTCGAGCTGGTTTCTCCAAAATTACCTACCCCACCTTTAAATAGTATTTATCTTCCTCTTATGATTTTAATGCTGGATAATCATGGGTTGTAGTAACTATCCATGTATGAATCCTTGGTCTGACATACATCCTGTTTTTGGGTTTATTGTGAAACATGAAAAGACAACCAAGGTATTGCTTTTGCAAAATAATGTCGTCATTTCACATTTGAATGCAGTCTTGAAGTTCACCTGATGAACATTAAAGGTAACTTTCCAGTTACAGAGGAAGTTGTATTTGTCATGATCAGTTTGTGGTCTCCAGCAGAACTGAAGCAACATATTTTTTATAAATAAATGAGACTGCTATTTTTTCTTAGCTTCGTGGCTATTGACATTGAAAAGTTGGCCTGTTGACTGCATCTCTTATTTTAGCTAAGAAGCTTTATGAGTCACAGACAACTTGGCGACAGTACGGCACATTGTAAGCAGAGGTGTTGCATTTTGAAATACTCCTGCATTCAAAATTGTACACAAGTAAAAGTACAAAAGTATTGGCAACAAAATATACTTAAAGTGCAGACAGTATAACTACACATTTTCCAGTATGGCTCCTATCAGCTCTAATAATATTACAGATAAAATAATATACACTTGGTAAAGGTGGGGTTTATTTAAATGACTTTATACACTGCTGAGCTTAAAGTATAATAACACATATTGATTTATTAGTAGATTTATATTCTGTATTATAAATCCATAACTGCAAAGTAGCTAGTTTGTAAAATGAATGTAGGTGATGAAAAAGCAAAACATTGCCTCGAAAATGTAGTAAAGTGAAGTACAAGTATCTCAAAAACGAGTATCGTGCTTGAGTAAATATACTTAGTTACATTCGACCACTGAATTGTTGTTACTAGATTTGAGTATTATATAAAATGTTGTGTTAATGAAACAATCTGATGTTATTTTTAATGCCATATCTTAATGAATGTCACAATGAATGTGTACAGTAATGTGTATGTGTATGTGTAAAATAAGTATTTCTATTGCAGGCATGAGGGGAAAAAAACTCAGATCCACACACACACACACACACACACACACACACACACACACACACACACACACACTGAAAATGATATACATTGTTCGGAAAGTGGCGCTGTAGGCCTACTGAGAGTGGCGATTTTATTTTGTAACTATATAATTATATAATACTTGTAATAATGGGGCGTTTCTGAGTCAGTCATTGAAGAGATCCGGATCATACGAGTCATTTGAGTCATATGAGTCAGCATCACCAAGACCGTAGAAATCCTATCGGTGAAACCGAAGAGTTGTTGCATTTCACGAGCATATTAAACTGTCGTTATATTAACCTCCGCTACACAGTGTATTTTGCTTTAATAAAGAATGTTGATCACAAAAAAAAGGGTTATTTTGCGATTTGGCAAATCTGAGTCTGCTGTTGACTCGTGCATGAGGACGAGTCTGCTGGATCTCTGGATCTGCTGCTATATGGCTACGGCTCTGAGTTCGCACGAGTCTGCTCTGCTGTGTTTTGCACAGTGAGTCAGGATTTGCAAATCTGAGTCTGCTGTTGACTCGTGCATGACGACGAGTCTGCTGGATCTCTGGATCTGCTGCTATATGGTTACGACTCTGAGTCTGCACGAGTCTGCTGTGTTTTGCACAGTGAGTCAGGATTTGCGAATCTGAGTCTGTGAAGTTCCGCTGACTCGTAGGCTACTGGTCTCTCTCGATCATTGACCTGGATTCACGGATCCCGCGATTTTGATTAAGTCCATTATGTTTCCGGCTCTAAATGAAGTTTCAGTGTAGACTTCTAACAAAATTGTCATGTTGTGCAACAGTCTCCTGCGTGTAATAGCTGCATTTCCAATAAGGATCTTACTTGGCAAAACGTTTATTTTGAACATAGCACACAAAAAGAAACAAACAATGACAAATGATAGAAAATTGCAAAACAGTTAGAATATATAAAATGTCTTAATTATACAATTATTATTATTAAACATATAATTATATCTAATCATATGCCCCCCATATTTTCTCATGGACTGCGTAATCATTGCAATACTGGTGTTTGTATGTGTTAAATGTGTGTAAAGTGGTGTCTTTTGCTTTAATAAAACATATTGATCACAAAAAAAAAGGGTAATTTTGCGATTTAGCGAATCTGAGTCTGCTGTTGAATCGTGCATGATGACGAGTCTGCTGGATCTCTGGATCTGCTGCTATACAGTTACGGCTCTGAGTCCGCACGAGTCTGCTATGTTTTGCACAGTGAGTCAGGATTTGCGAATCTCTGAGTCTGCTGTTGACTCGTGCATAATATAGCCGCGGGAGCCGGGTGCTGGAGGAGGGGCTATGCTCGTGCACATGACGAGTATGGATCTCTGGATCTGCTATGCTATTACGGTTAGGAGACGTCGGCTCCTCTGAGTCCCCACGAGTCTGCAGGAAGTTTCACTGATCCGCATCCCCTCCCCTGAGCCAAACGATCACTTCTGGCAGCTATCCTACTTGCTAAAGGGTAGGCAGATGGACTGGGGTACGTTGTAATGTGATTTTACATGTTATAAAGAGAGTAGCGAGTGACGCAATTTATAGTTTTAATTTGTACGTCACACCAAGTGTGGGACTCAAAGGACTCGGGTTAATGGAGAGGGAGACTCGTCACGACCAGCTCATTTCTAGGATCCGGGTTAATGATCCGGATGAATCAGGACTCGCCCATCTCTAATGCGAATAATCGCTCGAGTTTCACGGCGGCTGTCAGCTGTGTTTACTCGCCTCATTCATCTGAGTCAGCTTCTCGAGCCGTATCTGGCCGTGCAACACGTACATTGTCACATACTGTATGCCAAAGTGTTATTTTAAACAACACATTAAGTTGACGAAACACTTGAGTCAAATGTAATTAAAGTCAGATCCACTCGTGTCTTGGACGGGGCAGTGATATCATAAACCTGTTAATGTACGCATTCAAACACTTTTTCTTTTACCAGCTGTATTCACCTTGCAGGTGCAGCAATGTTGCTTGTATCCTGGATTAAGTGTTTAAGTCATGGATGTTTAAAGTTTAACTTCTTCATATTTGTCTAATATTATAGTTTACTTTTCATTCATGAAGTATGACGCTGCGCTGTCAGTACGCTTGTCCCTGTTTGTGATTGGTCAAAGGTTGCTAACCCCGCCCCTTTCATGTGAACGCGCACTCAGCCAGACAGAGAAACCCTGGCTTGATTTACCGAGTTGATAACCAGCGTCGTAGGACAGTTTAGCGAGATCTCGCTTGTTAGGGTTAGTTAAGCCAGATAACTCAGAGATATCCAGGGTCTGTAGAACTGGCTTCGTAGCACAGGCCACTGATCGATCAGGCTAAGCTAACCTGTAGCTGCTCCCTAAACTCACAACAACTTCATACAGACATAAATAAAGCAGCTGTATTCGCCATACAGGAAACACACATTTAAAACGGTTTTGCCTGCTGTTTTTGTGTACACAAGCATTCATTAATGGTTTGGAAAGTGGCGCTGTACCTTAATAATATAAAATATTGTATTTGCGTGCATTTCCTGCTCGTAAAGTGGCAATGAACTGAGAGTGGAGGTGTCCTGAGAGGGACCTGTCAGCAAAATGCGTATATGAATTGCTACGTCATGAACGCAATAAATCATACCCTTGTGGGGCGTGCTCATGTGATTGGCTTAGAATTGAGGAGACATCTGATTTGCTATAGATAGAAATAATTATCGAATCGGGTGACCGTCAGGGGAGTCTCAAAAGACCCACACACGAATGCAAAGCGATCCATGCACAGAAAGCGGGTTATGTATGCAGGTGCAGCGGTTTTAAACGGAAAACAAATGTGTGTGGATCAAAAATACATATATAAAACTTTTTTCTGTATTTTGATTTTATTTACAAGTATATGAAACGGAACACATTGGTGTGTGCATTGAAAAACACAAGTGTGGATCCGGAAATACAGAGTGAATCCTTCTGTGTGCATGTGTGTATTATGAGACTGTTCTGAGCCCATACATAACTGTTACAGGATGTGTATTTTGTAAATTGTGTAATTTTTGTATGTATGCATGCTTCTTGGTTAATATTAAGCTGTCTTTGGCTCTTTTCTTGCTGTAACAAATGCAAATTTTCCCTCTGGGACGAATAAAGGTATTCCGATTCTGATTCTGATGTCCACATAAACTTTAAAACAAACATGCAGTATCAGCTGTACACAGTATGCAAAGGACGAAAAGGGGAACAGACCAAAGATGGACTGATGAATTCATTGGAAGAGTCAGCAGAAGGTCAATGAAGGCCACAGAACTTTGAATATTTATATGTGATCTTTCCCTTTGCCTTCCTTTCCTTCTTTTGCCATTCGTGCTTCAGTGTAATGTGGCTCTTGAAGTTGTGTTGGGACAATACTGAATGTACTTTTCCAATATCAGAGTAACATGATAACAAAGGCCCTACGTAGCTGTGTACATGACAGGATGTATGATTACCTAGAAGAGCATCAGGACTGTTTTAGGCATATGATAGCTATGTGATTAACATGATGATTCAGCCTCTATGGCAGGGGTAGGCAAGTAAGTTTGGCCGTGGGCCAACTTTTTGCTGAGCCACAAGATGGCGGGCCAGAACATAATCAAAGCCTAATTCAAGGAATTGATTTTGGTAAGAGGGCGCAGCGCCCCTGTTCCCTGGTTCAGAAAAAACTCTGATATCCCTGATAACCCTCCCCATCAACACTCTGATGCACAGTCAGATCCGCTGATTGGTTCACTGATGATATAGGCGCCCAATCCAGAGCCTCTGGATAGACCGGCCCAAAGGGAGGCTCGTCGTCTCTAGCCCCATTTCAGTCCCATGTTAAAAGTCAAGGCTATTATCTGTATTTTAACAGACTTATCTTTTAAATTGAGGTGTATTTGTTGTGCTCTTCAAAGTTTATTTTTTTCTGAAATTTTACGGAGGATGGTCCTCCCTTTCTTCAATGGACGAGCCTCCACTGAGTGAGTTATTAACTAGGTAGCAGTGTTATTTAACATACTTTTATTCTGATAAGTATTGTCAAGTTCTCTGGGTTTTTGGCATTTATTTGAGTGTTTGCCCACATTTGAGAGGCTTGAGGGGCAACAGAGGACACATGGACAACTGGAATCCTTTTTCCTTTTCTTTATTTCAACTTTTCAAGGAGACATTAGGATTCTTTCAGGTTGAAAACCTTTAAAAAAATACAAAATAAATAAATTACAGCATGTTTTGCTTTGCAATTTATTTAATATATTATAACCTAAATTAATCAGTAACCAAGTATTTTACTCAAACTCAATGTATTTAATAGTTAAAGGGGACCTATCATGCAAAATGCACTTTTGTACGTCTTTTATACATGAATATGTGTCCCCGGTGTTCCAGGGAACTCACCAAGTGTCAGAAAACACAACCCTCTCTATTTTCCTCCATACCCAAATCTCTAAAAACGGGGCTGCAACGGATCTGATAAAAACTGATCCAGATTTGAACACTGTCCTGACGTCAGGACGGTGGCGCTACGGCTATTGGGCCAACTCTCCACCTATCAGGGGAATGTGGGGTTGGGCCACAGCCGGCCATTGCCGCTCGAAAGCGCTGGAGACGCTGTAGTACATATGCCAGGCCTGTAAGTGGCGCTGTAGTCTGCCACAAAAGCAGCGAAGAAGACTTCCCACGCATGGTTGCCATGGTTACCCTTCTGTTTATTCTCCGCTGTGGCTTTTGTTCTCCCTCCCCGAGGCAAGCACTGTAATTCTCTCCGGTTAGTCCACCAGCAGATGACAAACACCCACCTCTCCGCCTCTTCCAAGGAACGAGGGGACCATGCGGCAGAGTTTCTTTCGCCGGTCAAGATGTCCGTTAAAGTTTAAATCTTCCGGACAAAATTAGAAAAGTGCCGGTCAAAGGTCTTCTTTGTTATTTATTGAGCTTTAAAACAAATGAATAACGACTCTATATAATAAAACACGGAGGACGGAGATCTCTTTTTCTCCCCCTCTTCTGACTTGATCAGAGCACGCTCCCCTCTCCTGCAGGGGGGCGTGGTCAGCTGCAGCTCACAGTATCAGCCCCCTGCAAAAACAGGGCTGGAGAACAGCAAATAGAGTGAAATGAGGCATGGCTAAAATGCATGATCTGTTTGGTAGTTTGAAAACAGAAACGTATAAATATACCTTATGGCCTACAATATATCATTTAAATATAGCATGATAGGTGTCCTTTAAATAAGTACTTTAATTGACGTCAGTGTACCCCGCTGCCTGATTATGCCTGTGCTGTATGTCATTCATTCTCAACATAGATAAAAGTACAATAAGCATTCTTCAGGTGTAGGTAGATTCTCTATTCGGACATTATAGCCTATATGTGCGACTGTCGGTCCGATGTTGTAAAAAAAAAAAAAAAAAAAAAAATCTCAAAATATTTTTTTATTTTTTATTCTCAAAATTACGGGCCAAATATTATTGCTGGCGGGCCAACAATGGCCCGCGGGCCGCCTGTTGCCGACCCATGCTCTATGGAGATAGACATATGACTGTCATGTTTTTTGCTTACGTGGGCCTTAGCTAATCTGATTTAAGCATAAGTAGTATTACATATCCCGCTTCAATCACATTAGTATGCATAAAAAAGTGACAGGTCACACCTTCTAAGTCCCGCCCCTAATTATGCTAATGAGCCCCCTTTGATATGCTAATGAGCCCCTTTGTTCGAGGTGTTATCGCGTACAGGTGTTACATCCTCCCGGTAGCCCCCCACCCCTCTCAGCCCACCCCCCTCCCCCTCACATACAGGTGTCACATCCGCCCTGTCGGCCCCCACCCCTCTCAGCCCCCACCCCTCTCAGCCCCCACCCTTCTCAACCCACCCCCCTCCTCCTCCCCCCTCCTGTCCGGTCAACATGTCCGTTACAGTTTAAATCTTCCGGACAAAATTAGAAAGTGCCGGTCAAAAGGTCTTCTATGTTATTTATTGAGCTTTGAAACAAACATATCTATAAATAGTTTAGGTAGTTTGAGAGGTAATTAAAATAGCTACGTGTGCTATTATAACCTGAAGAGTGTGTTTTGTTCCGCTCACCGCATGCACAGATGCATGTCGAATAGTCCGCAGCACCGGGTCTCTCCCGTCAGATTAGACTTTACTAGCGTTTATGTCCATATCGATCAGATCTAGCTAGTTCTAGCTAATGATATGACTACCTGCTTATTAAAAGACACCTAAACAATAAGCGTCACTATGCAACGGGGTGAGGCCACAAAGTATAGCACAGCATTATGCATTTTGTTTACATGCCCACCGGAACCCCGAGGCATTTACCAACAGATCAACGCGCAATCAACCCATACAGGTACTTCACACAACTATTAATGAATCCCTATATGAAGTTACATGAGGCTACATTTACTGGTGTTGAGCCCTGGTTGATGAAAATAATCTAAGTGTCATGTTAGGGGAACATTACGGAACTCAGGAGTCCGCCCTTGGAGGCTTGGAGAGCGGATAAAGAGAGGTGTATTTACTGGTGTTGAGCCCTGGATGATGTAAATAGTCCAAGTGCCATGGTATGGGGGCATTACGGAACTCAGGAGTCCGCCCTTTGAGGCGTTGTTAACATTAATGCTTTTGTTTTTGTTACTAAGATACTTTTTAGATACACTTTTGAAGTGAGCAACACTTTACAACTGGTAGAAAGTAAGTACCTTGTATGGAATGGGGTTTTCTTTAGAGCTGTTTTCAGTGAGACAATGCAGTTTCTGATCATTTTTAAGTTTTCAAGTTTCAAGGCTTTATGGCATATGCCCATTAGCTACAGTGTAGATATGTCAATGAAAAACATAGGTCACAGGCTCCTCCAACAGTGCACATAAAACAGATAAAATACTGCAATAGAATGTTTTGATATGACAGATTTGTGCGTAATTCTCTCACAAAGGAACTGTAAGATACACGTTTATGTATGGAAAACTTTATAACTTGGTAAAATATTCATTCATTTGTAATGAATTGAGTTTTCTTCAAGAAGCAAACTCTAAATGGAGAGTTTGTGATTTTAACACTGTTTCGATGAAACAATGCAGTTTTGATAACTTGACTTGACTAACATTACTTTTTTTAAATATATGTTTTTAGATGCTTTACTTTTGATTTCTTTCATGTTATTTTAACACATTACTTTTTTTCATATTTTTCAACATACTGTGATATTTTGTTTTTTCTCTCCTTTTTTCCATTATATTTTTGAATATACAGACATTCAACGCAATAAGTCCCACCCCAATTAGCAAATCATCCAAAACTAAGGACCCCCACTAAGACGAACAGATTTTCTTTAAGACTGTGACTCTTAAAGGCACTTTGGGATTTTAGTAAAACAATCCAGTTTTATGGAAATAACTTAAATGATTTTCGTTTTTTCTCCTACAAAGATACTTATAGTTACACTTTAATGGATGCAAAACTTTATAACCTGGTAAAATATTCATTAATTTGTAATGAATTGAGATTCTTAAAGAATCAAACTCTAAATGGAGAGTTTGTGATTTTAACACTGTTTCGATGAAACAATACCGTTTTGATAACTTGACTTGACTAACATAACTTTTTTAAATATATGTTTTGTTAGATGACTTTACTGATTTTTGCTTTTTTCTTCCTTGCTTTTGTTTGTGTTACTAGGATACTTTTAGATACACTTTGAAGTGTGCAACACTTTACAACTGATAGAATAGTACTTTGTAAGGAATTTGTTTTCTTGGTAGAATATAAAGTACTTTTGTAAGGAATTGGGTTTCTTAACAATCCTGCTCCACCATTAAATCACTTAATCTGCTACTTCCAGGCAAAAGCTTTTAAAACTTGCATCGTGTATTAAGTCATGTCTTGGCAAAAATGAGAGTCCTGGGTGCTTTAAAACATTTCTTAGAACATTTTGATATATTCAAACACATAATGAACTGCAATGACTCACTGCTGCATCAAATTTATTTTACACTGTTGGGAGGACAAAACTGTGAGCCTCTCAGACCCTTTTGTTGTCAATCTAATTAGCCTGTCCTCATTCTAACTAAAGTAATTTAACCTAAGTGGAGCCAACCTAAGGAGTGGGCCCTACAGTCTGGGACTAGCTTACTTTTTAACATTCTACTCAAAGGGCCCGTAAATATTATCCCCGCCAATATGCTATATTAAAATATCATTTAAAAAATAAAATAAAAAATAAAACTCATTTCATGTTGAAATGATCAAGGAAAAGCCAGTCAATGTTATGCTAACACAAACAAAAGTTCTGTTTTATATGTTGAAATATAATTTAAAAAACAACGATATAGTATTTTCAAGTCTTACTTTAGTATGGTAAAATTAAGAATAAGTCACATTAAAGTTTGTCATGATTTTCCGTAAAAAAGTCAAGTATAGTTTGTCAAAAGAATATGAAAAAATCCTTTTGTAGAGTAGTATGTTGAAAATCTCAGTGTTTAACTGAACACACCTACATGTGGTAACACCTCGAACAAAGGGGTAATTAGCATACAAAGGGGGGTCACTAGCATCAGTGCGGGAAAGGTGCTACGGAAATGAACTTTGAGGAGGGGGAACAGAGTTATACCGACTAATTATTTACGGCGTCCGAACGCATACCTCGTCAACCATCTGTTTACAAACTCAAAGATTATGATAGAGAAGAGATCAAGGGGACTTTTTTATGAGAAAGAGTTGAAAAAGTGAAGGTAGTACTTTTTTCTGAACAGATTTTCTTTAAGACTGTGACTCTTAAAGGCATTCTCTAGTAAGACAATCCAGTTTTCTGGAAATAACTTGAATGATTTTTGTTTTTTCTCCTACAAAGATACTTATAGTTACACTTTAATGGATGCAAAACTTTATAACTTGGTAAAATATTCATTAATTTGTAATGAAATTAGTTTCTTAAAGAATCAAACTCTAAATGGAGAGTTTGTGATTTTAACACTGTTTCGATGAAACAATGCGGTTTTGATAACTTGACTTGACTAACATAACTTTTTTTTTAAATATATCTTTTTAGATGCTTTACTTTGATTTCTTTCATGTTATTTTAACACAACATTACTTTTTTCATATTTTTCAACATACTGTGATATTTGTTTTTTTCTCTCCTTTTTTTCCATTATATTTTTGAAAAACTACACAGTGATTTTTATCAAAATACAACATGCAACTAATACATTATACAATATTACGACTTTTTGCGATATTTTCAACACAATATACTTGTACCTTTTTCTGTAGGGCTTCAGGATATTTGGCATGTCATGCATAAAACCGGTGTCATCTTTCCTGAAAATGACGTGCTGTCCGTTTTACAAACAAGTTATCTTTCTGCTTCTTCACCCTCTGAATTTTCCTCCCCCGTCCCTATTCCTTCAGCCATCACAACAACAATCAAGTCAGATCTGTGAAATTAAACACCTCTCCCCAAAGCGTGACTTCCCTATTGGGGGAGTGGGGCATTAGGGCCTAATATACTAACATGCAGAACGTATGGTATGTTTGAAAAAAGACTAACCATCTATCCAGTTCAAGCTGTCTTTAAGATGCGACATCGTGCTCTGACTTTTTCTGTAAAATCGTGACAAACTATTACTTATTCCTACATTTGACCTCTTGCTGCTTGGTTGAAAATGATAGATGAAAAAGCTACAACGCTTAAAGAACTTTCTAAAAACTCTCAATTCTACAGATGAATCCCCCCACTCAACGCAATAAGTCCGCCCCCACTCAGCAAATCATCTAAAACGAAGGACCCCACTAAGACGACCGTTGAAAACTAGCCAGGGATCTGAGAAAAACCAAGTCTCCCCCGCGAGTTGCAGCCAGGAACAAACTCCTGTATCCTATCATCACCACCATTGTGGACACCCACATATTGCAGTACTACTGCTGCTGATGTTACTCCTGGGGCCAAGACGTCTCTGTTTATGAACATAGTGAAATCGTAGTTGGTTGATATTCTGGAGAGGGTGCTGCATCGGTACAGAGAAAAAATCTGCAATGGATGCCGAGGCAGTCACCCCGGCCAGAGGCAACACGATTGTCTGAATGACATTCCAGAATATTTCTTCAGAAACAATTACAACGCGTTAATGAAAAGTCTTTGGCTCGCCGACTTCATTACAGTGAATGACCAGAGTCTTAATGATAAAAAAAACAAAAACATTTACACGGCTGAATGGAGGATCCAAGGCGCTTCGGAGGCTTTTCTGTACAATCTCAAAAACTGCAGACGCCTCAAGGAGAGACTTGAAAAGATCCAGGCCGAGCTGGATGGATAGGAAGAAGACTAATAACCAGCGGTTGATTGAAGCCGGGGATTTTTTTTTTTTTTTTTCGATACTTTGACTTTTCTTTAAAGTAAAATAAAAATGGGTAACTACTATGGAAAACAATCTGTATATATCTATCAGAATGCAGTCAATACCTGTTTAATAAGTGTGTTGTTGATGACGATTGAAAACAGAATGAATAGTGATCCCCGTGTAAACAGAACGGCTGAAGTTTGTAAACTAGAAGACATTTTGGATATCGTTCATTCTGGCAGTACTATTCCGGGTCATTGGGAAACATTGGGTTTTGTGTGTCAGTGTTTCAGTGTTTTGTGTGTCAATCTGTCAGTGTGTCAGTGGTACATTGTTTCAGTGTTTCAGTGTTTCAGTGTTTTTGTGTTTCAGTGTTTTGTGCTTCTGTGTTTTTGTGTGTCAGTGTTTTCAGTGTTTCAGTATTTCAGTGTTTCAGTGTTTCAGTGTTTCAGTGTTTTGTGCTTCTGTGTTTTTGTGTGTCAGTGTTTTCAGTGTTTCAGTATTTCAGTGTTTCAGTGTTTCAGTGTTTTCAGTGTTTCAGTATTCAGTGTTTCAGTGTTTCAGTGTTTTGTGTGTCAGTGTCTCAGTGTGTCAATGTGTCAGTGTGTCAGTGTTTCAGTGTTTCAGTTTTCAGTATTTCAGTGTTCAGTGTTTCAGTGTTTCAGTGTTTCAGTGTGTCAGTGTTTCAGTGTGTCAGTGTTTTGTGTGTCAGTGTTTCAATGTGTCAGTGTGTCAGTGTTTCAGTGTTTCAGTGTTTTGTGCTTCTGTGTTTTTGTGTGTCAGTGTTTTCAGTGTTTCAGTATTTCAGTGTTTCAGTGTTTTGTGTGTCAATGTGTCAGTGTGTCAGTTTCTGTGTTTCTGTGTTTTTTGTGTGTCAGTGTTTTCAGTGTTTCAGTATTTCAGTTTTCAGTGTTTCAGTGTTTCAGTGTTTTGTGTGTCAGTGTTTCAGTGTGTCAGTGTTTTGTGTGTCAGTGTTTCAATGTGTCAGTATGTCAGTGTTTCAGTGTTTCAGTGTTTTGTGCTTCTGTGTTTTTGTGTGTCAGTGTTTTCAGTGTTTCAGTATTTCAGTGTTTCAGTGTTTTGTGTGTCAATGTGTCAGTGTGTCAGTTTCTGTGTTTCTGTGTTTTTTGTGTGTCAGTGTTTTCAGTGTTTCAGTATTTCAGTATTTCAGTGTTTTGTGTGTCAGTGTGTCAGTGTTTCCAGCCTTTCTTTGCTCTGATCAATCCCCAGGGATCCTCCCCTGGAAGGAATATAGCAGGACGAGAGAAAAACATTTAAAAAAAACGTATCTTAGAAGTGGCTATAGCATTTGATGCAATTCTAAAAGATAGTCAGATTCCTAAAAAGTTACAAACGGATGCTGGAAAATAATTATTTAACAAGATTTTTGAAGCCTTGCTGAAGAAACAAATAATTATTTTCCAGCATCCGTTTGTAACTTTTTAGGAATCTGACTATCTTTTAGAATTGCATCAAATGCTATAGCCACTTCTAAGATACGTTTTTTTTAAATGTTTTTCTCTCGTCCTGCTATATTCCTTCCAGGGGAGGATCCCTGGGGATTGATCAGAGCAAAGAAAGGCTGGAAACACTGACACACTGACACACAAAACACTGAAATACTGAAATACTGAAACACTGAAAACACTGACACACAAAAAACACAGAAACACAGAAACTGACACACTGACACATTGACACACAAAACACTGAAACACTGAAATACTGAAACACTGAAAACACTGACACACAAAAACACAGAAGCACAAAACACTGAAACACTGAAACACTGACACACTGACACATTGAAACACTGACACACAAAACACTGACACACTGAAACACTGACACACAAAACACTGAAACACTGAAACACTGAAAACTGAAATACTGAAACACTGAAAACACTGACACACAAAAACACAGAAACACAGAAACTGACACACTGACACATTGACACACAAAACACTGAAACACTGAAATACTGAAACACTGAAAACACTGACACACAAAAACACAGAAGCACAAAACACTGAAACACTGAAACACTGACACACTGACACATTGAAACACTGACACACAAAACACTGACACACTGAAACACTGACACACTGAAACACTGAAACACTGAAACACTGAACACTGAAATACTGAAAACTGAAACACTGAAACACTGACACACTGACACATTGACACACTGAGACACTGACACACAAAACACTGAAACACTGAAACACTGAATACTGAAACACTGAAAACACTGAAACACTGAAACACTGAAATACTGAAACACTGAAAACACTGACACACAAAAACACAGAAGCACAAAACACTGAAACACTGAAACACTGAAACACTGAAATACTGAAACACTGAAAACACTGACACACAAAAACACAGAAGCACAAAACACTGAAACACAAAAACACTGAAACACTGAAACACTGAAACAATGTACCACTGACACACTGACAGATTGACACACAAAACACTGAAACACTGACACACAAAACCCAATGTTTCCCAATGACCCGGAATAGTACTGCCAGAATGAACGATATCCAAAATGTCTTCTAGTTTACAAACTTCAGCCGTTCTGTTTACACGGGGATCACTATTCATTCTGTTTTCAATCGTCATCAACAACACACTTATTAAACAGGTATTGACTGCATTCTGATAGATATATACAGATTGTTTTCCATAGTAGTTACCCATTTTTATTTTACTTTAAAGAAAAGTCAAAGTATCGAAAAAAAAAAAAAAAAATCCCCGGCTTCAATCAACCGCTGGTTATTAGTCTTCTTCCTATCCATCCAGCTCGGCCTGGATCTTTTCAAGTCTCTCCTTGAGGCGTCTGCAGTTTTTGAGATTGTACAGAAAAGCCTCCGAAGCGCCTTGGATCCTCCATTCAGCAGTGTAAATGTTTTTGTTTTTTTTATCATTAAGACTCTGGTCATTCACTGTAATGAAGTCGGCGAGCCAAAGACTTTTCATTAACGCGTTGTAATTGTTTCTGAAGAAATATTCTGGAATGTCATTCAGACAATCGTGTTGCCTCTGGCCGGGGTGACTGCCTCGGCATCCATTGCAGATTTTTTCTCTGTACCGATGCAGCACCCTCTCCAGAATATCAACCAACTACGATTTCACTATGTTCATAAACAGAGACGTCTTGGCCCCAGGAGTAACATCAGCAGCAGTAGTACTGCAATATGTGGGTGTCCACAATGGTGGTGATGATAGGATACAGGAGTTTGTTCCTGGCTGCAACTCGCGGGGGAGACTTGGTTTTTCTCAGATCCCTGGCTAGTTTTCAACGGTCGTCTTAGTGGGGTCCTTCGTTTTAGATGATTTGCTGAGTGGGGGCGGACTTATTGCGTTGAGTGGGGGGATTCATCTGTAGAATTGAGAGTTTTTAGAAAGTTCTTTAAGCGTTGTAGCTTTTTCATCTATCATTTTCAACCAAGCAGCAAGAGGTCAAATGTAGGAATAAGTAATAGTTTGTCACGATTTTACAGAAAAAGTCAGAGCACGATGTCGCATCTTAAAGACAGCTTGAACTGGATAGATGGTTAGTCTTTTTTCAAACATACCATACGTTCTGCATGTTAGTATATTAGGCCCTAATGCCCCACTCCCCCAATAGGGAAGTCACGCTTTGGGGAGAGGTGTTTAATTTCACAGATCTGACTTGATTGTTGTTGTGATGGCTGAAGGAATAGGGACGGGGGAGGAAAATTCAGAGGGTGAAGAAGCAGAAAGATAACTTGTTTGTAAAACGGACAGCACGTCATTTTCAGGAAAGATGACACCGGTTTTATGCATGACATGCCAAATATCCTGAAGCCCTACAGAAAAAGGTACAAGTATATTGTGTTGAAAATATCGCAAAAAGTCGTAATATTGTATAATGTATTAGTTGCATGTTGTATTTTGATAAAAATCACTGTGTAGTTTTTCAAAAATATAATGGAAAAAAAGGAGAGAAAAAAACAAATATCACAGTATGTTGAAAAATATGAAAAAAGTAATGTTGTGTTAAAATAACATGAAAGAAATCAAAGTAAAGCATCTAAAAAGATATATTTAAAAAAAAAGTTATGTTAGTCAAGTCAAGTTATCAAAACCGCATTGTTTCATCGAAACAGTGTTAAAATCACAAACTCTCCATTTAGAGTTTGATTCTTTAAGAAACTAATTTCATTACAAATTAATGAATATTTTACCAAGTTATAAAGTTTTGCATCCATTAAAGTGTAACTATAAGTATCTTTGTAGGAGAAAAAACAAAAATCATTCAAGTTATTTCCAGAAAACTGGATTGTCTTACTAGAGAATGCCTTTAAGAGTCACAGTCTTAAAGAAAATCTGTTCAGAAAAAAGTACTACCTTCACTTTTTCAACTCTTTCTCATAAAAAAGTCCCCTTGATCTCTTCTCTATCATAATCTTTGAGTTTGTAAACAGATGGTTGACGAGGTATGCGTTCGGACGCCGTAAATAATTAGTCGGTATAACTCTGTTCCCCCTCCTCAAAGTTCATTTCCGTAGCACCTTTCCCGCACTGATGCTAGTGACCCCCCTTTGTATGCTAATTACCCCTTTGTTCGAGGTGTTACCACATGTAGGTGTGTTCAGTTAAACACTGAGATTTTCAACATACTACTCTACAAAAGGATTTTTTCATATTCTTTTGACAAACTATACTTGACTTTTTTACGGAAAATCATGACAAACTTTAATGTGACTTATTCTTAATTTTACCATACTAAAGTAAGACTTGAAAATACTATATCGTTGTTTTTTAAATTATATTTCAACATATAAAACTTTTGTTTGTGTTAGCATAACATTGACTGGCTTTTCCTTGATCATTTCAACATGAAATGAGTTTTATTTTTTATTTTATTTTTTAAATGATATTTTAATATAGCATATTGGCGGGGATAATATTTACGGGCCCTTTGAGTAGAATGTTAAAAAGTAAGCTAGTCCCAGACTGTAGGGCCCACTCCTTAGGTTGGCTCCACTTAGGTTAAATTACTTTAGTTAGAATGAGGACAGGCTAATTAGATTGACAACAAAAGGGTCTGAGAGGCTCACAGTTTTGTCCTCCCAACAGTGTAAAATAAATTTGATGCAGCAGTGAGTCATTGCAGTTCATTATGTGTTTGAATATATCAAAATGTTCTAAGAAATGTTTTAAAGCACCCAGGACTCTCATTTTTGCCAAGACATGACTTAATACACGATGCAAGTTTTAAAAGCTTTTGCCTGGAAGTAGCAGATTAAGTGATTTAATGGTGGAGCAGGATTGTTAAGAAACCCAATTCCTTACAAAAGTACTTTATATTCTACCAAGAAAACGAATTCCTTACAAAGTACTATTCTATCAGTTGTAAAGTGTTGCACACTTCAAAGTGTATCTAAAAGTATCCTAGTAACACAAACAAAAGCAAGGAAGAAAAAAAGAAAAAATCAGTAAAGTCATCTAACAAAACATATATTTAAAAAAGTTATGTTAGTCAAGTCAAGTTATCAAAACGGTATTGTTTCATCGAAACAGTGTTAAAATCACAAACTCTCCATTTAGAGTTTGTTTCTTTAAGAATCTCAATTCATTACAAATTAATGAATATTTTACCAAGTTATAAAGTTTTGCATCCATTAAAGTGTAACTATAAGTATCTTTGTAGGAGAAAAAACAAAAATCATTTAAGTTATTTCCAGAAAACTGGATTGTTTTACTAAAATCCCAAAGTGCCTTTAAGAGTCACAGTCTTAAAGAAAATCTGTTCGTCTTAGTGGGGGTCCTTAGTTTTGGATGATTTGCTAATTGGGGTGGGACTTATTGCGTTGAATGTCTGTATATTCATAAATATAATGGAAAAAAGGAGAGAAAAAAACAAATATCACAGTATGTTGAAAAATATGAAAAAAGTAATGTGTTAAAATAACATGAAAGAAATCAAAAGTAAAGCATCTAAAAACATATATTTAAAAAAGTAATGTTAGTCAAGTCAAGTTATCAAAACTGCATTGTTTCATCGAAACAGTGTTAAAATCATAAACTCTCCATTAGAGTTTGATTCTTGAAGAAAACTCAATTTGTTACAAATGAATGAATATTTTACCAAGTTATAAAGTTTTCCATACGTAAACGTGTATCTTACAGTTTCTTTGTGAGAGAATTATGCACAAATCTGTCATATCAAAACATTCTATTGCAGTATTTTATCTGTTTTATGTGCACTGTTGGAGGAGCCTGTGACCTATGTTTTTCATTGACATATCTACACTGTAGCTAATGGGCATATGCCATAAAGCCTTGAAACTTGAAAACTTAAAAATGATCAGAAACTGCATTGTCTCACTGAAAACAGCTCTAGAGAAAACCCAATTCCATACAAAGTACTTAACTTTCTACCAGTTGTAAAGTGTTGCTCTCTTCAGAAGTGTATCTAAAAAGTATCTTAGTAACAAAAACAAAAGCATTAATGTTAACAACGCCTCAAAGGGCGGACTCCTGAGTTCCGTAATGCCCCCCTAACATGACACTTAGATTATTTTCATCATCCAGGGCTCAACACCAGTAAATGTAGCCTCATGTAACTTCATATAGGGATTCATTAATAGTTGTGTGAAGTAATTAAACATTACAAAATACAATATCAGGGGGTCATTAACCTATTTTAAATTATTATTTTCCTCTCAGAGAGACTTTGTTGTAGTTAATAAAGTAATTAAACATTAGTTCACAAGCCATACAACTTAAGAGAACATCCTTAGTTAACACAAATCATATTAAAAAACTAATCTAATTTAGAGAGGACAATAAAAGTTTTAGGTGACTTAGTGAATGAGAATTAACGGCTGATAGGAAAATCAGGAGGTGACAGGCAGGGGGGAGGGGAGGGGGTGTTAGGGGGTGTGAGGGGAGACAGTCTCACACATCCAGACTCCATTTTTCATGAAGAGCCTCCGTCGGAGGGTCTGAACCCGGCACAGATACTGCACCCGTTTCTTGACTGGCGCTCCCGACGGATGGCGGTAAGTTGTCACAGGCGTCTCGCTGATTAAACCCATATCGATGCGTCTCTTTGCCATTTTCGTTTTTGAAAGTTTAGGTGACTTGGTGAGTGGAAATGACTGGCTTTTTATCTAGTTTGCACGGATTTATTTTTTTTACCTAGCTCCATCCCCACCTTTATCTTCTGACATCACAGCAAAAGGAAGGGGGGAAGGGGTGAGAGGGGGGCGGGGTGCGAGAGGGATGGGGTGACAGGAAGGGGTGAGAGGGGGATGGGGTGACAGGAAGGGGTGAGAGGGGGACGGGGTGCAAGGGGGATGGGGTGCGAGACATGTTACAACATCTCACCACCCTCACATCAAAGGACATACATCAAAGGCTAATTAGATTAGACATTAAAGGATCTACTACAAGGGAGAATATCACACCTACATGTCCCAACACCTCACCCCTCACATCAAAGGATAGACATCAAAGGGTAATTAGATTAGACAACAAAATGATCTACTACAAGGGGGAATTCACACCTACATGTTACAAACACCTCACCCCTCATATCAAAGGATAGACATCAAAGGGTAATTAGATTAGACAACAAAGGGGGCAGACATCAAAGGCTAATTAGATTATACAACAAAGGATCTACTACAACAGGGAATATCACACCTACATGTCACAAACACCTCACCCCTCACATCAAAGGATAGACAACAAAGGGATCAGACATCAAAGGCTAATTAGATTACACAACAAAGGATCTACTACAATGGGCAATATCACACCTACATGTGATAACACCTCGAACAAAGGGGCTCATTAGCATATCAAAGGGGCTCATTAGTATAATTAGGGGCGGGACTTGGCATAAGTAGTAGTACTGATGAGGCAGGTGTGACCTGTCACTTTTTATGCATACTAATGTGATTGAAACCGCATTTGTAGTACTACTCATGTTTTAGGGAAGTACTGAGCATACAGTAAATGACATTAGGACTATACAGCATTAGTTGTGTTAGAGTTAATAAACAGATGTTTTAATATATTTTTGCTGTTGTAAAACCAGTTAATTTAACATTTATTAAGACTTTTCTCCATTTTGGGATTCTTTGTTCACCGTGGAGTCATGCTAGAAAAAGTTTTTTTCACAAATTCAAGGTAACACAGGATGAGTAATTCATTAATCGAAACATTTTAATGTGGGGTAAAGTATTCCTTTAAAGCCCCGACTGCAGCCACAAACTGCCAGTTTAGTTGTTAATATTGTCTTTTGATCTCAATCTATTACTAATTGTGTTACTTTTCAACAGAACAGAGCGCTGTCTCATAGACTCTACTACATTCAGCAATGGAAAACACACAACAGACCAATATTCTCCTGCTCCTGGTATTAACTTCTTCATCTCTAAAATATCCCTTGAAATAACAATAAGTGTGTTCTTTACAATAATATTCAAATACACTTGTGTACGTGTGTCAGTTTTGGTTTATCCGTTACTTTCAGAAGAGATGTAGGATTAAGATGAGGTAAATATTCATGTTGCACTTGAGTTTTAAACTGATCTAAACTGTAGCTCATGTGCACATGACAATAAAGCATTGAAATTGAAAAAAAAAGAAGGTGAAAAGGTAAAACTATTATTTAGACAAGGAAGAACATTCAGTTTTTAGTAGAAACTCACCATCCACAACAATGATTTCAATAAGCTTGGATGAATTCCTTGACGAAGATGCAGTCGAACCACACCTGTACTTTCCTGAGTCAGACTTGGTCAGGTGAGTGATGGTCACAAGAAAATCTTCCTGTTTAGGATCAATGCTGTATCTGCCTCTCTGATAATCTTTGGCATCAGTTGTCTCAATGAGAATGTCTCCTTGTTTACATTTTTCCTTACAAAAAAAACTGCTTTTTTTATAAGAAGGAAAGGAGCATACAACTCTGACCTCTGTTCCTTCAATTCCTGAATAGACAGAGTGTTGGGCACTGACGAGACCGGTGTTTCCATCCTGCAGAGCTGAACAAAAGATGAAGAAAGGATGAACCATCATTAGTAGTGGTCAGTACTTCCTGTAAGATGCTGCAGTCTGAAAACAACACTTCCTGTTTCACATTAACACAGATCAAATTAACATTAGTGGCATGTATACAGTATGAATAAAGATCAAAGGATTAATAAAGGAACCAAGAAAATAATTTGGAGATTAAATGATTATGAAAATAATCATTAGCAATAAAATCAAGCATGTACATTATTTTACAAAATAACCAGTCGTTATGACTTCTAGTTTTACTCGTTCAGTAAGACGATGATAACTGAGTTTAATGATGATGTACAGTTTGTTTGAGGAAGTGAAACATACATTTGAAGCTACTAAAAAGCCTAACTTTGAAATATTTGAACAACTCGTACTGCTGGAGCCTCAATAAATACTTTAAAGGAAACATTTCAATTACTGACATGAAAATAAAGAGAAGTACTCACAGAAGAGGAAGAAGAAGCAGATCAAAGTGCGAGAAATGTTCATGCTGAGACTCTGATGGTTTACCACTGACTGTCTTTCTTTACTGGAAACTTGTTACTTCTTTAAATGATGAAGTCCCTCCTCCAAACACAACACACAGCTCTACTCTCCTCCCCAACGCAGAAACACATGGTCTAAAAATACTCCATTGAATGTAGGCCTACTGAATTGAACTTTCAGTTTTAGTAATCATTATGCATAATAGCTCCTTTCATTGTGTGGTTTTTATTATAGAATATATGGTTCTGTTTTTATGTCTAAGGAATACATGTAGGAGCATTTTAATGTTGTAGTTCATATGTCACCAACAGGCGGACCTACAGACCCGTACCTCTCATCAATACATTATTAAGGGACCTTCTATTTTAACCAGTGCAGACAGGGGGCGAAAGAGAGAGAGAGCGACACTGGGATGTCCTCGTTCACTCCAGCTTCTCAACGACGCCCTTTATTGCTGGCGTGTTCACAGTCCATCACCTGTCACTGGACTGCACTCCAAATAAATCCCTTCAGACCTGTGATTTAGTTTCCACATGTTTATTGAAATGAATTCATCCATCTCTTTTTATTACAGTTTTCAATGTAATATTACTTGAAATGAGCAATTCATACTTTACTATAATATTCAGATAAATCATTAATGTTCATGCAGTGCTTGGAATTTTCTTGTAATTATTTTTGAACAGTTAGTAAGGGAGTAGGAAGTTGGGAAGGGGGCATCGGCATCTCGACTTGGCCTCGGTGATCCCGTAAGAAAACGTTCAGTAGTCTTCGTTTCTCTTCAGTCTCATAGTGAAGCCTAAATGGTTTCACAAAGCCTGCTAGGGAACCCTAAAACTGTGTTATCAAACATTTAAAAAAAGAACCTGAAGCTGGTGCAGCTGTTCCCTCCGTCTGCTGCTGATGGGTGGGGGTTTCAGGGGAAGATGATGAGGATGTGAAACTTCTTAAACTGGAGCTTTGCCTCTGAGGTGTTGGGGGTGAGGAGGCTGACTGAACTTCAGTGGAAAAAGGTTGAAGAGTCCACTTTGGTTTGGAAGTGGTTGGAGCTGAGATCAACAAAGACACAAAGAAAGGATGAGGTGCAGATTTTATACTGGCTGAAATAATAGTGGTAACATTACTTTGGAAGAAGTCAATTATTTTCAGTACTTAATTTGCAATCACACTAATAATGCTTATGAATAATATAAATACATGAGTAATATATATATTCGTAAAGGGGCCCTATTTAGCTTTTGGGCTTGTTCCCTTTCCTGTATTGTTACATAGGTTTGTGTGCATGCCAATGGTCTGCAAAGGCTAAAATCCCTGTTCCCTCCAGAGGGAGTTTCTCTCCAACACACTCCCCAGTAGCTACATGACGCACCAAGAACACAAACAAATGTTTTCTGTAAAATATGTTAAAGTTAAGATAACAACATATTTTCATTATTTTCCCAAGTTTAACTTCAGACTTTAGACACAAAAAATGATGTACAATCTGTGATATGGACACTGTTTAGTGTACGTATATATTAAGCAGAACAGAGTTGAATGAACTGTGTAGTGACCTTTCAACCTAATCTATACTTAAGCCACTGAGGGATGCGAATGGGAGAACTTTGTTCGGATGCTTGTTACAGACTATAAAACAATGTCCATATGAGTCGTATATCCTTGAATATCCTTTATTTGGTGCTCCATATATTCACCATATTGATTGTATCCACATTGCTTCTTCTGTTACCATTCAGAGAACAATATGCCTGCCAGTCACGCTGGATACAAACAGTTTAACACAGCTCAACTCGACACGGCTTCTTCGTCCAGACCATAGACTGTATATATAAATGGACGTAGGGTCCGTGACGTCACCCATAGGATTCTGCAGAGTTGCCGAGAAGCCCTTAGTAGGCGGAGTCGGCCACTAACGGCTCGAAAGTGACGTCTGAGTCTTATGGCGCGTTTCCACTACAGCCCGCAGCCCGGTTTAAGAGGGCTGTGACGTCAGCGGCCCGTTTGTGGTTGCGTTTCCACTTGGCCTAGTACCGGCCGGCGGGTCCTAATTCACAGTTTTTCTGGCCTCATAAAATCGTGGGGCCAGGGCCAAAGACAACCGGGCTGAGTTTGTGACGTCAACGCTCTCGGCTGCTGATTGGTCGGAGAGAATCGTCACAATCTGCGCGCAAGATAATCCATTTTTACAAACAGCATTTTTGTTAACAGAGGAGCTACAACAATGGCAAAGAAAAGCACATCATGGTCGGTCGAGGAAGTGACGACGTCCATTATATTGCAGATGATAAGGTCCAGCGGGTGCTCGACGGGACAACTCGCAATATCAAAGTCTTTCAGGAGGTCTCTACACAGACACTGGACTCTCCAACGGCGTTACTGGAGTCTGCATGGTACGTTTTTGCTAACGCTCTGTTATTTGCTTGAAAGCTTTGTGTCCCTGCTTTGTGTCCCTATCTGTTCTAAAGCTCACTTCTAACAAATAAGTCTATTTTATCCTTACATTTATGTTCGACAACCCATGCTTTTATGGAGCCCCGAAGGCTAGCTAGGCAGATAGCATTAGCGAGAGCTATTGTTTGCTAACACCATATGTGCCATTGTTTACGTTCAGTTTGTCTTTTCTATAGTTGTTGTTGCTATTTATAGTATTGTGCTGCAGTAGTTTGTGGAATTTACAAGTCATGTTTCTGTTCTAGATGATTACATTGGGACTAGCGAGGAGGAACAGTTCCGAACAACGTCCTCTGCATCAACAGCACAAACCGAGGAGAGGATCTGGCCCTGCAGGAACGGCAACTGGACCAGCAGAATCAATGCCATGTCTTATCTTATTGCTTGTTGATAAATAATTGCACCCACCAGCGATCACACAGAAAGATGGCATCATCTAGGCGTCCCTCTGCAGTCAGAAATATCATAAACACCATCGTCCACAAAGCACTGTACAGGGGTTTATGGATTTAAGAGAATACTTATCACAGTGAAACCTTTATCATCTGTTGCAATTAAAGCAAATAAGAGAATAAATACTTGGTTAAATAATACATTTTAACTCTTTAGCAGGACAACTCTGCATACTGTTTGAAATTGAGTTTGCTAGCTTGAGGTCCTCCTCTAAAACATAACATTACATAATGGTATTAAGAATACATGATAAATACATGTAGTAAAAATTACTCAATTGTAATACCCTCGTTGTGCTAGACTCAAACACATTGCTTATATATTTCAAAGAGAAGAGAACAAAAGAAAACACCTATACAAAGAGAGCGGTGCACAGCGCTTAATATTTACTTGCACTATATTTCTGTTGATCTGGGTTATTGTGTTGCACTGTTGGAGGAGCCTGTGACCTAAGATGTTCATTGTCATAACTACACTAGCTATGTTCGTATGACAAAATAAAAAACCTTGAACCTTGAGGCTATGTCTTTCAGACAAACCATCATAATCATATTATTTTATGCTGTGGATACTTTAGCCTCCATCCATGTTAACAATTACATTTAATTTACACTTGCATTTATGAATATAGTTATGTTGTGTTTTACACTTTTGTATTTATGTTTATAGTTTGCTTTGATATTTGCTTAATTTATTAGATTATTATTATTATGGGGGCAGTACTGGTGCTTGAAATTCAAATATTTACTAAATAGTCAATTCTGATAACATTTTTTTGGTTTAAATAATTTGACAAACACATGTATGTGAAAAAGAAAAGATGTATTTATGTTCAATACAATACAATGAATATTTAGGTATTACATTATACATTCTAGGTATTCAGGTAGCGCTTCAGACCCTCTCGTATGTCCCTGCCCTCCTCTGCACCTCAGGCATCCTGAAGTTCTCCACCCACTGAGTGTGTGTGAAAGATGGAACAATCACATTCCACCACTCGGTAGCTCGGTCGGTAACTTCTGAAATACACAAACAAAAGCATACATATTTTAATGCGTAAAAGTGGTAGCTACAATTAATTAAATACTTCAAATACTTTGGTCGTATAGGGAGCGTGAGCCTAAACACATTGCTAGTTAGCGAACGTTAGCTTACCAAGTAGCATTGTAGTTAGTAGTGATTCGAGTCGTCCTGTAGTCTCTGCGGCGTAGGAGGACTGCCCGAACTCTCGCGTCAGCTTCTTCTATACCTCGTCTTGCTATACGTCGCCTCTTTCGAAACAACTCTTGTCTATTTCTTGTGATAATAAACCACACAGCAAAAAACAAGCAAACGATCGCTTTCACATCTTCACATCCTCCATTGTTGTGTCGCATTGAAGATGACGTCACGGCAGTTTTAAGCAGCGTCGCTCCGCCTACACTGCGTTACTATAGATACTACCCCAGTTCCTAAACTGTAATGGAAACGCGCCATAAAGTGAGCTGGTCCTAACGAGGCCAATCGCGGCCCAGCCATACCGAGCGGGGCCGAGCGAGGCCGTGTAGTGGAAACGCGCCATAACTCCCGCCTGCTCCAGCCTGCTCCAAATAAGGGCAAAGAGGCGGAGCCGAGGCGGGACCTTCTGCCTCCAGCTGGGAAGTAACAGAGCTAGCTCAAGCTAAGAAGCTAAGCTAACATGCTTCCCCATCTGCACACTGCCGTCACATTTTACGTTTCTAAGGTAAGCGGACATAAAACTATTCAGCAAAACTATAAATAATAATCTAAGTTATTGAGTTTTTAGCATAATACTTCAGAATCTTAAAATCCCTTAACGTTTGTATGCAATGTGCTAAATGCAACACTGGAATCAAGCAAATTAATATGTTTGCATGACATTAGTTATTTATATTTTGCTATCACTTAATTATACGTTTAATACATTTAAGTCAAGCTAAGGTACAGTACATGTGATGGTAGCTAGTTAGTGCTCTTACCTGTGAGGCCTCCTCCAAACAGCATTATAACCAGACTGTATCATTAAAACTATAAGTACCAGTTCTAGATCCTTGACTTTAGACAAACAATTCAAAAGACAAAATGTATTTAAAGACCAATCTTTATTTGAAGGTGCCTCTTAACCTGAGATATTAGTTATACAGTAATAGTATTGACAATCTAAAAAAACTGAGCAACTCAACAGTCAACTTTATATTTCTTATTGTCTAAAGCATTTATTATTTTCATTTTCCCCCACTCATATTCAGTGCGGACGGATTGAGACAGCGTGGTGTCCAGAGAGCTGCAGAGACTTCAGGGAGAAACCTCCGTGTGATGGACGTCCAGTCTGTTGGTTTGGAGAGGACTGAGGGTCTTTCCTCTGCGAGGAGGACCAGGCCTGATGGAGGAGCCCATGCTGGGCATAGCTGATACCAACTGCACAGGCCTTGTCTGTCACTTTATTTGACTAAACTTATACATTTAATCGGTTTACACCTTCTGTCCATATGTGCATTTTTATTTAAAACATGTTTGATTAACTTTTGGTTCACATTTCAATAAATTGAATTTGTATTTGCACTCCTTTTGTCCATTATTCTTACTGAAAATGTTAGATTACACATTCACATCTGACTGAAGATTGGCCCCATTTATTTGTGACGTTGCAAACTCTGCGGTACAAGGTACATGTTGTGAATCTCATAAAGTGAGGCAAATAGAATTAATCAGCTGATGGAGTGTAGATGTGGAAATAGGTGCATTCGATCAGCTGACTTCACAATAAAAGTAGTTTCTTAGTGAATGTCCTGTACTGGTCTTAAAATCTCATAACATCAGCTTTTAATTTTCCTCTTGGATGTTCTTCTTGACCCTCAGAGAAGGAGAAAATGTTGAGTCGTGTCTTTCAGGCATGTCCTTTCCTAACAAAAATTACAGGAAACATAAAACATATTATTGCAGAACAAGTGTGTTATTTATGAAAGAGGTGTGCTTGTGTTTAGGGGCTGTAGATATAATTATTTTGTAATTGTAATGTTTTATTTTATTTCAACAGTGAGCTACAAAGACAATCAGATTATGAATGAACAGTATGACATTCATCAACATTGAAATATATTTTATTATCAAAATAATAATTAACTGTTATCAAAACTTAGTGCAACTGTAGAAGCTTGCTCTGTTCTCTCACTGAAATCATAACTTTTACTACGTTTTTTACAGACAATATTGAGAGATAAATAGTAGCAGTTCTCACTAATAGCTTTGCCTTCAATACCTTAAATTAGAAAGCTGACAAAGTAATATTGCTTGTTAACATGTAACCCTTTGCATGGAAAAAACCCTCAACTTCACTGATGTGTAGGTGATCTAGTATTTAGTATTGTTTAATGGAATGTATATCAGTGTATTAAAGTCAATACTTCATTTATTTAAACCAATATCTTTCTTGATTCTTTGTACAGTATGACAAAAGAGTATTTGTACCTGTGCTGAAGTTCACTGCTGTGAGGAGTCCAGTTCTGTCTCTCACTCTCTGGTCCAACCTGTCTGCATCACCTGGAAACTTTAAACAAACAGATATATATGTAAAGAACCATGTGTACAAACAATATAACTTATTCTCTTCTGTTGAACATGTTGGATTGTGTATTGTCCGAGTCAGGGTCCTTTTTATTTTACTGTAACTTTGGAAGTTGTGTTACCAATGCTTACTGTTTATTTGATACCAATTTGGTAATGCAATTAATAAAAACAACAAGGTTTGGGTTCGTTCTTCAGATGACTGTGACGTTAACGTGTAAGCTCAATAATGAACTCCAGCTCAACCAACCATATTGTAATATCTAAGTAATCATCTTGAAATATGACATTAATAATTGTAATATACACACATCTTATTGTGAGGTTGATTTCACATACACTACTTCGACGTTAGCTTGTCTACATACTTGAGCATAGCCAATTTAAATTAACCTTAGCGATGCATACAGTTCCTACCTGCATAATAAAATATCTCTAAGTTACAAGGATGACCTTATTTTATCAACCTCAAACAGAAGCCTTTTGTTCTACAGTACTATCTCACTTAACGCTTAACACTTGTCTATTTCATTTTAACCTTTATATATACAGTCTATGGTTTTAAGTTAACTTGGAGGATACGATTAGCATCGTTAGCACCGATGTAGCTACCACTCGCTTACACGCTAACCCAAGCCTTAACATTCATTACGTAGCTGATTAAAATCATAAACACATAAATAAAGTACCCGAATTTCACTTACCGCAAAACGGCATTCATGCACCGTCTGTTTTAACCGCAGAACGAGTCACAATAGTCTGATATATAAGCATGAAGAACAAACAAACACGGCCGGGGTCAAGTTGTGTTCCCTGGATGATCTGAGCACGGAGAGTCCCTGTAGCTTCACGGACGGAGCAGCTAGCAGAGAGACAAGAAGCTAACAGCAGCAGTCACTTGACAGAGCTGTCACTCAATGTGACCACGCCCTAATTTATGCAAAAACGTTAAGACCTAATATAAATAAAAGGGTCATGTTAGAAAACAATTCACTCACAGATCCATAATCATGAAGGTGGAATCTAACTATATCTATAATAATATTTATTGGGTCCATAGGTAGAAACATGTTTTTTTAGGCTGTAAAATTGGGCATTTTAACATGGGGCTCTATGGAAATTGCTCCTTTCTGCAGTCAGCGCCTATCGGCCAATATATGAACTGCAGTTTGTGGCACTTCCGTATTGGCGTCCCGGCTCTTCCCCAGAGTTTGCCGCTTGGTCCAGACACGGTCAAAAACTGTTTGCTACCGTCCCACACACCTGCATCTGATCACCCAGTGATTACATACACTCACAAGTGAATTCTCCATCTTGTGTTCAATGACAGAACTGCATGTTACATTAAACTTGTGCAGATAAAATAAAAACATAGACACATACATTAGACACAAAATGATGTTCAATCTGTGATATGGACACTGTTTAGTGTACGTATATATTAAGCAGAACAGCGTTGAATGAACTGTTCATAAATTCAGTCAAACTAGAATATTTTACAGATTTAAATTTGAATATTCTGTCTCACAAAAAACTTTGGTAAAAAGTCAATGCAAGATTATTTAAAACTTATTTGCAATTATGAAAAACTTCACTTTAAAACTTTGCAACTTAATGTAGCAAAATAATATATTTTGCTTTTAACATTTACATTATTCAATGTTAAGTCTGTGGAAAAGTGTACTTTGTTTTAAGCAAAAAAAAACTATTATTGTCGAACACATTTCAGAAATGTTTTATTTGTATAAAGTACAGAGCAGGAAGAGGTCGAATATGAAATAAAATATAAAAAATAAAACTCCAAATATATATGTACAGTTTAAAACAATACAAACAAGCCATAACGTTTATACATAAGTGTGAGTCATCTTGCATCCCGTACTGACCACATCACCTGGTTGAAGTAACATAGTTTCATATCCATTTATTTATATTCCGCTATAATTAAACATTTCTGTAAATCAAGTCTTCAACCAAAATAGTCAACCCTAATTTGAAGCAAAAATATCTAATGCTAATCTGCTAACTTTACTAGAACAGTTTATTTTACAGAAATAACTTTAATAGCATATAACTTGGAATAAAATCAACTTAATAAATACATTGAAGCTGTAAAAGAGCTTTTTACATTACATATCATTTAGCTGACGCTTTTATCCAAAGTGACTTACAATAAGTGCAACCAGCTTTGACCTGAAGCAAACTGTTGAAGCGACACGTTTGTGAACTAGAGCAGAGCTGGACTTATCATCACATGAGGTCATTCAAAGCAGGTTTGAAATAAGTAAATGGTTAAATAATCTTACATATTCCCACAAACATCTCTCTGTTTCAGAATATGTACACGGCTGCTTAATCCACACCAGCTTCTTCTGCCAGACTGTGAGAGTTATTGGGGGTTGTTAACAGTAGAGTACAGAGGGGGCTCAACAGAGCTAGCTTCCACCCGAGGAACAGAGTAGATAACACGCTCAGTGTCACTGTGGAAACCACTTTGGGACGAGCCCACATTGACAAATTGGATCTCAGAGTAGGCGGGTTGACTCGGGTCGTCTTCAGCCTGGAGGAAAAAACATTGCTTGATTAAATGTGTCTTTAACAACAGAACAAAACAAGCAACTGGAATGAATCAAAGCCAAATCCGGCATTTCAGTAAATATGGATAGGAAGCAGCAACAGGTGCAATAAATGTGTTGTGATCCAGCTAATGTGTTGTGATCCAAACGTTTAAATTGTATAACTTTTCTCAAACTCACGTCTGGTGCAGAAGCATTTTGTGTTTCCACACGGGGTTCTGAAAAACACAACAGTACTTTGAGAAAAATACTTTCACACATGATATCACACATTCCCCATTTAAACCAATATTTGGGCCAACCCTTAAACAACAAGATAAATATATGTGTTTTGAGTTTGTAAACAACAGAACATATTTTGTTATTTAGCAACCTGTCAAATTTAAATTAGTTAAAAAAATGGAAAAGCCTATGAGCTGACTTCACTCCAAAATAGAGGAAGCTATCCTCTTAGCTACCTCTATTTTTTTATGTGTGTTTTTATAATTGACCAAATGTTTTGTTATAACTGGAACTGGCAGAGCGATAATCCTTCAGTTGTTGCAGAGGAAACAGGTGCTACATGTATGCTTTGTAAGTCGCAACATCACGAACATAGAACATATAGTCAAGTAGCATCTATGCAACTACACCATTATACAATAACACACACACACACACACACACACACACACACACACACACACACACACACACACACACACACACACACACACACACACACACACACACACACACACACACACACACACACACACACACACACACACACAAAAATCAGGCTGCCTACAATTCTTATGTTTTTCAGCAGTTGGGTTATTTTTGTCTGGTGTCATGGATGGACTTTTTGTGTGAGAAACAAATAGAATCTTGCGTCTGTGGTTAAAGTTAATATAACAAGTCAAGAGCTAACAGCTGCTACCATTTTTTTGTAAAAAATTGTTTCTGTGTAAGTGTTTGTGTATGCGTGTGCGTGTGCGTGTGCGTGTGCGTGTGTTACCTGGTTCCTCACTTTTGGCTTTACAAATCCTCTTCCTGCAGAATACCAGCACAGACAGTGATGACACGATGACCAGGACGACCAGAGTCAGAGACACATACAGGATCAGACCTGTGGTACAAGTTACAGTTACTAGTAAACTATAACATCAACACTAAGAATCCCCATAATCCATTTGGTTATTATGTTATCTTTAGGGGAAGACAACAGGTCAACAGTATTTGCCATATACCTACTGTAGAAATAGAGTACATGTTTTAAAAGCTGGGAATATGATTTAAGGTGAAGCATTTTAAAATCTGATTTGTAATTTGTGTACTCGATGCCAACAGATATGTACAGATTGTGATTGTAGAAAAAGCATAGAACATTATGATGGAAGAATATGATGGCCGTTCCCATGCTCCTTTATGTTTCATAAGTTGTTGAAACGTTATCTAGTAAACACAGTGTGTGGATGTACCTGTTGTTGTTGATTCAGGTTGCTCTGTGGTTTTAGGGGAAGCTGGTGAAGATGTGGAGCTTTCACTTTGGTTTGATGTTTCTGTAGAGGCTGATGGGACGGATGATGAAGGAGTAGAAGTGGTCAGAGCTTTTCTGACCTCATTTTCATTATCAAGCAGAAACTCACCATCAGTGACGATGAGCCTAAACCTCTGGTATAGATCATTAGAGTCAGGTCTGTCCAGACCACACCTGTACCATCCTGAGTCAGACTGGGTCAGCTGTTCAATGCTCACAATCACAAATCCTTTTATTGATGTTTCAAGATATCTGATGCTGTATCTGCCTTTTTTCAAAATATTGTAAATCGTTCCAACAAGAATGTCTCTTTCACATTCCTCCTTGCAGAAGAATATCTCGGTCACAGAGCGAGTAAAGGAGCATACAACTACAATACTTCCTCTAGTTCTAGCATTGATTGTTTTTTCTGCAGAAGGATCACCAACAAGTTTTGCTGTTGAAAAACAAAAACAATCAAAAGTTACTATTTGTAGATTACAAATTGTAGTTTCACTATTTATAACTTTGTATATTTTCAGACGTGATCCAGTCACTGAGGGATGAGGTGTGACGATTTAATGAAACAGCCTTTTGACTGAAATTCTTTAATATTTTAATTCAGTTTGATTTGGTATCATTACACTTTGGATTTATATTAGATTTGAATGCTTTAATAAAATCGCAGGCTTTGTATTTTTAGTTACAAATAGTGTCTGATTGAGCTTAACTGATAATTAAATATGTGAACTTTAGGCAGGAGATCTGTTGACATTTTTTGGAAAGGATTTCTTTACCCTTTGAACTGATCATTTTTATATTATGACTTACCCTGAGTTACCTTGAATTCATATGCTCATAACTTCCCTAAAACCTTACTTATCTAAACACTTCTGCATTAACTGTGCTTGAGAAAAGAAGAGCTTGTCTCTTTAAGCAGAAGTGTTTTAAACGGTGAGGTTTAAGCAGAATGCATGTCTTAGGGAAGTAGTGCGCACACAATACATGACATTTGGACTAAACAGCATTAGTTGTGTTAGAGTTAGTTAACGGATGTTTTAATTCACCGAGACTTTTCTCCATTTTGGGATTCTTTGTTCACCATGGACTCATGCTAGAAAAGGTTTCTTCACAAATTCAAGGTAACACAGGATGAGTTATGAATTAATCTAAAAATTGTATATTTGGCGGGTAAAGTATTCCATTAATTCCTTCATTGTGTTACTTTTCAACAGAACAGAGAGCGGTCTCATAGACTCTACTTCATTCAGCGAATGGAAAACACACAACAGACCAATATGCTCGTGCCCCTGGTATTAAATTCTTCATCACTAAAATATCCCTTGAGACAACAATAAGTGTGTGTTGCACAATAATATTCAAATACAATTGTGTAGTCGTGTCTATTTCAGTTTATCAGTTACTTTCAGAAGACATGTTGGATTTAAATGAAGTAAAGGTGAGAAGATAAAACTATTTCTGGACAAGAAAGAACATTCAGTTTTTAGTAGAAACTCACCATCAACAACAATGATTTCAATATACTCGTATGAAACCGTTGACAAAGATGATCCCACACCACACCAGTACCCTCCTGAGTCAGACTTGGTCAGCTGAGTGATGGTCACAAACAAATCTTTCTGTTTATAATCAATCCTGTATCTGCCACTCTGAGCTGGGGCACCGTATGTTTCAATGAGAATGTCTTTTTTTTGTTCACATGTTTCCTTACAGAAGAACTTCCTGTTTCTATCAGAAGGAAAGGAGCATTGAACTCTGACATTTTCTCCTTCAATTCCTGAATAGACAGTGTGTTGGGCACTGACGAGACCGGTGTTTCCATCCTGCAGAGCTGAACAAAGGATGAACAAATGTTGAGCCATCATTAGTAGTGGTCAGTACTTCCTGTAAGATGCTGCAGTCTGATGACAACACTTCCTGTTTCACATGAACACAGATCCTCAGAGTTAAACCACAGCCTGTGACTGAAGATCACCATCAGCACTGCAGGTTAATGTTACCGTTTTGGTCTGAGATCTTTATCCTTCTTTAGACACAAAGACTACATGAAGTCTCCATCTGTAACTTTAAGAGTTACATTAACGCAAATCCTTAAAGTACATAACCGAAAAAGTGTTTTATGTCAACACCACTTTTTTTTGTTTATGACATTTTTGGACTTAACACTTAGATAACAATTATTTTTGTTCCAGCAGCAGTGTCAAGCCGTACACGAGTTATAAATGTTTAAAAGATACAATAAGATACAAATATAATAAAAAGTTGAAATTAACATTAGCGGCATGTATATATAGTAAGAATACAAATCTAAAGATTAATAAATGAATCAAGAAAATATTTTGCAGATTAAATGATAATGAAAACAATCATATTAATTATATCACAGAAAAAACCTGTCGTAATGACTTCATTTTATTCATTCAGTAAGCAGATAATAACTGAGTTTAATGATGATGTACAGTTTGTTTGAGGAAGTGAAGCATATGTCATTGGTTGCATGGTACTAAAAAGCCTAACTTTGAAATATTTGAATAACTCGTGCTGCTGGAGCCTTGCATTAACTCAATGAATACTTTAAAGGAAAATGGTTCAATTACTGACATGAAAATAAAGTGATGTACTCACAGAAGAGGAGGAAGAAGCAGATCAAAGTGTGACAGACTTTCATGCTGAGACTCTGATGGTTTACCACTGACTGTCTTTCTTCACTGGCTAACCAGCAACTTGTTACTTCTTTAAATGATGAAGTCCCTCCTCCAAACACAACACAAAGCTCTACTCTCCTCCCCAACGCAGAAACACTATGGTCCAAAAATACTCCATTGAATGAACTGAATTGAACTTTCAGCTTCAGTAATCATTAAGCATAATAGCTCCTTTCATAGTGTTGTTTTATTATAGAATATATGATTCTGTTTTTATGTCTCATGAATACATGTAGGAGCATTTTAATGTTGTAGTGCATAGGTCACCAACAGGCGGACCTACAGACCCGTACCTCTCATCAATACATTATTAAGGGATCTTCTATTTTAACCGGTGCAGACAGGGGGCGAAAGAGAGAGAGAGCGACACAGGGATGTCCTCGTTCACTCCAGCTTCTCAACGACGCCCTTTATTGCTGGCGTGCTCACAGTCCATCACCTGTCACTGGACTGCACTCCAAATAAATCCCTTCAGACCTGTGTGATTTAGTTTCCACATGTTTATTGAAATTAATTCATCCGTCTCTTTTTATTATAGTTTTCAATTATTTTCGGTCCTGTATTTGTTTTTCCAGGTATAACATTTCATTTTAGTTATAATAATAATAATAATAATAATAATAATAATTGATGATTTCATTTCACTATCTTATTTGAGCTTGTTTCATCTAAACTTTCGTATTGGATGTTGTAATTTAATTTCTCCTACAGAAGTGAGACACAAATCATTAAAAGATTTGTTAGGTATGTTCCCCGTATTTATATAAATCCTAAATGTTTGACGTTCTGTGGGTTTTATCCACACATGCAACAAAAACCACAAATAAGAACTGTAAGTTATATATTTTTAAATCAAACCATTATTAGTGCATTTGTAAGTATATTTCACACACAATTATCTTAATATTTGTTCAAGAGATTTATCTATTTAACTCGTAATGAAGCTCGGAAGTGCCGTTAGCGTTGCTCCCATCTGTGGATAAACCTTTGAATCTTGAAATGAGCGATTAATACTTTACTATAATATTCAGATGAATCATCAATTTTCATGCAGTGCTTGAAGTATAGCATTTTCTTTCCGTTGGAATTTTGTTGTAATCATTTTTGGAAGAATGTTAATATTAGAGCTAAAAGATGGGTGTGGCCTGAACAAATGAAGTTAGTAAGGGAGTAGGACGTTGGGAAGGGGGCATCTGCATCTTAACTTTACGACCTGGCTCGACTTGGCCTCGGTGATCCCATAGGAGAACGTTCAGTAGTCTTCGTTTCTCTTCAGTTTCATAGTGAAGCCTAAATGGTTTCACAAAGCCTGCTAGGGAACCCTAAAACTGTGTTATCAAAGATATTAAAAAGAACCTGAAGCTGGTGAAGCTGTTCCCTCCGTCTGCTGCTGATGGGTGGGGGTTTCAGGGGAAGAGGATGAGGAGGTGAAACTTCTTAAACTGGAGCTTTGCCTCTGAGGTGTTGGGGGTGTGGAGGCTGACTGAACTTCAGTGGAAAAAGGTTGAAGAGTCCACTTTGGTTTGGAAGTGGTTGGAGCTGAGATCAACGAAGACACAAAGAAAGGATGAGGTGCAGATTATTCTGGCTGAAATAATAGTGGTAACATTACTTTAGAAGAAGTCAATTATTTTCAGTACTTAATTTGCAATCACAATAATAATGCTTATGAATAATATAAATACATGAATAATATATATTTTTTAAGGGCCCCTATTTAGCTTTTGGGTTTGTTCCCTTTCCTGTATTAGGTTTTTGTGCATGTAAATGGTCTGCAAAGGATAACTAACATCCCTGTGTTCCCTCCAGAGGGAGTTTCTCTCCCACACACTCCCCAGTAGCTCCATGACGCACCAAGAACACAAACAAATGTTTTCTGTAAAATATATTAAAGTTGAGATAAAAACAGCCACTGCAAAATTTAGTTTCATTATTTTCACAAGTTTAACTTCGGACTTTAGACACAAATGATGAACAATCTGTGATATGGACACTGTTTAGTATACGTAGAACAGAGTTGAATGAACTGTGTAGTGACCTTTCAACCTAATCTATACTTAAGCCACTGAGGGTTGCGAACGGGAGAACTTTGTTCGGACGTGTGTTACAGACTATAAAACAATGTCCATGAGTCGTATACCCTTGAATATCCTTTATTTTGTGTTCCAAATATTCACCATATTGATTGTATCCACATTGCTTCTTCTGTTACCATTCAGAGAACAATATGCCTGCCAGTCACGCTGGATACAAACAGTTTCACACAGCTCAACTCGGCTTCTCCAGACACGGTCAAAAACTGTTTGCTACCGTCCCACACACCTGAATCTGATCACCCAGTGATTACATTCACTCACAAGTGATTGCTCCATCTTGTGTTCAATGGCAGAACTGCATGTTACATTAAACTTGTGCAGATAAAATAAAAACAAAGACACATACATTAGACACAAAATGATGTTCAATCTGTGATATGGACACTGTAGTGTACGTATATATTAAGCAGAACAGAGTTGAATTAACTGTTCATAAATTCAGTCAAACTAGAATATTTTACAGGTTTAAATTTGAATATTCTTTCTCACAAAAAACTTTGGTAAAATCTCAAATGTTTTAAGTCAATGCAACATTATTTAAAACTTATTTGCAATTATGAACAACTGAAACATCCCACTTCTCCATGACAACTGAACAAACCATAAGATTGTTATACGATATTGAAATCTCCAGAAAAAGCAAGTTAATGAACCGTAGAGTTTCAGATCTAAGAGAGCATGTTGACAGAAATACAAAGTGTACTCACTGAGGACGAAGAAGATCAAACTGTGGCAGACGTCCATGTTCGAGTCTCTGATGGTTGAACGCTGTCTCTCTTTCTTCTTCACCGGCAAACCAACACGTTTTCACTTCTCTAAACGATGGAGTCCCTGCTTAAAATAAAACACTCACAGCTTTACTCTCCTCTCTAACACCTGCATGTGTATCACGTATGGTTCCACTTTAAAACTTTGCAACTTAATGCAGCAAAATAATATATTTTGCTTTTAACATTTACATTATTTAATGTTAAGTGTGTGGAAAAGTGAATTTTGTTTTAAGCCAAAAATACATATTATTGTCAAACACATTTCAGAAATGTTTTATTTTTATCCCGAGGAAATTATCCAGAGTACAGAGCAGCAAGAGGTCGAATATGAAATACAATATAAAAAATAAAGCTCCATAAAAATGGTACAAGTCCAAATATATATGTACAGTATAAAACAATACAAACAAGTTATAAGGATTAAACATATGTGTGAGTGGCATCTTGTATCCCGTACTGACCACATCACCTGGTTGAAGTAATATAGTTTCATATCTATTTATTTATATTCCGATATAATTAAACATTTCTGTAAATCAAGTCTTTCACCAAAATAGTCAACCGCAATTTGAGGCAAAATACCTAATGCTAATCTGCTAACTTTACTAGAACAGTTTATCTTACACAAATAACTTTAATACCATATAACTTGTAATAAAATCAACTTAATAAATACATTGAAGCCATAAAAGAGCTTTTTACATTAAACTACATATCATTTAGCTGACGCTTTTATCCAAAGGGACTGACAATAAGTGCAACCAGCTTTGACCTGAAGCAAACTGTTGAAGCGGCACGTTTGTGAACTCGAGCAGAGCTGGACTTATCATCACATGAGCAGGTCATTCAAAGCAGGTTTGAAATAAGTAAATGGTTAAATAATCGTACATATTCCCACAAACATTTCTCTGTTTCAGAATATTTACATGGCTGCTTAATTCACACATTCTTCTGCCAGACTGTGAGAGTTATTGGGGGTTGTTAACAGTAGATTACAGAGGGGGCTCATCAGAGCTAGCTTCCGGTAGAGGAACAGAGTAGATAACACGCTCAGCGTCACCGTGGGAACCGCTTTGGGACGAGCCCACGTTGACGTAGGTGGGTTGACTCGGGTCGTCTTCAGCCTGGAGGAAAAAACATTGCTTGATTAAATGTGTCTTTAACAACAGAACAAAACAAGCAACTGGAATGAATCAAAGCCAAATCCGGCATTTCAGTAAATATGGATAGGAAGCAGCAACAGGTGCAAAAAAAGTAGCCCTACCGAGCTAATGTGTTGTGATCCAAACTTTTAAATTGTATAACTTTTCTCAAACTCACCTCTGGTGCAGAAGCATTTTGTGTTTCCACATGAGGTTCTGAAAAACACAACAGTACTTTGAGAAAAAGACTCACAGACTTTCACACATGATATCACACATTCCCCATTTGAACCAATATTTGGGCCAACCCTTAAACAACAAGATAAATATATGTGTTTTGAGTTTGTAAACAACAGAACATAGTTTGTCATTTAGCAACCTGTCAAATTTAAATTACTTTAAAAAATGGAAAAGCCTATGAGCCGACTTCACTCCAAAATAGAGGAAGCTATCCTCTTAGCTACCTCTATTTTTTTTTATGTGTGTTTTTATAATTGACCAAATGTTTTGTTATAACTGGAACTGGCAGAGCGATAATCCTTCAGTTGTTGCAGAGGAAATAGGTGCTAGATGTATGCTTTGTAAGTCGCAACATCACGAACATAGAACATATAGTCTAGTAGCATCTATGCAACTACACACACACACACACACACACACACACACACACACACACACACACACACACACACACACACACACACACACACACACACACACACACACACACACACACACACACACACACACACACACACACACACACACACACACACACACACACACACACACACACACACACACCAGGCTGCCTACAATTCTTATGTTTTTCAGCAGTTGGGTTATTTTTATCTGGTGTCATGGATGAACTTTTTTGTGTGAGAAACAAATAGAATCTTGCGTCTGTGTTTAAAGTTAATATAACAAGTCAAGAGCTGCTACAATTTTTTTGTGAAAAATGGTTTGTGTGTGTGTGTGTGTGTGTGTGTGTGTGTGTTACCTGGTTCCTCACTTATGGCTATAAAAATACTCTTCCTGCAGAATACCAGCACAGACAGTGATGACACGATGACCAGGACGACCAGAGTCAGACGCACATACAGGATCACACCTGTGGTACAAGTTACAGTTACTAGTAAACTATAACATCCACACTAAGAGACCCCATAATCCATTTGGGTATTAGGTTATCTTTAGGGGAAGACAACAGGTCAACAGTATTTGCCATATACCTACTGTAGAAATAGAGTACATCTTTTAAAAGCTGGGAATATGATTTAAGGTGAAGCATTTTAAAATCTGATTTGTAATTTGTGTACTCGATGCCAACAGAAATGTACATATTGTGATTGTAGAAAAAGCATAGAACATTATGATGGAAGAATGTGATGGCCATTCCCATGCTCCTTTATGTTTCATAAGTTGTTGAAACGTTATCTAGTAAACACAGTGTGTGGATTTACCTGTAGTTGTTGATTCAGGTTGCTCTGTGGTTTTAGGGGAAGCTGGTGAAGATGTGGAGCTTTCACTTTGGTTTGATGTTTCTGTAAAGGCTGATGGGACGGATGATGAAGGAGTAGAAGTGGTCAGAGCTGTGAACAAGAAGTCCTGATGAGAGAAATTAGATCCTCCTGAGTGTCTGCTGAACTCTTTTAAATTGAGAGTTTAAAACATCATGAGACAAGAAAAACATTTTCATTATAAAGCAGAAACTAGGGCTGCTCGATTATGGCAAAAATCATAATCAGGATTATTTTGGTCAATAATTGATATCAGGATTATTAAATACGATTATTCATTGACTTTGAAAACATCCATTTATTGAACTTTAAAACAAATACAAATAATAATTTGAACAGTATCTTTTTAACTGTTGATTACCCTGAACGTATAATTCAACTGAAAAACCAATACAAAAATAATTTATATTTACATTTAAATAAATAATATCAAAAATAATAAATACCAATAAACAAGATCAACACATATTTTGGAGCGCACTTCCACAAGCTACTAAACATATATAAATATGATAAATAAAAATAAATTAGACTAAAATAAATGAGATCAAACATGTTGCACTGTCACAACCTGGCAAAGCAAAATAATCGTTTTTTCGATTATGTTGCTTTCGTAATTGTGGCCAAAATCCTAATTGCGATTGAAATACGATTAATTGCACAGCCCTAGCAGAAACTCACCATCAGTGACGATGAGCTTAAATCTCTGGTATGGATCATTAGAGTCAGTTCTGTTCAGACCACACCTGTACCATCCTGAGTCAGACTGGGTCAGCTGTTCAATGCTCACATACACAAATCCTTCTTTTGATCCTTCAAGATATCTGATGCTGTATCTGTCTTTTTTCAAAATATCGTAAGTCGTTCCAACAAGAATGTCTCTTTCACATCCCTTCTTGCAGAAGTACATCTCGGTCCCAGAGCGAGTAAAGGAGCATTGAACTACAATACTTCCTCCAGTTCTAGCATCGATTGTTTTTTCTGCAGAAGGACCACCAACAACTTTTGCTGTTGAAAAACAAAAACAATCAATAGTTACTATTTGTAGATTACAAATTGTAGTTTCAATATTTTAAACTTTGAATATTTTCAGACGTGATCCAGTCACTGAGGGATGAGGTGTGACGATTTAATTAAACAGCTTTTGTGAAATTCTTTATTATTTTATTTCAGTTTTCTTTTTTTGTATCATTATACTTTGGATTTATATTAGATTTGAATGCTTTAATAAAATCGCAGGCTTTGTATTTTTAATTACAAATAGTGCCTCGGATTTATTTACCCTTTGAACTGATCATTGTTATATTATGACTTACCCTGAGTTACCTTGAATTCATATGCTCATAACTTAGTAAAATATTACTTAACTAAACACTTCTGCATTAACTGTGCTTGAGAAAAGAAGAGCTTGTCTCTTTATGCAGAAGTGTTTTAAATGGTGAGGTTTAAGCAGAATGCATGTTTTAGGGAAGTAGTGCGCACACAATAAATGACATTTGGACTAAACAGCATTAGTTGTGTTAGAGTTAGTTAACGGATGTTTTAATTCACCAAGACTTTTCTCCATTTTGGGATTCTTTGTTCACCGTGGAGTCATGCTAGAAAAAGTTTTCTTCACAAATTCAAGTTAACACAGGATGAGTTATGAATTAATCTAAAAATTGTATATTTGGTGGGTAAAGTATTCATTTAATTCCTTCATTGTGTTACTTTTCAACAGAACAGAGGGCGGTCTCATAGACTCTACTTCATTCAGCAAATGGAAAACACACAACAGACCAATATGCTCGTGCCCCTGGTATACTTCATCACTAAAATATCCCTTGAAACAACACTAAGTGTGTGTTGCACAATAATATTCAAATACACTTGTGTAGTCGTGTCTATTTCAGTTTATCAGTTACTTTCAGAAGACATGTTGGATTTAAATGAAGTAAAGGTGAGAAGATAAAACAATTTCTGGACAAGAAAGAACATTCAGTTATTAGTAGAAACTCACCATCAACAACAATGATTTCAATATACTCGTATGAAGCCTGTGTCCAAGATGATCCCACACCACACCTGTAGCGTCCTGAGTCAGACTTGGTCAGCTGAGAGATGGTCACAAAATGACGTCTATCTTTATAATCAATGCTGTATCTGCCACTCTGAGCTGTGGCACCGGTTGTTTCAATGAGAATGTCTTCTTGTTCACATGGTTCCTTACAGAAGAACTCCCTGCCTCTATAAGAAGGAAAGGAGCATTTAACTCTGACATTTTCTCCTTCAATTCCTGAATAGACAGTGACTTGGGCACTGACGAGACCGGTGTTTCCATCCTGCAGAGCTGAACAAAAGATGAACAAAAGATGAACCATCATTAGTAGTGGTCAGTACTTCCTGTAAGATGCTGCAGTCTGATGACAACACCTCCTGTTTCACATGAACACAGATCCTCAGAGTTAAACCACAGCCTGTGACTGAAGGTCACCATCAGCACTGCAGGTTAATGTTACCGTTTGGTCTGAGATCTTTATCCTTCTTCAGACACAAAGACTACTTGAAGTCTCCATCTGCAACTTTAAGAGTTACATTAACGCAAATCCTTAAAGTACATAACCTAAAAAGTGTTTCATGTGAACACCACTTTTTTTTATTTATGACATTTCTCGACAAAACACTTCGATAGATAGATATAAACTTTATTTATCCCAGCAGTGTCAAGCCGTACGCGAGTTATAAATGTTTAAAAGATACAATAAGATACAAATATAATAAAAAGTTAAAATTAACATTAGCGGCATGTGTATATAGTCAGAATACAAATCAAAAGATTAATAAATGAATCAAGAAAATATTTTGCAGATTAAATGATTATGAAAACAATCATATTCATTATTTCACAGAAAAAACCTGTCGTAATGACTTCATTTTATTCATTCAGTGAGCAGATAATAACTGAGTTTAATGATGATGTACAGTTTGTTTGAGGAAGTGAACATTACATTTGAAGCTTAGGTCATTGGTTGCAAAGCTACTAAAAAGCCTAACTTTGAAATATTTGAATAACTCGTACTGCTGGAGCCTTGCATTAACTCAATAAATACTTTATAGGAAAATGATTCAATTACTAACATTATAATAAAGTGATGTACTCACAGAAGAGGAAGAAGAAGCAGCTCAAAGTGTGACAGACTTTCATGCTGAGACTCTGATGGTTTACCACTGACTGTCTTTCTTCACTGGCTAACCAGGAACTTGTAACTTCTTTAAATGATGAAGTCCCTCCTCCAAACACAACACAGCTCTACTCTCCTCCCCAACGCAGAAACACTATGGTTTAAAAATACTCCATTGAATGTTCTGAATTCAAAATGTTACTTGGGTAAAAGCACAAAAGTATCAAGTATAGAAAATGTATAAAAGAATCACTATGCATAAAAGCACATTTCAAAGTGTTGTCATAGAATATTTGGTTTATTGATCATTTAATATTATTGTTGTAGTTTATATAGAGCCAATTTGAGATACTTTGAATGCTATGGGCTCAGAACAGTCTCATAATACACACATGCACACAGAAGGATTCACTCTGTATTTCCGGTTCCACACTTGTGTTTTTCAATGCACACACAAATGTGTTCCGTTTCATATACATGTAAATAAAATCCAAATACAGAAAAATATTTTACATATATATTTTTGATCCTCACATATTTGTTTTCCGTTTAAAACCGCTGCACCTGCAAACACAACCCGCTTTCTCTGCATGGATCGCTGTGCATTCGTGTGTGGGTTTATTGAGACTCCCCTGACGGTCACCCGATTCGTAGGGGAGACCAGGGACAGTTGTAAGACTTTTTGGGTTTTCCCCAATAAGTAAAAAAACATTTACACTAGGATAGCTATTTTGCTATTTTATACATTCTCAATGTGTCAACTACTGAAACAATGTATTTAAGATGTTTCTATGAAATAAGTACAGGTTGGAAAATGTATTTTTTGTTTTTTAAACTCAACCGTTACAACCATCCCAGTGTACAGGGTTGTAACATGTTAATAATGGTTACCTTTTTTCACACTACATTACAAAAAAGAGGGAAAGCTGTCAAATTCTAAGGCAACAAGATTTGAATGGGGTTTCACACATCCTCCAACAAACAATGAACAATGAACAGAACTTAAAACAGAACACCAGATGGAATTAATCTGATTCACAGTTGTGGCAGGTGTAAAAGTCACTTCCATCTGTATAGATAGCCTATTCTACCTTAATTATGTAGACCTGCCTCCTTTGAGCTGAGACCATAGTATAAATTAGCTGCCTCCATCAGGTAGTCTCTCAAAAGCATCTCTTGCTCTGTTGAGAACACCTTCTTGGGCAGGGACATGCACAGATATTTGGAGTGGCTATTGCTCTAAACTGGAAAAAGGGCCTCCCCCCCCGAAAAAAAATATAAGACCAAAACGATTATTACATTAACTAATTTGAACAGTAATTCACATCATCATCTCATAACAAAATAAGCTAAGGCAACTACTTGCATTCGGTGACTTGATTTTTAAAATGAAAACCAGGGACATTTTTTGTTTTGCGGTCCATATCTCATTAAAATATCTAATGTTAGTAACTATTAAAAAAAAAATGGGAACAATTCAATGTAGTTTGACCATTGTAAAAAAAAATAGGGCTTCTATAATTACCTTAAATAAACTCACTAATTAATTAAACCAGTTCAATACGCATTATTCTTATTCTTATCATTCTTTATGATCGCAGTAACGTTAAGGTATCTAATTACTTATTTATTTAGTATTTCATAACTTAATAACAGAGATGGTCAAATTAAAGTAGAGACATGGCAGAAATCCTACAATGAAGCGGGACAGTGAAGTGTTCTCCGTGAGAGGGCGATCAAGAAAAGAGAGCGAGCGGCCCCATTGAGGGAGTTTACTGAGCAGATGAAAAGACACAGAAAGACAGAAGCACAATAACAAGTATATTTAGGTGTTTTTTTGTAAATAACCGACGGTGTCAAGAGGAAGTAAAGTCCCTGCCATGAGAAAACTCAAAATCCATTTTCCAAAATCCGACACTAGGGGTTGTCTTAACGCACCGGCACCAATACAGTAGCCTATAATAAATAGTATATATAATACGTAACATGTGTAATCACACACTTAGCGATAAAGAACATAAATAATAAAAACGTATGCCTACCTGGTTTAAAACACTTTTGTGGTCATACTGTGGAATGAGTTCACACTGAAACAAGTTCTTCATTCAACATTTCGTGGGCAATTACATGTAAGAAGAAGGAGAAGAAGAAGAAGAAGTAAAAGAAGTAGTAGAAGAAGAATGAAGCTGGTGTGTTTCCCGCAGCGAGACACTACAATACTAATTGTGGGCTTATCATGTTGATTCGACCACAACAGAAAGAACAAAAAAAACTTCTCGCTCTCTCCAGAGGGGCAGGTCATCCAAAAAGGGACATTAGCCCGTACCTGTGCACGTCCCTGTTCTTTGGTGTCAAGTAGCCTACTCTTTGGGGTGATTTTGATCCCTGACTCTCCAACCTCAGCCTCTTTTTATGGAACCGGTACAGGGTGACATGGCATATATCATGGGACTTTGCCACTGCCCTGACTGATTGGCCCTCCTGAACTTCATTTGAGGCCCTCTGCAGCAGAGAAAGTGGCACTCCCCTGTCTGTCTTCCTCTTTCTGATATTTGGCATACTGTAAACACACGCACACACTTTACGTACAGTATTTTTTTCTGTTTATTTTTACAGGGACAATGCACACCAATCAACAATATTGATCATTCGAGCAAATGAGCCATCATTGTAAATGTGCCATGTTACAACAGTCCCAGGTGGTCCGTGTTACAACCGTCCCAGGACTCATGTTTTCACCCCCTGTGAACCTGCATGATTGCTAGCTTGACCCATATTTAGCTAGTTATATGTTTAGCTTACAAAACAGTGATTCTAATAATACTAGTTTGGATTCCTAGACATTTTACCTCAAGACAGTATCCAAAAAATACATAGTATAATTTTTGTACATTTTTTACCTCAGAAACACACTTTTGCTGATATCTTTCACGAGAGATTTAAACGTGGCTCCTTTTTTTCACAGCGACCTTTCCATCTAACTGAACATGTGCAGAGTGAGTTTCATCACTCCATCTTGTTTGTGATTGGAGATATTGAAGGCGTTACAACTGTCCCGTGTTACAACTGTCCCTGGTCTCCCTACATTTACTAAAGCACATTCAAGCTTTATGTAACGTTATACCTCTACTACACTACATGTAGTGGAGACATATTGTACATAATACACTATTCTACCCTTCTCTCCAGAGAAAAACCTGTATTTTACAGATTTGGTCATTTGAAAAATTGAAGGACAAATGTTTCTTCGTGGGTTAAGTGAAACATCCTATTGTTTATTTATTTACATAAACTATAACAAATAATTTTAGGCTGGAAATAAATCACAAAGCTGACAACAGGGCTGATTTTCTATATGATGACCTTTTTTAAGATTATAATCCATTACTGCCAGAATGCTCCTTTCATTATCTTCGTCAAAGAAAGCTGGATGGTTTGATTCTTTATCCACATTTGATAAATAAAAAAGCCACCACATTATTAAATAAAACAAATAAATACACCATGGTAAAAAAATATAGTGCAGTTCTTTTTGTTATGAATGAGTGAACATAATCAACTATTCAAAGAGCCGGAAACATTATCAAATTGTAAGAACTGAAGTGTATATTGCAGGTAAGCAGTGGCATTACAGCAGAAAGTTATTATGGTCTGTATTGCGTGTGTTGGTCTTGTGGTTTTGAATGCAGGAATTGACTAGTAGTGGGGACATCTCAAAGTGTTATAAAAACTATCTCTTGACTAAATATCTGAATACTTCCTCCTTCACTAGACTTTTCTTTGTGTTCCCTGCAGGTGAACATTGGAGGAACCTTTAATGTGATCCGTCTGGCGGTGGGGGAGATGGGGAAGAACGAGCCTGATGCCGATGGACACTGAGGCTGCATCATCAACACAGCCAGCGTGGCAGCCTTTGACAGGTACTATTAAACACACACATAAGATAAATGACTTGGTGTTTGCTCAGATTCTCCTCTTTATTTTGCTCTCCCTCTTCTCTCCAGGTCGGCCAAGCAGCATATTCAGCTTCTAAAGGCGGCATCGTCGGAATGACCCTCCCCATCGCACGAGATCTGGCACCCATGGGCATCAGAGTCATCATAGCACCCAGTTAGTGAAAAATGAAGGATCATCACACCTTTAAAATAATTCAGGGTCTTAAATTGGCATTTTACCTTTTAGATAGATGACTACTATATGATAAGTAAAAATATATAACATTATTAAAGTAAATGCTTACATTAACACAAAGCTGTGTATTGATTTATTTAACAGCTAGCATAACAGTTTGTGAACAAAGTCTGCTTCTTATATTATTCTGACATCCTCCTGCTAATTATCCATACTAGTTGAAGATGATTACATATTACATTTACAATATCTTTTTAATAAAGAGTCATATACTGCAACACAGATAAGTGAAAAAAGGATGTCACTGATTTCCTTAATAAACATATTATTTTAAAATATGTATTGTTTAACAATGCCATTATAGCTTTATTGTTTATACAACAGTATAGTATTTATAAGGAGTAAAAAAACATTGCTTGAGTGTCAGAGAAGTTTATTGTCAACAAGCCAAGATGAAGTTGATTGGAAGGCAGTGACATGATGTTGTTGTTGGCAGGAAAAGGAACAATCATATTGCACTGTAGTTTCATAAAGGTTCCTAATGTCATTATTTTTCCTTACATTTATCTTATGTTATATTAAAGCAGTACACATCTATTATTAAACAATGCTCCATCTGCAGTGAAGTCATACATGTCCACTCTTTGTTATATTAAAGCAATAGACATATTTTATTTAACAATGTTCCTTCTGCAGTGAAGACATACAAGCAAGTCTTAATTATAATTGCGTCAAATAATTGGAACAGAGAGCACAATCACAAAGAGATGCATTTGTCATAAACTTGTCAACGCATTCTACCATAAATTCAATTCAATCCCAGTGCCGAACAGAGAAACGCCCATTTTACGGCCAACAGAGAAGCCACAGCCCAGCACCTTTGCCTCTACATGTGTAGCACCAACAGTGACACCGATGTCTGCTGACAGACCGACTGTAGCTTTCAAAGGACCAGCAGCGGCTGAAGCACTGGCCAGTTCTGCTCTGGCGAAGACTGAAGCACTGAGAGTCGCTGCAGAGGCTCCTGCTTCGGCAATGGCATTGGGCCCTTTGGCCTCAGCATAAAAAACGCTCCATTCAGCTCCTGCATGACCCACTCCTGCAGATGCTGTCGCTACGGCCTTGGGGATACGCTTACCAGGTTTATCCTCAAGTCCAACTGCATACTTGTCGGTACCTGCATAGGCACCTTTAGCAAAAGCTTTGCGAGGCCGGTCAAACGTGTCGATCATCTCCACTATTCCAGATGGATCATAGGTAACTGCATGGACAAAGAGACATGCATTTAATCTTTATGTTATATAGACTAAACACATATTCAAATATAAGTTCAGATGCTCTTTATGCTCTTAGCGTTACAACATTTTTATAAATGTTAACAAGTCATAGCTTTTTGGAGTAAAAACTACATTTGACTGAGAACTATTGAAAAAGAAAGAGTGATTCGTTATTTACGTATTAAGGCAAGTACATCTTTCAAACTCCACAAAGTCACATGACATTTTTTTTATATTTCAAAATCTCCAGATTAATAGACTTAAAGGTGGGGTAGGTAAGTTTGAGAAACCGGCTCGAGATACACTTTTTGTTATATTCCATGGAATGCTCTTAACATCCCGATAGCAATGAATATCTGAAGTGCTTTGACAAAAAATCCATAAGAAAATGTCATCTGTGGAAGCTGTAATACTGTAAAAAGCACGACCAATCATTTTAGCCGGCCCGGCTAAAATAACTGGATGGCCTACCTGCCTGTCAGCCTTCCATCTGTGCACAAACTTATCTCGTGCCCTCATTGGTCATGTGCGCGTTCGTGTGTGTTGGAGGAGGGGCTCTGTAAGGAACTGGCAGATTTTTTTCGGTTGTGTATTTTCAAATTCTAGCGCACTCGAGCTGGTTTCTCCAAAATTACCTACCCCACCTTTAATTAATTGTATGTCTCCGATGAAATGCAATGTTCTTTGTGCAGTGAGTAGTGCTCTTGAATGCAGCTCAACCCTGTGCTCCCTTGAGACGAAGATCAGCGCACTAATGGACTGAGTCTCCTCCTCTCTCTGAGGTGGGTAGGGCACATAAGCCTGCCACTGGCCTCACCCCACCTTAGTTTTGGTTTCTTTTCTTGTACAGACTTTTAATGTTACATCGGTCCTTTATCCCCTTTTAACCCTCATATTGTCTTCGTTTCCCCCCCCCCTTACTTTGGTGTTCGCGTTCAAATTTGACCGGTTCTGTTTTAACTGCTATTACATTAACACAAAAACCATCATCACCAAATTTCATTTAACACCATTTCAAACTGTACATATTGTATCAGACTACTGGTATACATGAAACACTGCAGTAAATATACAAAGAATAGACACTGAACATGTATTGCGTGTGCCAGGTGTGATTCATGTGGGGGGATGGGCACATACGAGCGGGAAATGTGTCAAATTGTTCTGTGTGTGTGACGTGTGTGTGTGTGTGTGTGTGTGTGTGTGTGTGTGTGTGTGTGTGTGTGTGTGTGTGTGTACATGTGTTTGTGAGTGCCAGGTGTGATTCACATGGGGGGATTGGGCACATAAGGGGGGGACATCTAGAGCATGTGTGTGTGTGTGTGTGTGTGTGTGTGTGTGTGTGTGTGTGTGTGTGTGTGTGTGTGTGTGTGTGTGTGTGTGTGTGTGTGTGTGTGTGTGTGTGTGTGTGTGTGTGTGTGTGTGTTTGTGTGAGTGTTTTATCTGATCCGGATGGTTACTAACACCATGTGTTACAAAGTTGACTAAATCATCCAAAATCCAATGAAAGTGGTGATCAGCAATTGTATATGTTCAAATGTCTGTGGAGGATATCATAAAGCCTTAATGCAATCGAATGTAAAACAAAAAGGTTATGATTGATGAAAGTAGTAAATCGGTCAGATTTGACCCGAAGACAACAGGAGGGTGAAACACCCAATTTAGTAGGATTAACACTTAAACACATCAGCCCGCCACATTTGTTTGACTAAAGTTAGAAATCAACTAACTCTTAATTCTAAATATAGTATATTTCTTCGAGTGAAGAATGCACTTAAAGACGATGTTGCGTACCTGCCATCCTCACGGTTTATTATTCTCTCTGAAAAAAAAAGAGGAAATGTTGGCAGCAGATTAGAGATAGTGATTCTCTGTGGGAACCACCTCAACTGGAAAGATAATGTTAGTCATGGAAATTAAAATATTATATTAGGTGAAAAAATGTAGTATTCAGTTCTGAATTAGATGCAAACGTATAAATCACAAATTGGTTTATATCATGAGCTATAAATCCTATAAAGCATGTATACATTTTGTTTGCATAATAAACTTTTCTAAATAGATAACTTACCCGAAGGAGTCTGCTCGATGTGAAGGAGTTCTGTGTCAACGAGTGAGCAAGAAGTGAACTGAGAGCATGAAACCAATAAAAAAAAAAAAAATGAAAGTGTGTTGACATTAGGTGGGTGGGGTCATAATTAACCGTCCACCATCCGAAACACAGATATAAAAAATATTGAAAAAGAAACACATAAAAACAGATAGCAAAATCATAATATGATTCCTGAAAACATAATGTAGGTTCTTTTTTTTAAAGCAATATAGCCCAACTGACTTTCCTATATTTAGTTTTTGACTATAATAAAATGAGTCTATCTCCTCCGTGTGTAACAGAAAGCAAAAGAGAAAACTAAAAGGGTGGATTTATGTGTTCAATGGTTAATGATTTGCTTAACAAAGACACACAACATGTTACAAATCAAACCACCCATGATGGTCATAATTTTCTCCTGAGTGAGAAAAGGAAAAGCTGAGTAACTTAAACCTTTCTAGTGCATTATAGAGAACATTGACTTTCATGTATTCACTTTTATTTTATTTAATTATCTTTCAAATTCAAGACATGTATAGGGAAAGTTGAATGTTAACATTGCATGATGTTGACTATAACACATGACCTTTAACCTTTGATATTATCCCTAACACTAAATACGAACACATTTGCTTCCTAATGTTGGACAGTACTTTAAAGTAAATACATTCAAAGGCCCCTGTTATGATGTTTGGGGGCTTTCCCTTTCCTGTAGTGTGTTATATAGGTTTTTGAGCATGTCAATGTTCTGTAAAGGCTAACAACCTAAAGTTCCCCCCCTGCCTGCCTGAAACACCTCCACTGGACTTCTTGGTTTACTTATGTAACACAGTGACCTAATTATGTAACACGGGTGCTTCTTTTGGCTGGCGCTCCAACACATTGTACGTTGTAGGAGTCGGGAGGGCTGATAATTTATTCCGGCAAATTACTCAGACCTACTAATTGACCTAACAGAAGATAGCTAAGATCAAGTATAAATTATTTCTCTGATTCATTAAGAGATGTTTCAGTTAAAAAAAACGTCCCCATGGATTTTTTCAAGGGGTTCCTGCATTCCATATTCCTCTGGAATTTCTATAGCCAGCAAGGTGATTGTTTCTCCTCTTACTCAGTTGGCCTCTAACGGCAGAAAGCACTGGGCCATAATTTTCTCTTATCAGTTTAATGACCTGACAGCACTACACCTCCATGCTGTGTGAAAACCAGCAAACAAGAGGAAGGGGGAGATGTGCTCAAAACAAATCTAATTTAAATGAATACTGCTGTAGGGTGTAGGCATATAACAATTAAAAATAACTGAAGAGAAGAATAATTATGTAAAATTAAAAACAATGAGAAAAATAATATATAGGTTCTTTTACCATTTCCTCTTTGATACTGAGGTATTCTCCATTAAGGCTCTAATGATCCATATGCTAATCGGCAGAGTTTCGTCTTGCTTCTTTCTGTGCATAATGCACTAAAGTTTCTAACAGTTTTAATACTAAATCGCTTGCACTTGAGCTATTGCTTGTCACTCAGATTTGAATTCCCTCTTTTGCTCTTTAAAATATCCCTTGGTACAGAACTTACCAAGAAAGATTCTAAACACTTGCGGGAAGATCCCACAAAAAGCCATCCTCTCCTGTGGAAGAAAGCACATTAACTGCCAATGTGTGTGCGCAAAACATGTCATGTGATGTGAGACTGAGAGCATCATTAGTGGATTGGGTAGGCCGCAGTCATATTCCTATCTGGATTCTAAACTCAGTTGGCTTGGGTGAACAGGCCCTCTTTACTGGAGTGAAACTACGTTTCCAGAGATTCAGGACACTAAATCCAACCCTTCTAATTTTGTTTTAAGCTCACCTCTTTCTGGACTTCGCCCCTTTCTAGTCACCCATACACGATTCCTGAACTTAAACGGAAAAGGTGTGATAGTTAGATATGAGCTGACCTTTGCCCTAGGTAGCTTTTCCATACATAGGAATATATTCAGCCTTGTCAAATTGATTGGAATGTCCCAATTTGTTTTACAGTTTGTTATGATCCACTCTTTGGCTGCTCTAACACCTGAGACGTATATGGTAATTACCAGATAAGTATGATCCCATTATCCTGTAAGAGTGACAAAACTATCTCATTTTAGCAGACACTGTGTTCCGTGTTGCTCTGGTCAGAGGATATACATGTTTATGACTCCCTCCATTATCACAGATCACAAGGAAATACTTGTTCCCACTGGGAGTGCAGGTCAGAAAAGGACCTGCTGTATCAGCACTAAAATTGTTATTTTATGAAAATGTTCAGGATGAACTTTCTTGAACCCATCTACCTCATACACATTGATGACATGTTGATCCGTGTGTGTTGTAAGTGCAGTCGCAGTTTTGGTATGAGGATTTTATTGTTGAGACAATATTTTCTCATCCGAATCAGGCGCACATGACGCTAACTGCCGTGTAATTCATGGACAACCTGTGGAGCTTCTACAGGAGGCACGTGAATACTTCCACAATTTTTCCATATACTAGGAAATATGGCAGTCTGGTGGTTAACTCGTCCCCTGCTTTGAGTAAGCTCATCAACTTCAGTTACCTTGATAGTCAAAATCTATCTTACTTGTGCACGTGGCTATGAACATGATTCCACTGAATGAACATGCCTGCTCTTAACTCTGCAATAAGACTCCATTGATGGGCATGTGTCGGCGCTTCACCTTTCACATTGGTAAACTGCCTTTGTTCCCTATAATTAAGCTCTTCTTTACCTGCTTTGTAACAATAATCACTATCAGTAACAATACGGATGTGTGTTATTTTACGTTTTTTAGCAAAAAGAAGACCCTCAACTGTGCTGTACCCGGAATCACACATTTTTCTTTGCAAAGTAATTCACCTGAATTAGTTTGCATTATAAAGGCCCAAGTAGCTGCTTGGTCACCTTTTCGCAAACTCCCAACTGTAAACAGAGTTATTTTGGGAGCAGCGGTCTTTTGTAAGGGTTTCATTGTTTCCCTTTATGGCTTACTTCCCGAGGTCCTAAACTCCACATCTGGATCAGACATCATCATTTTCCATTTACCCCATCTACTCATCATTGCTTTTGCACCCTGAACAGTTTGTTTAGTAGCTTCAGATATTGAAGAGTAAGGGGTGTATATGCACATTTTGGTACCAAGAGACATTTCCCGCAGGGCTGGATCAAATCTGAATGCAAGTGCAAGATGCTTCTCTTCAGGTGAGAATTTTTCCTCTGTTCTTGACCAAGTCATAGACATGAATAACACCGATTTTTTATCACCCTGGTTCCTTATCTCCACACCTCCTCCTAAATCATTCGTGGTTAGATGAACTTCTAAAGCTTTATCCATGTCTCGCATTGTTAGTTACATCTCTTATCAGTGACACCCATAAACCATTATACTGTAGGCCTTACACTCAACTTAACAAACCACTTTGTTTATACTGTAAATATAGAAAATCAATATGAAGCATTTTCATTGTGGGTTATACAAGAATATAATTGATTATATTTGATTATAACTAACTTTCGTTTTAAGTATTCAACCTAATATGGAGATCTCAACAACGTGATAGGCTAAGGGGCGGGACATCTCTAAGCGGTCGACCAATCACAACAGAGGCGGCCAGCTAACCAATCAGAGCAGACTAGGCTCCGGTTTCAGACAGAGGGTGAAAAGAGGTGCTGCAGCACAGACAGTATGAGAACAATAAAGAGCTTTTTGAACATTAAAGCATGGAGACATGTCACAGTAGAGACACTAAATATGAATATGACCCTAAAAATGATCATTATAGGGACCTGTTTTAATGTATTGAATGTGTTTTTAAATTAATATTTCTTCATAATAATCTTTATAATGTTAGACATATGGAAAAGTGTAATTTTCGGAGTGTATTTTGGACATTTTAAGGCTCCGTACTTTAAAAAACGCCCGCTTATCTGATACATTTTACATTTGGTCTTTTACCTTCTTAAAGGGCCCATGTCATGGCCATTTCCACTGATCATAATTACATTGTTGAGGTATACTAAAATAGATTTATACTGTGCAATTTTCCAAACTCACATTGGTTTCGCATACAGCATCTCTGTCAAGCATGTGTATTCAGCAGTATTCACTTTCTCCACTAAACGACTCGTTGGAGCTCTTGCCCCCCCCTCCCTGTGAGCCTAGTGTGCTCCGATTGGTCAGCTCGGCCACTCGTTCTGATTAGTCAACCACCAGAGAGGCTGCGCCCATGTCTAACAGTGCTTTTCCCGGCTGCTCTCAGCGTAACATCAGTCTTATCATGGCGTCGGCACAGCCGTATATTTTATATACATATATATTTTTAACTGTTGTTATAGAAGAGTGTGACGGCCCCAGGGCCTTTGTCTTACGATGTGATGGAGCTGAAGAGGCTAATCAGCACGATCACGGACACCTCCGGACACTACGGCCCCAGTCTCTCTCCAAAGCGGCTGCAGGAAGACTAACTCTGCGATCCTCTCAACCACCTATCTCCATTTACCACAATAAATGTGCCGTGGTTTTGTAAACTCGTGTATGTCTCCTTGTCTTTGTGGCCTACGAGCCGCTCATAACAAAGAGTAAGTTATTTTTACCCGTTATAAACTACTACTGTTTGATGAGAAATCAAATCATGGTTTGCTATATATGAATTCAGGGAAGAAAGGATAGGCCTACTAAGTATTTCCATTAAACTTTATTTTTAGAAATGTACAAAATGAACATAAATATACATATATACACGGTATATCATCCATTCCTCCTCCTTGCATCTTGCCTGCGCACAGTCGGTGCGGTGCCTTTTAGCACGACGCCTCAGTAGTAGTAGAAGTGCCTTTTAGCACGTCATGGATTGTCCGCCAGGATCTGGCTGGACGAAATCAAATGCAAATCACAAAATATTAGAGAAACTTAGTTGTTTTAGATTCGTTAGTAGTAGTTGTGTAATGAACAGCTTGCCTGCTAATATGCTAACCTAGCTTTGTTTACCTTGGTAGCTAACACGATATGAACGTTAGCTTGGAGGAAAGGCAACTATAATGCAGTGTAATAAAACTACTATGAACAAAAGCTAGTGGTTCATATTAGGCTAGCAATAACGTGTTTATAATTGCAATCGTATACGGGTATTCTGCTACCATACAATGTAACTTGCATGAATACATTGTTTTGCGCTAGCATACAGCTAGCCTCGTTAGCTACATGCAGTATATGTACGGTCACAATGTACGGTAAATCACAGTACAGTATACTGTATGAGTATTCCGTGTGTGTGACTGCAGACATTCTCCTGCTATGAGATACATGTATGCAAGGCCATCTGCTGATATTAGAGTTGATATATGGAAACTCTAGCAACTTAGTTAGCACTGTGTCAATGGCTTAGCAGTCCAACACAGTTTACACATTTAAACAGTCTTGTTTGATAAATACACAAATAACAATGCAAACTTACAGGTTGTATACCCAGATCTTCCCCTGCTCCAAACGGTCCAAACAAGCTGTGCATATCCGGCCTCAAACTGGGCAATGTTTTGGAAGCTTTCGTCTGTGAAATGCCGGTTCTTCGAACCTCTGGAGGAGGAACACGCCGCTGCTGGTGTGGCCATAGCTCTTCGGGATTGGTCCATTTCGTTCCGGGTACCGCATGACATCAGGCGGTACCCGGAAGAATCAAATGGGCAGTGACGTATCTCCAACGAGGCGTTTTGGGGAGGTATTTTCTGTGTTAGAGTTTTACTCGCTACAGGGTGTACTTTGAGGGTTTTGACTCTGCACACCGTTTACATGCATAAAAACCTTCATAACACACAAGGGGACGGGTAATAACCGGAAAAGCATGACATGGGAGCTTTAAGACCCTGAGGATCAATAGTTTTCTGACTGCCCTCCGGTGTTCACACCTGTGGAGCACATTTAGATAAGATAAGATTTACTTTATTGATCCCAATTTAGGAATTTTCAGAAATAGGCCATTCTACATGATAAGTACTTTTAATCGAGGTTGCGGTCTAAATATCATACTTTTTCCTAACTTTTAGTATACAGAAGCTGCACTTACAAAGTACGTACTGTTGCATGCAATATGCATACAATTTTCAATATGGCCCCTTATTTATTTTTCAAGTATGGGTGTTGGGACGCAGGGTAAGGATAAGGTTAATACTAATAACTTTGTGGATGCAGGAATTTCTCTTGTAACAGACATTAGTACTTTCACTCAGGATCCGTGACTGAAATAGAAAGAATTGCAGTGACTCACTTTTCTTCCATTTGTGGAGGAGAAACACGACACCAAACAGCACAACCACAGTGACACACACAACCAGAGGCAGACGTAACCTGGGCCAGAGAGATGGGTTATTTAAGATTAAATAAGAAGTTTAAATGTTATTATACTGCGGTTAACTTAACTTAACAAATAATGCCAAATAGTATAGTGTTTTATTTCTCACAATATCTCAGCAATCGTGGCATTGCAGCAATTGAGGCATTAATTAAAATGTTTTATATATTCATGTTTCCAAAAGGATGAATCCTCACTGACTTTCCTCTAGCGCCACCATGAGGTTCTCATTTATGTTTTTAAAAAAAATCATTTTATGGAGGAAATGAACCCAATACTGTAGCACCATCACAGGTCCAAAGTTATGGGTGAACGTTGCTGCATCGACAAAGAGCTATGGATAATAATCTGGGACAATGATTCTTAACCATAAGGGTTACACACACATTTAGAGACAATAAGCACGAGAAATAAGTCATATAAAAGTCTCGAAATCGTGACGGCTATAACTTCACAGATGCAACACACCTGTTTTTGAATATAAAGTATTAGTTTATTTCCAAACTTTATAACTTGCGTGATCAAATGCGTTTTGCTGCTCCAGAACAAACTTGATATGCTGGCAAAGGGGGCAAAATGGCTCTTTTGATCGTAAACACTTTTTGTTGTTGTTTTTTTAAATTTATTTATTTAAGAACATAATATGAACACCATATATTTTGTTTACAACATTAGAAGTAGACTTAAAAAGTAATACAATTATATACAAGAACAAAAAAAAGAAGAAAAAACACAGTTTAATATTGAATATTTGGTAAATACTAATAATAGTATAACTAATTATTTTTGATTGCCTTTTTATTTATTTTTGATCGTTAACTGTGCTGACCCCTGCACAGTGACTACCAGAATTTCAGAAGAAGAAGAAGAAGCGAAGCAGGGGCGGCCACCTGTAAACAAGATGCAGAAGAAGAGCTGGCTAGAACGTTAACAGTTGTTAGCCGTTAGCATCTCAACGGTTATATCAGTTACGTTAAACACCGTAAGACTAGATTTTTCATTAAGAAGATAACAAATTAAAAAAGGGGAAACTATGGATATATTTCTTAAAGTTTTGATCAAGGAGGAGCTGGATATTTGTTCACCAGAAACTGATGGTTTGAAGGTAAGACTACGCACTCTGCTACTCTGTGTGTAAGGCTGGTTTGATGAAAATTGTTTTTATACCGTTTTATTATCAATATGTTGTGTTTATTTTGTTAGGCAGTTTGAAAGACTTCCTGTAAATTCACTTTTAATATAGGTCGAAACAGATGGAGGAAAGTAACTTAGAACATTGACTTAAGTAGCCTACTTTACATTTCCACAGCACACATTTCCTCATATAATCTAAACCGGCCGTTAATACAATACATGTGAATTTTTTACGGACATTTTTAATCCAGACATTTAATTTAAATACTTTTCTGCAGTGTTTCTTTACATTTCAGGTGAATGTTATCACTTAATTCGCAGAAATGTACTGTTTAAGATATAAAGAACAGCGTTTTCTTGGTGTCATTAGTATTAGTATTATTACTTCATAGTTTTTACTTGTTTACACCTTTGACATCCTACTTGAATCCAGAAAGGAGCCAAGTACAGATCATGGTCTTTGTGTTTTATTTTAATTTAGCAAAAACAGAGTAAATGTTGGACCTTTTATTTATAATGTGGACTAGAAAAGACTCCATGTAAATGTTACTGTTACTCTGTCAGGGCTGGATGTGTAATATAGCCAGGGGTGCACATGGTTAGTGCTAGATCGTATACCTCCTGGGTTTTAGGCGGAAGTGACGTAATCTGCCACCGAGGACAAGAGACGACGCTGGCTGCTGCCGTCTTCACACAAATAAACCCCTTAAAACCTGTATGATTTAGTTTTCACATGTTTATTGAAATGAATTCGTCCATCTCTTTATATTATAGTATTACATGTATTATTTTCGGTTGTGTATTTGTGTTTTGAAGTTTTTTTTTGGATGTTGCGATTTAATTTCTCCAAGAGAGACAAAAAATCACTAAAAGATCTGGTGGATATCTGACCAGTATTTCATCATGGAAGTTAAATCACAATCATTTCATTATCCTGTGGAGGATAATGTTGTTTTGTGACAGTTGCTCAATTTTAGAACAAACAAAATAACATACTTAATAAATAGCTAAATGTATATATATATATATACACAAGAAGTAAAAGTGTGAATTTCAAGATAATAAAAATATAATAAAAAGATTAATGTAATTATAGGAAATAAAATCAAAAATTGGCAATGCAAAATAAAATAACCATATGTATATAAACATATAAAACAAACAAGAAATGAAAGCAGAAATGTTAAATATGATTTTAAATAACAATATTTATGTTGAAATAAGAAGTGAAAGTAAAAGAGGGCAATACAACAAAGATATAATAAAATACAATTAAAAGATGTACATTAACATAGGAAGTAAGAATACAAATGTGCAATACAAGATAAATACTTAATAAATAGCTAAATGTATATATATACACAAGTAAAAGTGTGAATTTAAAGATAAGAAAAATATAATAAAAAGATTAATGTAACTATAGGAAGTAAAATCAAAAATTGGCAATGCAAAATAAAATAACCATATGTATATAAACATATAAAACAAACAAGAAATGAAAGCAGAAATGTTAAATATGATTTTAAATAACAATATTTATGTTGAAATAAGAAGTGAAAGTAAAAGAGGGCAATACAACAAAGATATAATAAAATACAATTTAAAGATGTACATTAACATAGGAAGTAAGAATACAAATGTGCAATACAAGATAAATAAAAAGACTAACCTTACAGAGTTAAAGTAAAAATGTTGCAATACAAGTTGTAATTAAATAGAATAAAAATATGTATGGATAATTTAATAGGGATTATTTTTTTGTTGAGACATCAGGACCCTTCTCTACTCCCTCCACATTCATGCTGACCCGGAAGTTCAACCTCATAGCTTCCGCAAAGCAGCCTACCCTTTTTGTGAATGGGTGCTTTTGTGGTACGGTTTTCACAGGTAGGTTGGCCATCTCCTTCTTCCTTTTCTTAGGTGTGAACGTCAGAGGAAGGCTCTGATCATGTGGAGTGTGTAGCTTCACATCTTCCAAGATCTCGGTCATTTGGTCAGTTAACGTTTTAAGGTAATCTTCATCTTGCAGATGGTATGTTAAGTCAGTAATCTCACGCAAGAGACTGGCACATTCCCTTCTTTGTTTAACCTTTCTTGGTCTTTTCCTTTCGGGCAAAGCGTTACATGGTGACTGCATTTCCACTGATACCGGTGTGTATGTATGATCTGTGATGTCTGATCTGCCGCTGTCATCCCTCTCACAAGAAGTCTGTCCCAGACATGCATTATCCAGGGAGAAGAGGGGGTTATCCCTGTAATTAGATGCCAGTTTCTCCCAACCCCATTCATGCACATGATTAAAAACAGCACAGAAGTGCTTGCAGGGCAACTTGTGCTTTGCCCAGTCTTTGCAGGTGCACGATGGCATGATGATACTTTCACCAAAGTTGATGTGGTGCTGTGTGCAAGGATGACTTTGGCTTTTGACATGGAACATGCCATTGCCCTTTGCAACAATGTCATTCGCCTCATAAAACTGGGCTTCTGTAAGCCTTGACATCACATGGTCTGCTACACTTCTTGGTCTGTCTTTTAAGAACTTTGGCATGTTCTCATTGTACCTTCTGTAGAATGAGGAGTACTTGACATTGAGTTCAATGTACCTTCAATAAGAGATGAGAACAATATCTTAGAAGTCTCTCTGTGACAGTTTGCTTTCTCTGACATATAGATATGGTATTTGATAATACAATTGTCTCAGAAACGTATGCAACAATGAACAACATCAAACAAATATGTTGGAAACAAAGCTATCAAACATTACATTTATATATATATATAAAAATGTGTGTGTGTTTGTGTATGTATGTATGTATGTATATATAAATATATATATGTATAATCATAGTAATTCTTTTTTAGCTCACTTCCGATATGTCCTTGGTAGGAAGTCAGTTACCAACACAGTGAGCATTTCACTGAGGCTGCAGTTCTTATAACCTTCAAGATGAGAATGCTTTAGGGTTTCATTTCGTCTTTCCACCCCATTGTTGGTGTAGATGGCCACCTTGAGATCTTCATCCCGAAACACGTGCACCCATCTCTACACAAGACAAAAAAAGACAAAAAAAATTAAAAGGAAGACTCTTCAAATTCAACAAATGATATAATAAATATAATATAAAAGTAAATATAATATTTGAACTTGATACACACCTTAGCCTCTGGGAGCCACTTATTTGAAAACCACGCCCTCACTTTTTCATTGTCCTTCCAGACTTTGGCCTCCTGCAGGTTGCAAAGGCGTGTGCTGAACTCCTCTGGAGTTGAAGCAGCTGCAATGCTTCTCAGAAGCGGTAGGAGACTGTCTTGTGCGTGGCTCACTCCATGATCTTTCTTCCTGCACCATTCAACCCAAGCTTTCTCCCTATGGAAGTCGCAGAGAAGCACCTTGGAACCTGGATAAAATATAAGAGATATATTACCTGCACCATGTTGTCATTTTATTTTGTCGCGTTGCTATTACATAGTATACGCGACAAAATATAGGCCTGCTTTTTATACATCTGTCTGTCAGTGGAGGTGATGACTTTATTTTGAAGTAGATTGTTGCATACATTTGCATGTAAATGGTTATATTTTGGAAGTTGGTGGAATACTATGTAAAATGTATCCTTTTTTTTAATTAACGTTTCATATTATGTGAATTAACAGATTTCTACAGTTACTGCAATTTCACCTTGAAACTCTTCCTCCAGGGCACCGATCTCTACCTCTGAGAAATCAACCATAAAGTGGCTAGGGCTCCAGTCAGGGTTCCACTCCTTAAACACCTGGAGGGCTTCTTTGACATCTGCTGTTGTCTCACTCTGGGTCACAAAGAGGCCAACCACTGCATAGCACACATTTGTACGTACACATAGGAAGAAGAGGGGAACAGAATAACGACACGTCCGGTAAGTAGCATCAAGCAGGCACATCTGTTGTCCATACAGGTGGAGAAGCCTTCGCTGCCAGGCTGTCTGGTAACAAAACAGCAGCTTTGTGACAGTTCCGTCCTCCTGTAGCTGGCTTGGCCTGTACTTGATTTTGCAGTCATCAACTAACCATCTGGGCGTCAGAAGCTGTGAATGAAAGTGTAACTGGACATTATCATCATGTAGCCTCATGGCCCAAACATTAGGAACATTTGTTGTCATATCAGGGCAAAAAACAGTTTTGAAGTTTTAGTTGCATTTTGAAAAATGGTCATACCCTGCATATGAACCAAATACTGCTACTTTGCTTTGCTTACTTACACCTGCATTCAGAGGACAATGTATCATGTAAAAAAAAAAAAAACTGACCATGCTTGGTGAAGTCACAAACTCTGTAAGTTGTGCATTAACCACCCACACAAACTTGCATGGCTTGAATAATATTAATACTATTCTACTCTCAGTGTATTACCTGCAGATTGACCTGGTCATTTTTGGATTCACGTATTCCCTCCTTCGTTCTTGATAAGATATTCCTGATATCCTTGTCTGTGGGGTAAAACCTCCGACGTGTTTGTGGAGGTGGCTGCTCCCCCCGGAATAGCTCGTCATTTACAAAATTGAACAGTTGACGTCTAATCTCACTAAGCTTTCTGGCACCAGCCAAGGTGAGCTTCACTATTTGTTGTTCAACTCTGGAATCCATCGGTTCACGCAGTTCAGCTACCTGTACATGACGTTGAACAGGGTAATTATAGATGTTTAAAGCTGTCTAAAGAAAGTCCTCTTTGTACAGCACAAATTGTACCTCGCATCATGTTTCTTACAGCAGCTAAAGGAATAGATTTTGCATGGTTACCTCTCCAACAGTTGGATGGTTTTGATGGTCACTTTCTGGGGTGAAGCATGTGTGGTATTCCATGACTACTTCAACTGTTGAAGGATCAGCTGCAACTACAGCCTTTAGTGCTGCTGAGAGCTCCCTCCTCTTTGCTTTACTGTTCTCTGCAATCTGGGGAATATAAAAATGACATGGCAATTGGGATCATGACACGAGAGCAATTATAGCATTGAACGCACTTGTGCTGTGCTTGTGCTGTACCTTGAAACCAGGACATTTCATGACCTGACTGACAGTTATCTGGGCAGGGCAATCCATCTTCTTCGTATTTTGTACGAGATGGCGTCTTGCATTGAAGACATGGTCTTCAAGCTAAGAGAAAAAAGGTGTATAGAAATACAATATTAATATATGTATACATTTTCATGGTCTCCTCTCCATAACGTGGAGAACATAATTTTTGCTATGGTTCTTTCTTTTGTCTTCTTTAAAATATTTGTAGGTCCTGCTAATATAACTATAGTGGGACATTATGTCATTACCCCTGCATCTGTACTGTTTGTGTCTATTTATTTTGCACATATACCATCCCCTGTTAAAATAAGTAACCAGTATAGGAAGAATTTGGTGCCAGGTCATGACCGTGAGCTGGTTGGGTTCTGTAGGTGAACAAAGGAAGGATATCCCCCTTTATTTTGTCTCAGAAGAGGCCATTGAATTTCGTTTCCTATTCCTCTAAAGTTTAAAACGACTTATGTATTTACATAATGCTGATTCCTATGTTGTTATGTGTCACAGTGTTATGTGTCATAGAATGCCACATAATGCATGTCATATTACGAATAGTTGTTTAATTTTCCTTTACCAATTATTTTAAGTTGTTAATGCATGTAAATTCATAAATATACCGCTTGTTTCTCTTTTTGTGCATGGTACTTCTCCTTTTGCCGAGTACACCTGTCCTTTCCCTGGTGGCATCCATATATCTTGGTGCCCACGAGTTGGAATGGCACCCCATCATATGGTACACATTTCAACTGCCAGTATATCTTTTTCCCTGGTGAAGGTTGCACGTCTGTATTGAAACATTTGTGACAAAAATACATATTTCATATGGTACACATTTCAACTGCCAGTATATCTTTTCCCCTGGTGAAGGCTGCACGTCTGTATTGAAACATTTGTGACAAAAATACACATTTTATCCATAAAAGATGTATTAACACTGGTCAGTTTAGATTTGGAAAGACACTCGGAATTTGAAATGTCTTAAGTAACTTTACGCCTGATAATTCAACCTGTTGCTGAATGTACAGTAAAGTTTCACGTATTTTTCGCTTTTATCAGTTATGTAGAAAGCTGAAACTACCAACCTATAATTCAGTTGTTGTAGGCATTAAAACACAGAACACCAAAATAAACATTTTAGTGGTGTGAACGCTCGTGAACTGTCAAGAGGAGGGCGGGGGAGCCTCGCTGCGGGGAAACTGTGGACCTCTGTCAGCGCAACTTAAATGATGCCGTTTAAAAGATGAATAAATTCACGGCTCGAACCGAGCCGTTCTGTGCCCCGTCTTATATATGTAATACTTATACTTATATACTTATACTTATATATTATTATACTTATATACTTAGGCCTATATAAGGCCTACTTAATATTTGATTACTGACACAATGTAGGCTACTTGGTCATCGTTGTTTCTTCAATTTCCGATCTAACTTTACAAACTTACTATTTTCCCCGAAAACCTGTTCCTTTTTGTACACAATATACTTTGTGATCGTTGTTTCTTCAACGTCTGCTAACGCTTCCTCGAAATCCTTAAGTGTTTGAAAGATTTTATGTGAAAGCATCCTGTTTGTTGCGCGTTGGCATCCTTGACAGACTTGTCTGTTGGAGGCTCGCGAGCGCAACAAAAGTTGCCGTCTCATCCACGACCACTATTACGTCACTTCCGCCGCATAAAACCCAGGAGGTATACGATCTAGCACTAACCGGGGTGCACATAACTGGTACGCAGGTACGCATGCGCGGCACAAATCTGAATTGCGTAACGTCACTTGTGTCACTACGCGCCTTTGCGTACCTCAAAACATCAAAACAAAACACATATTTCGTCTACACGTGTTTCTTGTCAACACTGTCAATGGAGTAAACTACTAGGCATGTCAAAAAACCCAAAGACATTAAGCAGCTACGTTGCCGTTTCGCTCCCTGCAAAAAATCTTTCTATGACTGATTGAACTGGAGCTGGGTGAGCCGCGCAGGACATAACCGACGGACCTGTGAAGCTTTCCAGGATGCAGAGGCTTAGATCACTGGACGACAGAGTTGGTCGCCGTGTGCACAGACAGGGTTAACGTCGGTATAAACAACAGAATTGTGCCAAAAGTCCGCCAACTGGCTGCGGTGGGAGACTCCCCTGTGCACATTCTGTGCCCCGCGCACACACTGGAGAACTGCGCAAAATCATCTGATCACAACGTTCACGCTCTGTGGTCAAGCTGCTGCAGTTTTATTTACACCAAAGTGGAGTGAAACACACAGCTGCAAACTTACTCAGGGTGTTATGGAAGAGTTTGAAATCAGACAGAGGTGGAAGAAGTACTCAGATCTTGTGTAGGAATACTCTGTTACAGTAAAAGTCCTGCATTCAAAATGTTACTCAAGTAAAATTAGAAAAGTATTATCAAAATATAGTGAAAGTAGAGACAGTAAAAGTAGTCATTGTGCAGATTGGTCCATTTCAGAATAATATATATGATATGTTTTATAATGATTGATCATGAAAGTGTTCTCAAAGCTGGTAAAGGAGCAGCTAGTTTGAATGACTTTGTATACTGCAGGGTAGCTTGTGAATTTACTCCAGGTGGAACTAAAGTCTGATTTAACACTTGATTAGATTTCACATCATTCATCCACATCTGTAAAGTAACTAAAGGTATTAAATACATGTAGTGGAGTAAAAGTAGAAGTACAAAGTAGCATAAAATAGAAATACTCAAGTCAACTACAAGTATCTCAAAATTGTACTTGAGTAAATAAGTGTGCTTTGTTACTTCCCACATTTGAAATCAGATATGACTTCAAGTCATGTGATCATTTCTTAGTATTTGATCCTTCAACTTGGCCTCAGGAAATGCAAGGACTTCACAGTTTTGGCAACATGTTTTGGAGAAAGCAAATCGGAGGCTTAAAAAGAGACAGGGAGGTGCATCTTCATCATCTTCATCATCTAGCATGCAAGAAGTGTAAATTGAGGACAGTGAAGGAGACACTGAGGAGGACCACGCTTCGTGTGGGGTGAGTACCAAACGCTGTCTCTTGGTACTCATCTGAGTAACTCACTAAAAAAGTTATGTGCACCCCTGAATATAGCAACTGTTTGCTACCAACTTCTCCTTCAAGGTGATGTAATGTCAGTGTTGTTTACAAGCTGTTTCTGCTGCCACCAAGCAGTCAAATAAGTTATTGCCACAGAAATAGCCTGTTTGTTTTTACAGTATAGCGTCATGTTGTTTGCATTGTATTGTTTTGTTGTTGTCCCCATCTCCGATCACTCTACTGGAAATAAACAATGTGCCTACAGGTACAGTTAATAAAAAATGCAAGTTAAACATATCAGTTTCAGCGCTAGAAACAAGAAGCTACATTTTCATGATGCATTTCGTGACAGGAGGGTTTTACGTTTGCATGAAGCAAGATTTTTTGCATTTTCACAAGACTTGTCTTTGTTTTACAAGAATATGTTAATCAGATCAGATACAATTGTATTAATTCTCTCTTTTCTGTCCCTCTCCCCTCCTAGGGTTTTCCAAAGGGTTTTGGTTGTGTGTGGACCTGTGGTGCTATTGGCTGCTGTATTGCCACTCCACAAAAAGAGGACTAATCATCACTCTGAGGGTGAGTAGTCTATAACACTTTTAATAGTAACTCATTCAAGATAGAGAGAAATACTTGAGGCGTTACACAGAGAGCACCAAGACTGAGGGGATTTCTATTTTCTCTTCCTCTCTGTTTGCTCTCATTGTTTGCTTTTAATAGGCTGCCTTTGAACTGTGAAAAATAAAGGAAACAAAAGAGTTAAAGTGTGACTTAAATGCAGTTTCAAATCATGTTCACTCTCTTCAGATTCATCTCTACCAGAAACCCCTTTCACAGCCTTTTTGACATGTTTGTTAAAAAACATGTGGATTATAGCATATATGTACTGTTGTAGTGCCGAGAGAAGGGAGGCGGAGGCGGTGCATCAGAGGTGCAAATCTCACTTTATTGGGGAGCTGAAACTGACATGCTGTCGGGTCGCAGCCACAGGAGAGAAGAGAAAGTGAAAGGGGAACACACACAGTAGGTACCCCGGAGGTACCGTCAACATATATGTCCGGGCGGAAACAATACCCCCAACCTGTAGTTCCTGGATTGAATTATGTAACCCCGTTAATTAGTGATCACTACACAAGCCCCCCCAGAATTCAACCATGGACACAATCCTCGCGTCCGGGAGGAAGCACCACAGGGGCCGAGGAGGGCGGGGCCATGTAACGGGGCCGCAGGCGAGGGTAGGGGCCCCAACGAGGGCAAGGGCATCCCCACCGGGGGGTGGGGGGCGGGCCAGAACGGGCCGTCGTCAGGGGGCCGCAGAAAGCAGGGTCGCTGTGTTGCGACGTGGGGACGGGCGTGAAAAACCCGGTGGTCCCCAGCAGGGAGGAGCGCTGCCCGGCCGCAGGCGAAGGCACAGCGGCGGCGGGCACGAAGTCCTCGGGAGGAAGGAGCCGTGTCCCCGGGAGGAGGGAGACGTGGACAGGGGAGAGGCCAGACGGGGCGCCGTCGAGGCAAACCGTGAGCCGCGGTTAGAGGAGAGGCCAGGCAGGGTCCCGAAGCGCGCCACCCGCGGGCCGATGAAGGCACGGGTGACGTTCGAAACCGCCGAGGCGAGGGAAGAGGCGAGACGGGGTCCAGAAGCGCGTCACCCACGGGCCGAAGCAGGCGTGTGTGACGTCCGAAGCCGCCGTCGAGGTGGTGAAACAGCGAGAGGGTCCACACGAGGCCGACCAGACATGATCAAACCTCCTCTCAGGCACCAGAAAAAGCTCAAAAAGGGTCGTCCCGTCCACGATCAAAAACAGGTGGGCGAAATAGCGAGAGGATCCACGCGAGGCCGACCAGACTTGATCGAACCTCCTCTCAGGCACCACAAAAAAAACAAAAACAAAAAAAAACAGTCGGATGTCGATAGCCGCTGGTAGCTGCTAGTCATCGTCAGCCGTTGCTAGCAGTCGTCGCTAGCCGCCCTCGACGGCCGGTAGTCGCTGTCGTCGTCGGCCCCGGAGCCTCTGCTAGGCGGCGTGCCCCCACCAGGGAAGGTGCTGCAGCGTGCAGTGGCAAGCACCTCGGGGGTAAATCGCGGGGCGGCCAGGAGGAACCGGCCAGCATCTTCGGCCAAAGCGCGGGGCTCAACACTAGCCGAGTTAGCTAGCGCAGCCCGGACATGCAGCATGTCCCGAAGAACCAGCTCCACGAGGCAGAAGTCGGGTCCCTCCATACCCAGCAGGTCGTGCATCGTCCCCTCGTAGCAGGAAGGCTTGCTGCCCTCCAGTGCCGAGACGAAGCGGGAATGGTGAGCGACGTTCCCAGCCATTCCGTGGGGCGCACCGAGCCTCAGTCCGTGCGCACGTGGCAGCAACGGAGGTCTCCAAAAATCCCCGGCATTTCGAGAAAAGCTGCGCTTTTTGCCGTGTTCGATTCAGTCTCGGATCCTTCGCGAGACTTATGTCAGGGTCACCAATGTAGTGCCGAGAGAAGGGAGGCGGAGGCGGTGCATCAGAGGTGCAAATCTCACTTTATTGGGGAGCTGAAACTGACATGCTGTCGGGTCGCAGCCACAGGAGAGAAGAGAAAGTGAAAGGGGAACACACACAGTAGGTACCCCGGAGGTACCGTCAACATATATGTCCGGGCGGAAACAATACCCCCAACCTGTAGTTCCTGGATTGAATTATGTAACCCCGTTAATTAGTGATCACTACACTGTACACTAAACGCTGCACTGATCAATATTCCTACATCATCAATGGCTCCCTTTTTTAAAGTGAAAAAATTCACTCAGACTGACTAACACATAGAGATCTATAGCTCTAATGTTTTTTGACAACTTTCATTTATTCTTTCCAAAGTACTGGTTTGACCACAGTTAGAGCCTAACCCCTAGATTCCACCGGGTCCGTCTGCGCCGCGTTACGGCTGCGCCGCGGTTTTGGTCCGGCCTCCTCCGGCGTCATACCCTACCAGGCGCGTTTCAGAAGCATTTCAGAAGCGGAGCGTCTTGCCTGCCGGCTCGCAGTTTTTGTTGATTTGGGCATATTTCCTGGACAGGCTACTTTGTACAGACAAAGTTAATAATAACTGTAATATTCCAGTTATAAACGACATAAATCAAAGATGTGTTGCTGTATTTTAGTGGTAAAAAAAATGCATTCATCATCATCATTTTTCTATATATATAATTTACACAGTGCCTGTAAACCGGAGGAGAACGCTGGCATTTCTCCTCCTACTTGAAAGACTACGGAGGGATAGGGTCTGCAAAATTAGTTTGTGTGTGTGTATATATATAGGTCTATATAGCTCTGAACGTTCCACTTCCTGCCTGCCCGACCTTACGTTACGGCTGCGCCGCGACAAAAATAGGATTCGATCCTAATTTTAGAAAAGCCCTGCGCCGAGCCGCTTCTGGGACGCTGCGGCGCGTTACGGTTCAGAAGCGTCCCAGAAGCGTCTCGGCGCAGGGCTCCTCTAAAATTAGGATCGAATCCTATTTTTGTAGCGGCGCAGCCGTAACGTAAGGTCGGGCAGGCAGGAAGTGGAACGTTCAGAGCTATATATACACACACACAAACTAATTTTGCAGACCCTATCCCTCCGTAGTCTTAGGAGGAGAAATGCCAGCGTTCTCCTCCGGTTTACAGGCACTGTGTAAATTATATATATAGAATAATTATGATGATGAATGCATTTTTTTACCACTAAAATACAGCAACACATCTTTGATTCATGTCGTTTATAACTGAATATTACAGTTATTATTAACTTTGTCTGTACAAAGTAGCCTGTCCAGGAAATATGCCCAAATCAACAAAAACTGCGAGCCGGCAGGCAAGACGCTCCGCTTCTGAAATGCTTCTGAAACGCGCCTGGTAGGGTATGACGCCGGAGGAGGCCGGACCAAAACCGCAACGCGGCGCAGACGGACCCGGTGGAATCTAGGGGTAACGGTACGTCTACACAGCAGCGTTAAAAAAATCTTGGAGGTGGGCGTATCTGAAGCTTGAGGATTTTTTGCGAGCAACCAATCACATGAATCTCCCGCCCGCGACATACGAAGCAAAAAAGTAAACTGGATATAAACTCCCCAAAACAGGCGAAAACCTACCACTGTCTCTGCCACCTCCCTCCATGCCTGGCTCCTCCGGTTTATATCCCGGTAGGTCTGGTCATAAAGCACCGGGTGATTGATTCGCTACCGCTAATTTCTCCTCCATTTTTTGGAATATGAGGAAATGACCTGCGATATGTCTCTCCCAGCATACACGCCGTTTGATTGGCTAGAGCTTGAACTGTCAGATTTGCGTACACAGGATTTGATTGGCTGACGCTTCCACCTCAGCCTCAAAAGTTGAACATTGTTCAACTTTGAATCCTCAAAATCCTGAAAATCTCCGCTCGCCTGCCCACAATCCATTTCGGCGAAAAGTGAGGGAAAGTGACGTCACCCCATTCAAAGTGAATGGGCAGAAGCGTTTCAAGATTTTTTTAACGCTGCTGTGTAGACGTTCCGTAAGTGGTGGACTTAGTGGAGCATTCACCGCCAATAAACCACTTTTTCTGAGTTGTTTGAGATCAAAAAAGGAGCTTAAAGGACATGAATTATTATACATTAATGTATGTCTGTGTCTGCTGGAGCATAGATGTTCATAGACTAAAAGTGATAATTGCTCTAGTGTTGAGATTTTGGCATTTTGTACCCAAAACAACAAAAACAAACTATATGTATAATATCCTTATTCAGCTCAAAATCTTCAGAGTTCGCTCCTTCACTAAAACAGCAGCTTTAGGTCAGCTTAGGTTCACAGAAGTAGTGGACATTTTCACAGAGAAAATACGTTTCAAAATGTCTACAGAAACCTCTCAAACCACATTGAAACACTCCACTTCTCTGTGTGTACTCTCATATGTTCCAATGTATGTATTATCATGTTGACAGCTTCTGCTTTCACATCCCACAAATACATTTCAAAGAAGGCCTCTACTGTGTTTCCGGTATGTCGTCAATTTGCTGTTAGTCTAGACCTATATATTATTTTGTTCATGTCCAAGCCTCGAGTAATAAGGACCAATTCTACTGAACTCTCACTCAGATAAAACAAAAATATTATTATGTCTACAATCAGATAGAGGTTTCCAGTGAATGCACACAAAAGCACGTCTGTTGATTATATCTGTGCATGATATCATTACTGACTTCTTACCGCATTATTTTGATTCAAAGATACTGCAGCGATGGACAATACTCTGTTCTTAAAAAACACATAATTACAAAAATCTTGGACAAACGTTGAGCTGACAAACAAATACAAAATTACTCAAATTAGTTAAAAGAGGAATTTGATGGCACTGTAAAGATAAACGTGACATGTATGCCACTTCATGTTACAAACAAACACAGTTCAAATGTCAATCTTCTCTAAAAATGTTCTAGTAAATGACTTGCAGTTAAAAAAATAAAATAAGAAGGGAGGAGAGTTCAGGGCGTGTCGTGTGTACGGAGGACGGACTCCATCATTTAGAGAAGTGAACAGTTCCTGCTTTGGCAGCGAAGACGGAAGAAAGCAGCTTTAAATCATCAGAGCCTCAAACATGAACGCCCGTCACTCTCTGATCTGCTTCTTCTTCCTCAGTGAGTACGATCACTTACTATTCCTGTACATGTGTCTCTTTTTAACAAGTTATTTTAATTAATTTTTAATTAACAGTCCGTTAAACTTTATAGTGGACGGTAAACGGCTTCTCTGTTTCCTCACTTCTCGTCTCAGTTTAACATGTCGTTGGTTTCTGTGGTTACACAACAGGATGATAGGGGTTTGAGTCACTCAGGGGTGAAAGAAGTACTTGTACTATAAGTAAAAGAAGAAATACTTGGTAACATTCATACAGTACATTAAAACCCCATTTCAGAGTGTATAGATTTGTTACTAATACTGTATATTTTCTACATTTTAATGCTGTTTTAATTATATTTTGAGATGTTTAAATTCTAGAATTGTTTTCATGCTGCTGCAACGCAACAGTTTCCTGATTTGGGATCAATAAAGTAACTCTGATCTTATCTTATTCACATATTTACAAAGTACAAAAGTATTATCATCCAAATGTACCTGATTTAGTCAAAGTTGGCTTCTTGTTATACCGAATGTCACATTTCAGAATAATGTGGTTTCATCACTTTAATGTTTTATCTGGTCAAAGTGGAGCTCATTTAAAAATCTCACGAGGGATCAATAAAGTTTTATCTGTATTTATTAAAATAATAATAATGTATTTTTTTTTATCATATTTTGTATTTCTAATTTGAGTCTGCAAAGTAACTTAAGTTATCAAATATAGTATAATTAAAGTGGCGGAAAATGAAAATACTCAAGTAATGTACCGGTAGCTCAATATTGCACTTAAGTACACAACTTGAGTAAACATATTTAGCAACTTTCCACTGCTGGAATTTCTTAAATATGTATTTTATTGAGATTACTATTGACCTTCTTCAATCAGAAATGACCCTATTATCTGAGAGTAACAATTGTTTCTGTTTCATTTATTTTCTTCCCATAAATATTAGCTTATTATATTTCTGCTGCATTGTTTTCCAAATACAAATGCATTGCAGTAATTTTTGTTGTATTTTGGAAGTAACAAATCAGTAATAAATTCACCAGTTGATTCAAGACCCTGTTTAGGTTTATTAATATTGACCCTGAACATTATCCCTGACCTATTGTTTATGTTTTGGGTTTGCACCTAATCATAATGTCAGATTTTTGTATCTTATTTGATCTCTTTGTATTTGCACTCTTCACAATATGGATTGAAAATGCTGCAGAGCAATTTCCCTCGGGATAATAAAGTGTATCTTATATATTCATATTTCTGTTGATATTACAGACTGGTTGAGCTGGGTTGCTCCCAGTGTGACTCTGTGGCTCTATTACAGATTTATGTAACTGAAATCAGACTACAGTGTATTACAGGAATCACTCAATCAAAGTTGATTTATACTGTATTGCCCAATATCACACATTTGTCTCAGGGGGCTTTACAGTTTTTACAGAAATATAGAAACTGTTCAGGAATATAGAAACTATTGATTGCTCTTCTTTCCAACAGCACTGAGGGATGGAAACAGTGGGCTCACCAACGCACAAAACCTCCACCGTACAGAAACTGAAGGAGGAAACATCACATTCAAATGCTCATTTTCTTTCTCTGGAGGAAGGAAGCTCTTCTGTAAGGGAAAATGTAAAGATGGAAACATTCTGGTAGAAACGACTGGAGACTCAGCTCAGAGAGGCAGATACAGCATCCAATATAAGGAAGGAGCTTTTCCAGTAAGAGGTACAGTTCTGTATGTGAACATCACAAAGCTGACCAAGTCTGACGCAGGACAGTACCAATGTGGTCTGGTCAGATCTGCACCTTTCCCTGACTCACACCAGGACTTTGAGATCAGAGTTTTAGATGGTGAGTTTCTTCTGGGAGTTTTGGATATAACTCTTCCCAGACAGCTGCTGCTGTTTCAAATAACCCAATATGTTCAATGTAACAATTATATTCAGAGCTGCATATTTTAAATGCTCCTTTTATACAAAACAGTTCATCTGCTACACATCCAGAACCACTACAAACATTACAGCTAATTTAAATATGGTTGCACAAAGCAATAATTACCGTCTTCATTTAACGGAATGATTCGATTTATACATTTATTTTGCATTTCCTTTTGTGCACTGCTTCAACATCTCCCCGACCTTTTCCAACATCAGCCCCATCAGCCTCCCCACTGACCCCCACTCAGAGTCTGAGCTCCGTACCTTCCTCAGCCTCCCCTGAACGCATCACGCAGTCTCAACAGGGACCAGGTACTTTTAGTTTGTTGTTTGTGTTTATGGACCAGGAAGTATCAGAGTAAACAAAGTGTTCTTCTGCTCTCAGGTGTGGTGCTGTACGTTGGTCTGATTCTGCTCGCCATGTTCATCGTACTATCGGTTGCGTTGCTGATATTCTGCAGGAAGAGAGCCAGGAAAGGTGAGGCTGTAGGAAACACACACGCATCACAACGGCAAAAACAATTGGACTTTTTGCTACTTATTTTGAACACACTGCTCTAAAAGTCAATAATGTTGCTCCATTGCTTCCTTCGTAACATCTGTGATAATATAACACAACTATTGACATTTAGATAAAAAAAATGTTTTGTTTTTCAGGTCAAACTTTAATTAGCTTTCCAAATAGCACACTTCTGTGATCTGATTCATATGTATTTAAATCCTAATTTAAGAAGCTTTTTTGACATATGGTTGTATAGACCGTTTACCTAAAAATCAATCACTGATATTGCTTGTTTGTCCGTAAGGCTTTTTAGTTTCTTTATTTGTTCTAAATGTTTCAACTTGACTGTTTAGTTTAATCTTTTCTCAAAATGTGTTGTTTAACAGGCTGAGTTTATCCCTGCGTCTGGATCCTCTCTGTTCATGGCACTTCAGTTCCACAGTCACATTTCTAATTAAAAAAATACATGTCTTTGATGCTCCTGAAGACATCTTCTGTCATGTAACTAGGGGTCCTTGGGTATTTACAGTACAGATATGAGGCTGTGGAATTGAAGTGACATGGGGAGAGAAAAAGGGAATTCAGAAACTCCGCTAAACTCAATTTGAATAATTTAGAACAAATACGAAGAAGCAGTCTTTTGGAAAAACAATGTTGATCAGTGGGTTGGTGTTATATACACACAGAGGTAGATTCACAGCTCATTCATCTTTTGAGTCTGGTTGCTTTTTAACCCAAAAAGGAGTTCAGGTCTGCCCAAAATCTTAAATTTTTTCTTATAAATTTGTGTTTTTGAATCTCATGAACTGCATTTCTTTCAGAACCTCTTGTGGAAACTGAGTATGTTTCTGATACAGAGGTGAGTTTGAGTAAATCTGGGACATTTCAGATGTATTCATGTTAGTAAAACCAGCTGATATCAATACTAACCTGTTCTCACTTCCTGCAGACTAACCAACTGCATGAGGAGATCAGAGAGGTGGACAGAAGGAGCAGTTCTCCTCCTGTAGAAACATCTACCATTTACTCCTACGCCAAACCAAACCAACCAAACGGAGTCGAATCCACAGACGAGTACAGCTTAGTCACTGCAGCCACTTCTCAGAAGGAAGTAAGTCAGAAGTGTGAGAGGGTTTAGGTTTTCAGCTACACACACACTAAATAAACTTGAGAGGTTTTAATTAAAAGGTGATGGGTACGATTTTTTCACACTTGACAAAAGCCATCTCTCTATCTCACACTGAAAGACGACAGATGATATGACAAATGAAAGTATTTTTTATTGTACAGCAGAGGACATATTTTAAATTAAACACATTTGGTTTTAAACTAACTTAATCTACTTACATCTATGAACAATGTGTTCATCAAGAGATAAAAGTAACAGAAAACAGAAAGAGGAACAAGGCTGGATCATATCTCAATACACAAGCTTCTGTTGATCTTAACAGGAAGTCCTCGGACTGAATGTGGAGGTGTGAGGGGGGGGGGGGAGGAAAAAGTTCTGTACAAAAATAAAGATTTTCGGGTTGACAAATCAAAAATAGATTTGTACATGAAGCAGTACACATCCTGAAATTATGATCATGTGACAAATAACGATTTCTTTGTTTTCTTGCAGACTAAAGATGACCCAGGTAATCTCAACTACTCAGAGGTGGATTTCTCAAAAAGTGCTTTCCCGCTCCACAGCGCCCCCTGTGGCTACACAGATAACGTCCTCTACTCTGATCCTCGGGTAGCACAGAGCTCCGACGTTAGCCACGCAGAAGACGCTTCACCTCCTCTTTACTCCACTGTTTCTTTACATCAGATGTAGCTTCAAATCTGTCATTTCCAAATGTACTTTCTCAGTGACCGACTGATGAACACAAAGCTGTGTAATTAGGCATTTAAAATGTATCTGGTAAATAACTTAAAGGTCTCCTATCATGCAAAATGCACTTTTTAATGTCCTTTAGGGAACTCACAAAGTGTCAGAAAATGAAACCCTCTCTTTTCCTCCTTACCAAAATCTCTAAAAACGGGGGCACAACGGAGCTGATCCAGATGTGCGTCCGATATGATGTAATATCGAAACGTTACTATCAGAAAAAATGCACGACGTGTTTTGGACGTAAAATGGTCTTTGTTTACATTAGCAAGCATCGCTAACACTCAGAGCTAACGCTACTGGAGTGAGTATGTGTAAAAAAGCAGGAAATAAAGAAAGGATCTCGCCTTGTGGTATAACCGGCAAGAGAGAAAGCATTTGAGCTCCATACTGTTTCAGAAATAATCCTTGATGTGGCTTGGAACATTTTGGCGTTTAATCACGGCAGCTTTTCTTCTGAGCAGGCATTAGCTCCCCCTCCTCTTTTTTTTTTTTTTTTCAAGCTAAGGACCCAGAATCCGTGTTTCTCTAACAGGGCTGAAACAGAGGGATATGAGGGATGTCTAAAATGCATGATCTGTTTATGATGTGTTTTGCTCAAAATACCAGACATGTTTTTATATATTTGTATATATCTGAGACTCATAATATATGCCTAAAAATAGCATAATAGGAGATCTTTAAAAGAACTAAAGTTATTAGAGTTTAGTTAAGTTTTTGGATTTTGTTTGAAAATATAAAACCAAACGCTGTGAAAAAAGTAAATGTATTAAGTTTTAAAATGTAAAGTATCAGATATTTTTATAAGTGAATGTGTTTCTCTGCATCTGAAGACATTTGTATATTTTGTTACTGCAGTCAGATGTTGTATTTATTCTCTCTTTTTCATAACTATATTTAATGTGTTTAGTTGATAGCTCTAAGCATTTGAAGAACTGTCAATTTCAAAATTCCCTGTCAATAGCATTTACACATAAATACATAAATGTATATTTTGTTGAAGCTTAGAAAACCTGTAGATTAAATAAAATAAAATGGACACTGTGGACTCAATGATGGCAAAGTGGTTATTATGACAGCTATACGAATACTTGTACACACATGAAATGATTACTGCATTAAGTTACAACCAAGTCCAGTTTTAATGTAAATCCACACATACTTGAACATAATGGAATGAAAAAGCAGAGTTCAGAGTGTTTGGAGGTGGACTCGCATCATTTAGAGACGTAAAGCAGTTCCTGAAGACAGAAGAGAGGCAGCAGTAAACCATCAGAGACTCAAACATGAACGTCAGGCACACTTTGATCTGCTTCCTCCTCCTCAGTGAGCATTTCTATCAGTCTCTCTTTTGTTTTACTGTTATTGGGCTTTATTTTCTTTATTTAATAACAATGGGTCAACTAAAGTTTGCACTGCATTGTCTTGTCATCATCTCATATCAGTCCAACCACAAGTTGGTTTCTGTGGTTAAATATGATGCTCAGAGTTTAGTATGAGTGCCTTTTTAAAAATGCAGTTTAATACAGGTATTAGTTATATCCTCAAAATAAAGCAATTGGTAATTTGCAGTCAACTATTGTTCTTTTGGTTTTATAGTTGCCTTTTCTGTTGTAGAGTAAAGTTATTTTTCTGTTGCTTCAGCCTGAATAACTAGCTTTGTGATACAAATATTAGTTCACTTTATTTGAAGCAGCTAAAGAGGAAGAACTGCAGCAGTACACATCTTTTAGCAGTTTGGCTGTTGATGTTTTATAAATGCATGTTAAGCATTTCACACTCAGTTGTCAGCAGTGTCATTTTACTTGAGAAGGGATTCATTGAAAAAATACAACACAACAGCACGCACACACAACATTACAGTATATTACTAAATAACAGAAAATTCTATACAGGTTTACTTCATCACAATAAAACATTTGTTAAGTTTCTAATGAACATTAAACAGTCTATTTTGTTAAAGATCTCTTCTGCTTTTTAAGTTTGATCTAATATATTCATATTTCTGTTGGATTGAGTTATAGCTGGTTGGACTGGGCAGCTCCCAGTATGATCAATGAATGATTTATGTAACTGTGAAATCAGACTGCAGTGTATTACAGGAATAAAGTAACCATTGACTGAACATCTTTTCATTAGCGCTGAGGGATGGAAACAGTGGGCTCACCAAAACCTTGACCGTACAGAAACTGAAGGAGACAACATCACAGTTGCATGCTCCTTTACTTTCTCTGGAGGAAGGAAGATCTTCTGTAAGGGAAAATGTGAAGAAGGAAACATTCTGGTAGACTACAAACATTACAGCTAATTTAAATATTGTTTCACAAAACATGAATTACCGTCTTCATTTAACGGAAAAATTCGATTAATTAATTTTTTTGCATTTCCCTTTGTTTCACAGCTCCAACATCTTCAAAACCAGAAGTGACTCTCCTACCGTTTTCAACATCAGCCTCCACACTGACCACCACTCAGAGACTGAGCTCCGTACCTTCCTCAGCCTCCCCTGAACGCACCACACAGTCTCAACACGGACAGCTTCAGATGGTCACGGTACTTTTAGTTTGTTGTTTGTGTTTATGGACCAGGAAGTATTAGAGTAAACAAAGTGTTCTTTTGCTCTCAGGTGTGGTGCTGTATGTGCGTCTGACTCTGCTCGCCAAGTTCCTCGTACTCTCAGCGTCTGTGCTGATATTCTGCAGGAAGAGGGCCAGGAAATGTGAGGCGACGTGAAACCCACAGACATATAACAAACTAAAATATAACCTTTACCAACTATTGTGACCACCTGGCTCAAAAACTCTAAATGTTTCTAGATAATGGACCCTGGTTTATTCACAACATAATAACAATTTACATTTAGATGAAAAAATAAATTACTTTATTGCACTTCATAATTAGCTATTATTATTATTTTCAAAGCTGTTTTATCAATTCAATATGCATCTAAATCTATTATGTTGTTTCATTGTTAAGAAGAGGAAGTATTTTTGCAGTGGCAGGAAAGAGACGATTGGGGACATTTGCTAGCTGTGTTTTTAAACAAACTTTACCTCAGTGTATGTTTCATATTTAAAAGGAAAAGCAGGTCTTACGAAAAAAATTAAACAAAGAAAGACTAGATCTATGTGTAGCCTACGTTTACATCAAGACAGAAGAGTACCATGAAACAGAAACAGGAACGAGGCCAGTTTGTGATCAAACCCCAAGCCACAAGCCACAAGCTTCCGTTGATTTGAAAAGGAAGTCCTCGGACTGAACTTGAAGGTGTGAGGGGATGTACAGAAATACAGATAGTTTCCATGAAACAATATAGATTTGCAGGTAAAAACTGAATACATGAAGCATTACACATCCTGGAAACATGCTCACAAAACATGTCGGTAAACTCAAAAACAAGCTCAAGTGATAAAGTATACTTTGTTTTCTTGCAGACTAAAGATGACCCGAGTAATCTCAACTACTCTGAGGTGGATTCTTCTAACAGTGGTGCTGCCTCGCTCCACAGCGCCCCCTGTGGTGACGCAGATAATGTCCTCTCTGCTCCTCGGGGTGGAAGCGCGCTCTGATGTTAGCCACGCTTCACCTCCTCCGTACTCCACTGTCACTTCAGATGTAGCTGTAACTGTTAATGTAATTTATCTGTGGGAATCAACAGTAAACTATCATTCAAAGCTCATATTAGTTAAAAAACAGCACTAACATGTTAAGGTTTAAAAAAGTTAACATTAAAGATAACTGATTATTTGTATAATTACATTTTATCTGCAGAAATGTATATATTTTTTATTGCAGTTAGATTTTATATTTATTCTGCATTTATTGCATATTAATATATAGTTGGTGTGATAAGGTGATACCGCTAGTCATCATGAGAGCAATAGCTGTAGCGGCCAAAATCATAAAGAAATGAAACAGAAAATTAACTTAAAATAATAAGCGCTGAGGCGCTAGTTAGCGGAACTTACGCAGGGCAATGATCGAGGTCCAGACAAGAGTCTCCGATAATTTTATTATGATCCAATATCATTAACAATGAACAGGTTTCCTATGTTTTTTTCCTTAAGCCTTTCCTATGGCTTTCCTTTCTTGTGGCTGGAAAAACCCTGGTAAAAAACCATGTGCCTACTAGTGCTCTATTCACACCACCACCTGTCTCCAATTACACCAGGTGCTCTAATCACCCAGTGCCCAAAACTGCCCTCAAAATAAAAGCATAGAAACTACTTTAATAACTAAGAATACATTTACTATAAACACTATAGACAGCAAGATAATAAATGTTTAAGTATTACATAATATAAAGAGAATAGCTGCAACAATAGCCTTTAAAGTAAAAAAAAAATAAACAAAAGAAAAGTAATTTCTTTAGTTTTTGTACACCTTTTTGCCTTTATAGCATGCAGGTCCAATACATTGAAAACAGGGCAACGAGTCGTGGGCCAGCCTCGCTGTGGGTGGCACGCTCCACCAGGTCACCTAGCTAATATTTAACATAATGATCATAACTAAATGATTATTTAACAATGGCCGTTTTCTGGCAGCAATAACCATTATTGTTGTGTCTGCACAACTCACTGAATAATCTTTGTGATTCAAAAAGTTTAAATAAATCAATGAGTTTTAGTTTGTATCATGCAGCGATTTAAATAAGTTATGGTAAGCATGTGAATTATACGCAGAAGAAAAGGGAAATGAACAACATAAAGTAATTCAATATGTTTTTAAGATGCCTTTAAAGCCCCTGACACACCAGGCCGTTATCGGCCGTCTTCGGTTGTCTGGCGACAACGTGTTCCTTGTCGCCCAAAGTCAATTTGGTGTGTCCCGAACCCTCAGCCGTGACACGCCTTATTTGGCCTTTCACGGTCGACACATGGCCGATTCAACATGTTGAATCGGCCAAAATACGGACACAAGCTATCGGGCCAAGAAACCACTCTGATCAGCTGTTCAGCTAGCAAATGAGAAGCGAAACGGAAGTGAGGGACGTAAACAAACGATTTACGGCACAGGACAGCAGCTAAACACCAGCAGGTGATACTTAAAGACATCAAACATAGCCCTTAAATGTCCTCTCTTTCATTCTGAAAATGCCGTCTATTTCTTGGCTGCTGCTTTTGTCTCTCTAGTGCAGCGTTTCTCAAAGTGTGGGGCGCGCCCCACTGGTGGGGCGCAGAGATGTGATAGGTGGGTCGCGAATGGACGTGATGAACGGGAGATTTAAAAATTTTTTTTTTTTTAATTAATTATTTGGACCTCAGGCCGGAATCGAACCTGGGTCCTCGCGGGCGGTAGTGGACTGTTACAGCCGGAGACTCGCAACGGCTGTGGACTTTCACAGCGCCGCTGCGCCGGACCCGCCGGAGCCTCACAACGGCGGGTATTTGCGGCGGCGGGTGCGGTACCGGCGCAGCGGAGCTTTGAAAGTCCACGGCCCACCTATGCCAGAGCCAGCGGCCCACCGAAGGCAGCAGCCCACCGGGAAAAGTCCCGAATCTCCCGATGGCCAATCCGAGCCTGCTCACACACACACACAACTGAAACCAAAATAATTTACAGACATATGTAAAAATCTCTCATACACACATGTGAATCGCTCTCACACACACACACAACAGCGCTGCAGTCGGGAAGAAAAGCAATGTGGAGCGGCACCTCACCACTTCATAAGGAGTTTAACCGTGACACTTTTCGAAATCCCGTTTGTGTCCCCCCACTTTAAAAATAGGTCTATGTTTAGAGAGAGAGAGAGAGACAGAGAGAGAGAGAGAGCACACCTTTATCTATTTAATATAGCCTGGTTGTAAAAAATAAAGTAAGAAATCATTCCAATGTGTACTATAGGACAGTAAAAAATAAAAAAAACAGTTTAAAGGGGAGTGATTAGTAAAATATGCATAAATAGAAAGAAAGAATGCTAACTAGGTAACATAAGATAAGAATAAACCAGTTTAAATGATTTGTTATTGGTTGTGATCATATTCTAAAGATGTTTGGATTATTGAAAAGTCTACAGCTCCCTTTCATCTGAGTGTTGAGAGCTGTTTCCATCAATTCATGTTGTGCTCAAAGTGCTCCAGATTGATGCATTTCACTTCAACATTTAAAAAAACATCTGCACAGGGTTGCATGCCCCCCGACCCCCCTAGTGGAGGGGAGGTCCACCCCCAAATAAAGCAGGTTAAAATAATTAAATTGAATACATGTTCTTTTAGTAAACACTGCAAACGGGTCCCACAGACCCAAACAGCACACAAAGGTTAAAGGTCAGCATATCATCATGTTAAAATGTGCTAAATAGCAAAAAAAGAGGAGTAAAAGTAGCTCACGACTTGTTTTATTTTTTGAAAGTAGCCCTCACCCTAAAAGGTTGGAGAGCCCTGCTATAGAACGATACATTTGACAATTTTAAGCTTGGCCTACCATTTTATTGGAGCGATGAGGAACAGGTGGGGCTTGAAAAGGCCCACCTGTTCAAAGTGGGGAATGACAGAAAAAGTTTGAGAACCACTGCTCTAGTGTAACCTGACATGTGTTTTACTAAAGCACGTCTTTTTCTGTCTGTGCGAGCTCAGGCATCCATAATTGAAATATTTAAAGAAATGTATTCACGGATTTCTCACAGCATGATTTATGGAGGAGAAAAGGTGCAACAAGTTGTATCAGTTAAAGGAATGATCTGTTTTTAATCACAAAATAAAAAAATCAGAATCACTAAAAGGTGTGTTTAAAGAATCTTTTTGAGCCAAATGTTTTTTTTTCTTTCATTCTCTTAAAACACAAACAGTATTAAATACATGTAAACAACAAGAAGTGTTTGTGAGGGTGCAAAACTGTTAATGTTTTGACTAATAAAACAGAAACATAGGACTCAATGATGGCAACACATGTTATTATTTTACAAAATGATTACTTAAATCTGCAGTAACCTATATCCGGGTGTAGTTTTAATGTAAAATCACACATACACTTGAAGATTCATGCGGGACAAATTAGAGTTCAGAGTGGATGTATTTTGAGCAGAGGGACTGCATCCTTTTTAGAAAGGTGAAGCACTTCCTGTTTTGTGCAGACAGAAGAGAGGAAGCGTTAAACCATCAGAGGCTCAAACATGAACGTGTGGCTTGTCGCTTTGATCTGCTTCTTCTTCCATAGTGAGTATGCACACTTAATATTTATATCAGTCTCTATTGTTTACTGTTATTGTTCTTTATTTAATCTGCAGTAGGTCAGCTAAAGTTTTCACTGCATTGTTTTGTTGATTGTATCATCTCATATCAGTCCAACAACAGTTTGTTGGTTTCGGTTTAACCATAGACTATATATACATATAGGGTTTAACATGTTGGTATGAGTCTCTTTTGAAGCATTACAAATGTTTCAAACTGAAATTAGTTGTAGAAAATGTGATTTTACAATGTTAAGAATTTTAATTAAATCAAATCCTGATCTTTTTAATTGTAAAACAGGAAATGTTATATGTTAAACTGCAGCTTCCTAAGTGAGTACATATAGTAACTATTAATTGATCCTCTTTTCAACAGCACAGCGGGATGGAAACAGTGAAAGTGTTGTCCGTACAGGAACTGAAGGAGGAGACATAACAGTTTCATGCCACTTCTATTTATCCGGAAAGAGGAAGATCTTCTGTAAGGGAGAGTGTGGAAAAGGAGACACTCTGCTCCAAACTACCGCTGACACGGCCCAGAAAGGCAGATACAGCATCAGATTTAAAGAAGGGACTGCTTTTCCGTATTCTGATACAGTTCTGTATGTGGGCATCACAAAGCTGACTAAGTCTGATGCGGGACGGTACAAATGTGGCTTTGGCCGAGTTTTTTCACCGTCATACATGGAGTTTGAGATCAGAGTTGAAGATGGTGAGTCTTTTCTAGATAGGTTAGATTGATCTCTCTCTTGACCGCGGCTGCTCTTCCAAATACCACAATATGTTCAGTGTAACACAATACTCTGAACACTGATAAATGCTCCTTTAAACACGAACATTCATCTGTGAAACATATGGTAACTCAGACGTCACACACTTCAGTTAATTTAAATATTGTTGCACCAACCAATTCATATCTTGTGCATTTAGTCATATGATTAGAAATACACTGATACATTTACATTTAAATTCATGTTATTTTCAGTGACATGTTATAGCGCCAACTTCTTTTTACAATCAGTATCTGATTGTCTTTTGTGTTTTCTTATGTTTCACAGCTCCAACCTCTTCAAAACCAAAAGTGACTCTCAGACCGTTTCCAACATCAGCCTCCACCACCTCTCAGAGTTTAAGCTCCGTACCTTCCTCAGCCTCCCCTGAACGCACCACGCAGCCTCAACAGGGACAGACAGCTTCAGATGGTCACGGTACTTTTAGTTTGTTGTTTGTGTTTATTGACCAGGAAGTATCAGAGTTACTTTGGTTAACACAAAGCGGTTTGACTAACTTTCACAATATACTGTAATCTGCTCTTTCATTTCAGAGAACTGAGTTATTTTCATAACTTTTATAATGATTTATTGTTGTCAGTTAGAGCTCACATTAGTTGTTACCGGTTAAAGTTTTAAAATGTTATCAGTGTCCGATGAAATGTTTTCATAAGTTCTTTGCATCTGCAGAAATGGTTTTGAACTATAGTTGATGGGTTAGATGAGTCATAATTATATGATTGCATTTTTTCAGTTTCCTTCCAACAATTATAAATATATGTATGTCTGCAACAAAACAAAACAAATCTGAACTAAATCACTGATTTCGAGTTTGTATCCTGCAAGTATATATTTGTACTACAAGAATAATCCTATTTATTTTTTAAATATAAAATAAAAAGCATTAAGTGTTATGTTTGAAGCATCTTTTGGAAGTGTCATTATTTTATTTATTTCATTAATTTACATAAGTGTTTGAACTAGAAGAAATGAACACATAAGAATAATTGGCAAAAACGGAAAAAATCACACATTTGAATAAAATGACATGAAAAAGTATTCATCGATAATGTACCGATGTAAAGCAGTTCCTGAAGACCTAAAAGAGGCAGCTTTAACCATCAGAGACTCAAACATGAACCTCCTCAGTGAGTTCACACACTTCATATTTATATCAGTTTCTCTTATTTTACTGTTTTCTTTATTCATTCACAGACGATCACTCAAAAATATGCAGCGGATGGGAAACTCATGAGTGGACTCTGTTTGGTCTCATACCAGTCCAACAACATGGGTTTTGTTTCTGTGATTAAACATGATGTTCAGAGTTGATATGAGTCTCCTTTTGAATGTAGGTCTTTACAACTAGTAATAGTCTCAAAATTAAAATACATTTTTGTTTTAACTCAACAATCTGAAATCTGCTGTTTTTCTTCTGTACTGGTTCTTCTCTTGAAAAGTAAAGTTATTTTTCTCAGATCGACTGTGACAAGTTGCAAGAAAATTGACTCATTGGGCTCAGTGATAAATTGGGTTATAAGTCATACACATTATTTTACAACATTTGAAACTAACATTACGATTGACATTGAAGGTGCCCTATTTTGCTTTTGTGGGTTTTCCCTTTCCTGTAGTGTGTTATTTAGGTTTTTGTGCATGTAAATGGTTTGCAAAGGCTAACATCGCTGTGTTCGTGTTGCCCACACGATCCCCCCCCTGCCTGAAACGCCTCCATTGGACTCCTTTGTTTACTTCAGTAACATAGTGACATCAGAGGTGAGTTTGAGTTAATCTCAGCATTTTTTATGTTTCTGCAAACAGCTGATATGAATACAAACCTGTCCTCACTTCCTGCAGGCTGACAGAGAGTGTGAGGAGGTCAGAGAGGAGGACAGAGGCAGCAGATTTCCTCCTGTAGAAATGTCTGTTCTCTCCACTTCCCACTGCAGACACTTCTCAGAAGACAGTAAGCAACTCTGAGAAATCTTTCTTCTTTGTGAGACAAATACAAAAAAAATGTGTTCTAAAAATGGTTAAACATCAGTGCATGTTGTAGTATCCTGCTGCCTTCTAAGAAACAGGAACCAAGCCAGTGTAGGGTTCTTTTTATAGCCACAAGTTTCAGTTCTTTTTAGGATTAAGTCTAGGATTAATGTGACTCAATTGTAAAGCAAGAGAAATGCTGTTTTGAAGTTCCATGTTTAAGAAACCGTTTACATGAAGCAGCTTCAAAGCTGAAATGATGCTGAGAAGGGAGGTCAGATGTGTGAACAGAGAGAGAAGATTTCAATTTTCTTTTGATTTTGAAAACATTTATTTTATTTCTTGCAGACTGACGATGACTCAAGTAAACTCACCGGCTCTGAGGTTTCCCAACATTACAGCTTCCTCGCTCGATAGTGCCCCCTGTGGTGTGTTTCAAGACTATATTTGGTGTGTTCATGTGATAGCTCTATCCCAGTGCTTCTCAAAGTGTGGTCCGTGGACCACTGGTGGTCCATGAGCGCCCCCTAGTGGTCCTTGAGTATATCGGTAATATTTCACATTTTAAATGAATTAATTAATTAAAGTTTTCCGCACTATCGCGGGAATAAAGTGGTCCTTGGTATGAAAAAGTTTGAAACACTGCTCTAACCATTATCAAAACAATGGCCTGACAAATTAGAAAACCTGCCAGTAGTGATTTACACAAAAATGTGTAAATATATATTTATTTAAAGATTATTTTTTAAGAATTTGGCTTTGTGTTACATGTACAGAAAGATATATTGAAGAGAGAGTGGATGACATGCAGCAGACATTTCTTCATTGTTCATACTTTACCTCATCTCCTAGCACGACTTATGTGGAAAAAAGATGCATAACTTTTAAACGATTTATATTAAAGGAATGATTTAAAAAATTAATTAATTAATTAAGAAAAATTGTGATGTGTTCAAAGATGTTTTTTATAACAAGTTTTATAAATACAAAATTATAAACACTATTTAACCTGTTACGCACGGCCCCCCCCGGTACCGGGCGGATAAACGCGTCATTTGCAGGAAACAACGTCTAAGGAATCTTAATATTTAATAAAACTATGAATGTTTTATATCCATGTAACGGGAAGAAACTCAGCTAACTGATCTTTTTAAAAAAAAAATCCAAAAAAAAACCACAATGCTAGCACTCAGCCTCTGAATTAGCCACGAGCGAAAAAATGTAACCTAAAACTGCACTTAAACTCACTCTAACTCCCTTATTACTTATCCTAGATGCACAGCCAACCACTCGTTTTTGGTGTCCTGGAGACACTGAATCTAGTGGTGCCCTCCTCAACACTCAGTGATAAACATTTGCGACGCTATAAACGAAAGCGTACATCAAATCAAATCAAATCAAATCAAATCAAATCAGGTTTTATTTGTATAGCACATTTAAAAGCGATTTTTGGTCGAGCCAAAGTGCTGTACATGTCATAAAAACACATTACTACAAATCACAATAAACGACAATAAATTACAACAGATATATCTTAAAAACAAAATAAAAATAAAACACACGGAAAAGTCAGGAGTCGTGCTCCGCTCTAACTAGAAAGCCAGAGAGAAGAAGTGTGTTTTTAGTTTAGATTTAAAAACCCCCAGGGTCTGGGCCGACCTCACATGGAGGGGCAGAGTGTTCCAGAGCCTAGGGCCAGCTGCTGCGAAGGCTCGGTGCCCTCGGGTTTTTAGCCTGGTCTTGGGCACTACCAGCAGCAGCTGGTCAGCAGACCTTAAAGCTCTGGCTGGGGTGTAGCGCTGGAGCAGTTCAGCTATATAGGCCGGAGCCAGCCCATTTAGTGCTTTAAAAACAAATAAAAGGATTTTAAAATCAATTCTGAACCGAACTGGAAGCCAGTGTAGTGAGGCCAGAATAGGGGTGATGTGGTCACGCTTTTTGTGGCCAGTCAGCAAACGTGCAGCAGCGTTTTGGACTAGCTGTAAGCGTTTAATTGAGGCCTGGTCCATACCCACATACAGAGCGTTACAATAGTCCAGTCTCGAGGTTACAAAGGCGTTAATAACCCTTTCTAAGTCATTAAAAGATAAATACGACTTGGTTTTGGCCAATAGTCTTATTTAAAAAAAGCAGGATTTTACTACGGTGCTGACCTGCTTGTCAAATTTAAAATTGCTAGTGAAGGTCACTCCAAGGTTCATGACCGAGGGGAGGATGTTTTTTTTTATAGAGCCCAGAATATCAACCGGAGAGGCTGGAGGTTGCGGTCCAAAAAAGATGACCTCAGTCTTGCTCTCGTTGAGGTTGAGAAAGTTTTTGCTCAGCCAGGATTTTATCTCTGCTAAGCAGTCCATCAACTGCTGTAGTGAGTGTTTGACATTTGCTTTGAGAGGCAGATAGATCTGTACATCGTCGGCGTAGCAGTGGAAGGGAATGTTATGTTTTGTGAGAATTGAACCTAGGGGCAGTATGTACAGTAGAAAAAGGATGGGGCCCAGAATCGAGCCTTGGGGAACCCCACAGGTAAGAGGGGCTTTGGCAGAGGAGAAGGCACCTAGCTGCACTGAGAAGCTACGGTCTGTCAGGTAGGACCTGAACCATGCAAGTGCAGAGCCTGTGATGCCAGCGGACTATTCAAGCCGTGACAGCAGGATGCTATACATCATAACATGTGGAGCTAAGTAACTAGAAACGCTAACATGGCTTACCTTGGTCAAAACTGGTCTTCAATGGCATTAAAACGATAAAAAAACGATGCTGCAGTTAATCCATAGGTTCATCCAATGTATCTGTGCCCTCTTTGAAATTATTTCTGATAATCCATAAGCAATAAAACTGCTTTTTAGTTTCCAAATTCCAGAGGGAGAGATCGCTACACTCTAACCTAGATTTACATGCACGCAGCCCCCACCTTTTCTCTTTACAATGAGTGTGTATGTGGGCCTCGCCCTTCGATTCTATTGGCTCTAACGGTCAGAAAGAGGTGTCAACCATCAAAATCGAGCAAGGGGGGCCAGAGATATAGAAAAAAAAACATTTTCACCCAAATCACCTCAGAGGTGGGGTGGTTTTGGCTAAACCTCTCTAAAAAGGTCAAATGTCACATGTTTAGCATCAATCTTGATACAGGGTACTTATTATATGTTGTACTTTGGATTCCTAAAGCTTTTAGTCTACTAACCCATCATCCAAGGGTAGTTTTCACTATCTGTAAAAAATAATTTTTGGACGGACACTATAATTTACAGTTTTTTACTATGTAAAATCTGAATTTTCTTTAAAATAAAAAACATTTATATTGATTCTGACACTTCTACATCCAATTCACAGATGTAACCTTGCTTTGATAAAATAAATTATTCATATAACCCTTTTAGAAGTTAAGTTGTAGTCATTTGTTTTGGGCATGTCATTTGCGAGCCTGAAACATGAAAAACAGGCTAGGTGCTTACTGTAACAGGTTAAATTGTTTTGGTTTTTTTCAAACAAGAAATATTGTAATTGAAGCTAGTAACTGGTAGATTTGAAACAAGAAAGAAAATTGACAGATTGGACGAAAATGAGTTGATACGATAGTTAGTCATACACATTATTTTACAAAACATTAACACAACATTTCATGTTTGACATGAAGTTACAACAAAGTCTATTTACATTTTAATGGCATGAGAAAGTAGAGTTCAGAGTGTTTGGAGGAGGACTCATCATTTAGAGAAGTAAAGCAGTTCCTGAAGACGGAAGAGAGGCAGCAGTAAACCATCAGAGCCTCAAACATGAACGTCAGGCACACTTTGATCTGCTTCTTCTTCCTCAGTGAGTACATTAACTAAATATTTCTATCAGTCTCTCTTTTATTTTTACTTTATTTCCTTTTTGTATTTATATTTGGTCAGTTTTAGTTTTCACTGCACTGTCTGGTGAGTGCATCGTCTCATATCAGTCCAAAAACCTGTTGTTGGTTTCTGTGGATTAACACAGAGAGTCTATTTTTTAAAAAGTAATTCATTGCAAATATGAGTTAGTCCCTGAAAATATAAACAAGCCTTTGTGTTTCAGCTCGACAATCTGCAATCAACCATTGTTCTTCTGCTGCTTCTTTGGGTTTATAGTTGCTTCTTGCTGGGTTTAGTCTGTTGATTGGTAACGTCATTTTCTGTATCATCAGACCGACTGTAGTTGAGTAATAACCACAAGTTGCAACCAAAATAAATCTCAGCAGTAATTTCAGTTCCTCAAGGCCTTTCTTTCATTAACTTTACCTTTGCTAACCCACTTTGTTTATTTTATTTAAACCATTAAACATATGTGAGCTGCTTAGTTCACAAACTGGAAGCTGTTGATAGAATCGCATCCAAAACATTTCACATGCAGAGAGGCGACCAGTCATTTTCACGAGAACTGCAAAATTATGAAATTATAAAACCTTATTTGCAGACTTTATTATTACATTTTGATACATTTTATTTTGTCCCTGCCGCTGACTATGAAAAAAAGAAGCAAAATGCAGCACTGTATTAAATGAAATACTTTTGGCAACCAATAAAAAGCAGGATTTTATTCACCTTAATGAATTGGACACAGAGTTAATGAACATTTTGTAATCATGGGAGGGGTAAAAGTAATAATAAAGGCACCATCTCTCCTCCATTTATAACAATTATAAATCACCTAAAACAAATCATTATCAATTTGACTGTAGAATATTACATTTTAAAATGCTATCAACATTTTTGGACAATCTCAAATATATTTAAATCTTGATCTTTGGGAATGTGAAGCAGGAAATGTTATTCAACACACTGCAGTGTATTAAAGGAATATATTAAAGTGGACCTACAGTATCATGCTATATTTGAATAATATATTGTAGTTCTTTTTAGGATTAAGTCTAGGATTAATGTGACTCAATTGTAAAGCAAGAGAAATGCTGTTTTGAAGTTCCATGTTTAAGAAACCGTTTACATGAAGCAGCTTCAAAGCTGAAATGATGCTGAGAAGGGAGGTCAGATGTGTGAACAGAGAGAGAAGATTTCAATTTTCTTTTGATTTTGAAAACATTTATTTTATTTCTTGCAGACTGACGATGACTCAAGTAAACTCACCGGCTCTGAGGTTTCCCAACATTACAGCTTCCTCGCTCGATAGTGCCCCCTGTGGTGTGTTTCAAGACTATATTTGGTGTGTTCATGTGATAGCTCTATCCCAGTGCTTCTCAAAGTGTGGTCCGTGGACCACTGGTGGTCCATGAGCGCCCCCTAGTGGTCCTTGAGTATATCGGTAATATTTCACATTTTAAATGAATTAATTAATTAAAGTTTTCCGCACTATCGCGGGAATAAAGTGGTCCTTGGTATGAAAAAGTTTGAAACACTGCTCTAACCATTATCAAAACAATGGCCTGACAAATTAGAAAACCTGCCAGTAGTGATTTACACAAAAATGTGTAAATATATATTTATTTAAAGATTATTTTTTAAGAATTTGGCTTTGTGTTACATGTACAGAAAGATATATTGAAGAGAGAGTGGATGACATGCAGCAGACATTTCTTCATTGTTCATACTTTACCTCATCTCCTAGCATGACTTATGTGGAAAAAAGATGCATAACTTTTAAACGATTTATATTAAAGGAATGATTTAAAAAATTAATTAATTAATTAAGAAAAATTGTGATGTGTTCAAAGATGTTTTTTATAACAAGTTTTATAAATACAAAATTATAAACACTATTTAACCTGTTACGCACGGCTCCCCCGGTACCGGGCGGATAAACGCGTCATTTGCAGGAAACAACGTCTCAGGAATCTTAATATTTAATAAAACTATGAATGTTTTATATTCATGTAACGGGAAGAAACTCAGCTAACTGATCTTTTTAATTTTTTTTCTCCAAAAAAACCCCACAATGCTAGCACTCAGCCTCTGAATTAGCCACGAGTGAAAAAATGTAACCTAAAACGGCACTTAAACTCACAATAACTCCCTTATTACTTATCCTAGATGCACAGCCAACCACTCGTTTTTGGTGTCCTGGAGACACTGAATCTCGTGGTGCCCACCTCAACACTGTGATAAACATTTGCGACGCTATAAACGAAAGCGTACATCATAACATGTGGAGCTAAGTAGCTAGAAACGCTAACATGGCTTACCTTGGTCAAAACTGGTCTTCAATGGCATTAAAACGATAAAAAAACGATGCTGCAGTTAATCCATAGGTTCATCCAATGTATCTGTGCCCTCTTTGAAATTATTTTTGATAATCCATAAGCAATAAAACTGCTTTTTTGTTTCCAAATGCCAGAGCTAGAATGTAGCTCCACTCTGCTTTACATTTACATGCGCACAGCCCCCACCTTTTCTCTTCACAACGTGTGTGTTTGGGGGCCTCCCCCTTCGATTCTATTGGCTCTAACGGTCAGAAAGAGGTGTCAACCATCAAAATCGAGCAAGGGGGGCCAGAGATATAGAAAAAAAAACATTTTCACCCAAATCACCTCAGAGGTGGGGTGGTTTTGGCTAAACCTCCCTAAAAAGGTCAAATGTCACTTGTTTTGCATCAATCTTGATACAGGGTACTTATTATATGTTGTACTTTGGATTCCTAAAGCTTTTAGTCTACTAACCCATCATCCAAGGGTAGTTTTCACTATCTGTAAAAAATAATGTTTGGACGGACACTATCATTTACAGTTTTTTACTATGTAAAATCTGAATTTTCTTTAAAATAAAAAAGATTTATATTGATTCTGACACTTCTACATCCAACTCACAGATGTAACCTTGCTTTGATAAAAGAAATTATTCATATAACCCTTTTAGAAGTTAAGTTGTAGTCATTTGTTTTGGGCATGTCATTTTCGAGCCTGAAACATGAAAAACAGGCTTGGTGCTTAACAGGTTAAGACCTATACAATAAATAAAACAATATATAGGTAAATAATAAAGACTAAAAGAACATTTAACCTGTTAAGCCCCAAAGCCCCCGTCGGCGGGTCTTTTTTTTTTTTTTTTTTTTTTTTATAAAAAAAAAAAATTATTTGGATGGAATGAATACCTATGGTGATAATTCAATGTAATACATCATTTTTATAGTCTGGTACCTGAAAAAGGTCAAATGGCACTGATGGAACCAGATGTCCCCAAATGTGCCGAAAGCTTATTCCGCCTGGAACTTTTTTTTGCTAAACCTCTCTAAAAAGGTCAAATTTAACTTGTTTTGCCTCAATCTTGATACAGGGTACTTATTATATGTTATAGTTTGGATTCCTAAAGCGTTTAGTCTACCATCCCATCATTCAAGGGTGGTTTTCACTATAAGTAATGTTTTTTCTTTAGGCGGAGGTAAGAATTTACCTTTTTTTACTATGTTCCATCTGAATTTACTCTGACTGAGAAAAATCTATATTGATTCTGACACTTCTACATCCAACTCACAGATGTAACCTTGCTTTGATAAAAGAAATTATTCATATAACCCTTTTAGAAGTGAAGTTGTAGTCATTTGTTTTGGGCATGTCATTTTCGAGCCTGAAACCTGAAAAACAGGCTCGGGGCTTAACAGGTTAAAGAACATCAGTGTTTGACATCAAAGCTCCAGCTCTCCCCGTGCCTCCTTTGAGTCTGTGACTCCTCCTGCATTGCTACGCAGAAGTTTCCCCCCACAAGGTTCACAAATTAAATTAAAATGCATATTAGCAGTATATTGGCTCTTTATTAGTCATTATAAAACACTTATTAATGCCTTATTCTAGATCCCATACCTCACCAACAGGTGCAGTATCTGGGGATGGTGCTCGATGCAGGCAGGCTACGCGCCACCCTGTCAGAGAGCAGACAGGCATCCCTGCTTCGGGCAGTTTGCAGATTGCGACAGGGGGCAATGGGGACAGCTTTGACCATCATGCAGCCTCTGGGTCTCATGGCGGCTGCTCACTTTGTGGTGCCACTGGGGTTGCTGCATATGCGCCGCCTGCAGAGGTGGTTTGCCGGCCTTCGTTTAGATCCCAAGAGGCACAAACGACGTCTGGTGACCATCCCCCTCCTCAGTGGGGGGCAACCTCCGATACTGGGGGTCTCCAGAGCATCTCCAGAGGGGAACTTAACTGGGGTGAGTGACCTCCTACATTACGGTGTTCACAGATGCATCTGTGACAGGATGGACGGGGACCTGCCTAGAGAGAGCTATAGGTGGTTGCTGGTCTCTGACAGAGATGCGGCACAGCAACCTTCTAGAGCTACGGGCAGTAGTGTTGGTCCTCCTGCATTTCAAACCCTTAATACAGGGCAAACATGTGCTGATGAGGAGCGACAACCACACCACAGTGGCGTACATCAACAAGCAGGGCGGAGTCCGCTCCGCCGCCTTGTTGACCACAGCGGAGAAACTGTGGTTGTGGGCTTCAGAGATTGTGTTGTCTCTGAGCGCCCTCCACATCCCGGGACTGGAGAACAGGGGGGCCGACCTCATGTCAAGAGGCGGGCCCCTGCCAGGCGAGTGGGTGCTTCACCCGGAGGCGGTGAAGCAGATCTGGGCCCAGTTCGGGAGAGCGGAGGTGGACCTGTTCGCCAGCCGGCGCAACAGCCAATGTACCCTGTGGTTTTCCATGAAAGCTGCTCTACGCCTTTCCAGCGATGGTGTGAGGAGCGGAGTCTAGAGCCCCTATCTTGTACGTTGTGCTCTATTCTGTCCTACTTACAGTTACTGGTGGACAGGGGGCTTGCTCATTCCACAGTTAAAGTGTATGCAGCAGCCATTTCGTCCTGCCATGAGGGATTTGGCGGCAGGTCAGCCTTCAGTCAGCCGCTTATGTCGCGGTTTTTGCAGGGGGTCCGGAGGCAGTCCGGAGGCAGTGCGCAGTAGTGCACGCCTCCGCCCCACAGTGGGACCTGCCGTTGGTGCTCGAGGCTCTGGTCACAGAACCATTTGAGCCTCTGGAGCTCTCAACCCTGAAAGCACTGTCATGGAAAACAGCGTTGCTACTTGCCTTGACTTCAGCCAAGTGAGTGTCCGAGCTGACCGCTCTGTCGGTGCACCCAAGTTGCTTGTTGATCCGGGGTGAACGTAGTGGGGCGACACTCAGACCGAACCCCTCCTTTGGTCCCAAGAGCCTAAGGAGTTCATTCAGGTCAAGGGCTATTCAGTTAGGTGGCTTTAATCTTCTACCCCATATTGGGGCCAGGGAGGCTAAATTGTCGTAAAGCGGACAGGCGTCGTCACAACAATAGCTGGGGATTGTGGGTAGTGTAGTCTCTTTGGCGCTCCACATTTCAGAGAAAACAAGTTGTTTCTCAGAATTGAAGGGGAAAAACACAAAAGCATTGTACACAATTTAAACCTATCAATGTCGTTTAATTAACAAAGATAATCTGGTGTTTTTGAGTTGATGAGTAGTGGAGATATCACTGTCAAATCAATCGACAGTAAGGAGAATAGTTAGTTCCGGGTGTAAAATTCTCCGTCATCCAATGGGAATGGACGCTCACATTGCCTTTAAGGGCCGCCGACAAGGACCGATGCGGTGCTTCCATGAGCGTCAAATACCGCCGCCGATGGGAATACATTGCAATCAGTTGAAAGCTCTTTGCGTCCGTTTATGAAGCTGAAGGAGCCTCGGCGCGTCCCAACTGCACGCGACGGGACCCTGACCAAGCGTCGCTCCTGGACGTTTAGGGAGTGAGAGTGTGTTGGTGTAGAACTGGCTTCGTAGTACAGGCTAGTGATCGATCAGGCTAAGCTAACCTGTAGCTGCTCCCTAAACTCACAACAACTTCATACAGACATAAATAAAGCAGCTGTATTCGCCATACAGGAAACACACATTTAAAACGGTTTTGCCTGCTGTTTTTGTGTACACAAGCATTCATTAATGGTTTGGAAAGTGGCGCTGTACCTTAATAATATAAAAGATTGTATTTGCTTGCATTTCCTGTTCGGAAAGTGGCAATGTACTGAGAGCGTACATGAAACGCTACGTCATGAATGCAATAAATCATACCCTCGTGGGGCGCGCTCATGTGATTGGCTTAGAATTGAGGAGACATCTGATTTGCTATAGATAGAAATAATTATCGAATCGGGTGACCGTCAGGGGAGTCTCAAAAGACCCACACACGAATGCAAAGCGATCCATGCACAGAAAGAGGGTTGTGTTTGCAGGTGCAGCGGTTTTAAACGGAAAACAAATGTGTGTGGATCAAAAATACATATATCAAACTTTTTTCTGTATTTTGATTTTATTTACATGTATATGAAACGGAACACATTGGTGTGTGCATTGAAAAACACAAGTGTGACTCCTTTTGCGGGTCATGAAATACAAGAGTGAATCCTTCTGTGTGCATGTGTGTATTATGAGACTGTTCTGAGCCCATAGATAACTGTTACAGGAGGTGTATTTTGTAAATTGTGTAATTTTTGTATTTATGCATGCTTCTTGGTTAATATTAAGCTGTCTTTGGCTCTTTTCTTGCTGTAACAAATGCAAATTTCCCCTCTGGGACGAATAAAGGTATTCCGATTCTGATTCTGATGCCGATAGGTTGAGTTAAGTTAAGATGGATTATTTTTCAATCGCTTCACATCGCTTTTTTTCAAATGTCTTATTATTAAACAATTATTCAAGTCCCATTGAGAATGGAAAACGTATCATCCAATGGAACCCTGGTCAAGACATGGGCAACTGTGTTTCCTAACAAACTAGCCTACATGCAAAACAAACACACTGCTTTCACAATGACACCCACATAAACTTTAAAACAAACATGCAGTATCAGCTATATGCAAATGACGAAAAGGGGAACAGACCAAAGATGGACTGATGAATTCATTGGAAGAGTCAGCAGAAGGTCAATGAAGGCCACAGAACTTTGAATATTTATATGTGATCTTTCCCTTTGCCTTCCTTTCCTTCTTTTGCCATTCGTGCTTCAGTGTAATGTGGCTCTTGAAGTTGTGTTGGGACAATACTGAATGTACTTTTCCAATATCAGAGTAACATGATAACAAAGGCCCTACGTAGCTGTGTACATGACAGGATGTATGATTACCTAGAAGAGCGTCAGGACTGTTTTAGGCATATGATAGCTATGTGATTAACATGATGATTCAGCCTCTATGGAGATAGACATATGACTGTCATGTGTTTTGCTTATGTGGGCCTTAGCTAATCTGATTTAAGCATAGAATACTGCTTTGAACCGGTATACATGTATCTTGTGACTGTGTAACTCCCTCTCTTGTATATAAAGCATCTGAAGGACACTGTTCAGGAACTAGTTGTACCAAATGCTCTGTATGTGATGACTACTTCCATTCTTGCAAGGATAATAAATACATGTATCCTGATATTGAAGCTCAAGCTGGTGACGAGTGATATTTTTCCAACAAGTTTCATTGATGACCTTTTTGACCACACAGGTTGCGGTTGAATTTCCAAAAATTCAGGTCCTATCGTCTTTTCCAAACCACTATTGCTTAACTTCTGAGTTAAACATCATAGGGTTAAGAGAAAATGCAAAGGAGAATACATCAGGACTCAGGAAAAAGACAACTGCGGTGCGAACTGAATCTGACTGCATTTACATTAGGATGTTAATGATTGGCCAGCGGATGTTATTGATGTGCGTCTGCCATGAGGAAACAGTAGATTACTAAAAGTGTATGTAGATACTTTGCTCTTTGTGGTGATGATTTATAAACATGAACAACAGTGAACAACATTATTACATTCAAATATATACAACATTTTCTCCTTTCATTTCGAAAAGGGTGGTCGAGTGTATGCTAAACTAAAGGAGATTATAAAGGAAGCACTGAAGCTCTTTTCCTATCATCTAGACTTCTGATCAGCTCTTATCACGTCTGACACTGAGGAACTTCTGAGTCATTTCACTCCGTTAGGAACCTTCCCAAGACGCCAGGAAGTGTGTCGGCCGTTGAAGGACATTTTCGTGGTGGCTGTATTGCCAAACAGTTGTAATTTGGTTTTCCTGCTGTGTATCACCAGTCCTACGCCGGTATCACTCTATTTGTCTTTTCTTGTAAATGCATGTGCAAATGTAAGTAAATAAGCCTGATATAAAAGGTTCCATATCCACTTTGCATTAAGTCGAAAGTGCAGCTGACTAACGCATAGAGTTAGTTAATGTTTGACCTAATATTTAATATAAACAGCTGCACATCTACAGTCTCAGTCCAAAAGAGAAGAACAGGGAAGAGGCAAGGATGGAAAAAGTTCTTCAGATCATCATCGCTCTTTCAGGCAAGAGTTTTATATATTTTTATTTAAAATACTGCATGTTATCCCATTAGCAATGTTTAGTACTTTGTATTGTGGTTTCCCTCTGACAATTACTTAAGTTGTTTAGTTTACAGTTTCACTTGAATGTAAATTGGAGAAGTCGGTTCAGTAATTGATATTGAATCTAATCAAAGTGTCTGTGTCTCTACAGGGCTGAGCGCTGTCTCCTCACATGCTGAACGTCAGTACCATTTTGTTTATGAAGCAAAGACCATGTCTGAAGCACAGAGATACTGCAGAGAGAAACACACAGACCTGGCCACTGTAGACAGCATGGAGGTTGTGGAGCTCCTGAACAACATGGCAGGCCAATACAAACAAGTGAGGTCACTTTTCTCTGTCTTTCAATTCAAATGAATTACATTTATTTTCGAGTCAAATTTAAAAAGGAGAGATTATTACAGAAAGCTAAACCTGTTTTAAAGTCCTATGTGAACCTGAGTATTAAATGTTTTAAGCCAAAGCTATAGCATAAAACCCTGTAATAAAGTTGAAGAGGTTCAGAGTAACAAGGCTGTAAATGAATGTTGACTTGAGGGGATTCCCATCAGATCACCATGTACCAAGGCTGGTCTCATAAAGGCACAACAAACCTTCTCTTTATTAAACATACACATTTTCTTCAGCAGCAGCTTTAAAAGCTTCAACAGGATGTAATAATTATAACAATTTCTTGCTTTCAGTCAGCCTGGATAGGGCTGCACGATGACTGGGACACCTGGAAGTGGTCGATGTCAGACCCAAGCTTCTACGGACCGGGGGAGACGGAGTTCAGACCATGGGGGCCTGGAGAACCAAGCAACAAGCACAATGAACAATGCACATATTTTGATTATGATGGAAGATGGCATGATTTTGATTGTAATGACCGAACCTGGGCGGTCTGCTTTGATGTCACAGGTAAGAATATAAACTTAAAATGAATATTACACATTTAAAATCATATTTTAAGCTTCTGAAATACAATGCATTGGTCTTTATCTAACTAGCGGTTCCCAACCTTTTTTCTTTGTGACTTTTTTTCTTTTGTTAGCAGTTCCACTAAAGACGTTTCCCTTTTCACTCAAATTCTCACATGGTTTCATTTAAATGATAACGTCAAAGGAAGTTATGTATATACCATTTTTTGCAACCTTGTTTCAGAATTGTAGGTACGTTTTACATCTTATACATCTGTGCTAAACAGAATAAGAACAATATAGAATCAATACAATTTGAATGAAGCTTTAACCTGTAACACAGTATATTCACATTGTTGTACTCCTGCTTTTACTAAGATATCTGAATACTTCTTCCATCACTGATACTACTAAAGTTTCTTGCCAACATTCATCTGTTGAAAAACCCCAGAACTACAAATTACAAAGTCCAAATGTGTGGGATTTAAATGTAATATTTTATATTATAAAGGCATCAATACCACCAGAGATGTGGCATTGATGTCAGGCTGTATGTTGTGGTGCCTCTACTCAGCTTCTCTGTGGTCCATTTTTAGGGCCGAATGCAACATTTGTCCTCATCAACAGCCTAATGACATGGACTCAGGCCCAGAGCTACTGCAGAGAACACCACACAGACCTGGCCAGTGTGAGAAACCAGACAGAGCACCAGCAGATATTTGAACTGTTCCCTGGAGGTAATCCTTATTGGATCGGCCTTTACAGAGACTCCTGGAAGTGGTCCGATGGAAGTTTCTACTCCTTTAGGTACTGGGCAAATATACCTGTCTACAGAGGTCTCAAAGCTTGTGTGGCTGCAGATTTCGACAACTTTGGAAAATGGGAGGACTTGGACTGTGGAGTGAAGAAACCATTCATTTGCTACGGACGTGAGTACAATTCACAGCTATGTCAAAGCAAGTGATGATATTGAGTCTGTTGAAAAAGAAGACACCATAAATGTTGTGACTGATGAAGTTTGTTTGTGTTTTTAGCTGTGCCTGTTTCAATGAAAGTGATAAAGGTGAGCGTGGAGAAACCAAACGGTGTGGATCTGAACGACCCCGCTTTTCTGGATGCGATGTTGGTGGAGGTAAATCATGTTTTCTACTTTTATGCAAAAACATCAATCTCCAGAAAGGAAATTCACATGACATTAGAACAAGAGACGAAAGAGGTAGGAAACAAATAAATAACTATTAAAAAATAATGAATTCAACGAAAGAAAATGTAGTAAATGAATTTCAATACGAATGAAATGGACCAAGATGAACATGAATGAAATTCTATATCCATTATACATTCAATACTTTGGCCACAAATAACAGGACCCAAGCATTTAGTAAGAAGACGTGTAAATATGTGCAGAAGTAAATAGCAGAAACTTAGCCACATGCCACCAAATGCATTAGGAAAATGTACAAATACTATTCCATAACCTGAGGTAAGCCTTTACACTGGAAGAAATAAGGGGAACAACTACCATTTCAGATGAGTGAACTAAAGATAAATCATCTGTTTTCATTGGAACGATAATGATAATGAGTTTTTGTGTCTCAGGCGAAAAAGAACCTAAGGGCCCAGGGATTGGACGACAACGTCCAACTGGCCTGGAGGAAGCAGCCGGATGGACAAGTCTTCCAGAAGGAGGAGGAGAAGAAGAGGGATGAGCTCTAAAGCTGAATTGCTGTGTGTCGGCTTTTATCAGAGAAAAGTGTGTTTCTTTCCTCAAAGTCCTCGTGTTACAGAATACAGCTGCAACAATGATCTGAATAATCTATCAGTAGCGAGATAAGATAAGAGTTGTAATGTTTTCTCTTGTTATATATGGTTTTGAGGTTAATATGTTTGGGGTTTTAACTGTTCATGTATCTGCTTGACCTGCGAAAAACTGGATTTATTTCCTATTTTGTGACTTTTTACATATTTTTTCAGATAAAATATAATAAGACATTTTAAAATAATATGAGATTTAATAGAGGGCAATTCCAGGAAATCTTATTACCAATTAACATGATGACCTCTAATGCATCTTTAAAATCATTTTCATTAAAAGAAATGTAATTCTTCATTTGAAACTTATATTTGATCCTAAAAACGTGTTTTTTAACTCACTGTTATTAATATCTTCAAATGAGTTAAACATTGTGTTTATTGCTCCTTTTCTTTAGGGATGCAAACTTTAAGATATGTTCCTAAAATTGGTGAATCAGCTTCCAGAATATGAAGATGTAATGCTTTTCTTTGTGCTTTGTGGTCATAAACTGAATCTCTTCAGGTTTTAATTCCCTCTGGCTGTGGGATATATAACAGGCATTTTACTCTTTTGTGTGACATTTGATAGATTAGATATTATTAGATTATAAATTAAGATATTAAATAAAAATGATTACCTTTAACGTTTATACAAATTAAATATCAGTTTTCGTTGCATTGCAACCACAAAAAATGTAATGTAATGCGAGAATATCTTCAAATAATCTAAATAGAAAATAATTAATTGTATTATTTTCATCCTTATTAAGGATATAAACTTGAAGCAAATTTCCTTAAATTATCTATAACCGTTTTACGTTACTCAAACATCCTTCTGGTAACAATGCTGAATATTGGCTGGTTCCAGCTTCTTAACTATTATTATAAGATTTGATGTTGTTTTTTGTCATGTATCTTCATGAAAATAATATATTGTTTAAAAAAATAATCACTATGAAGAATAAACTATATCCAATAAAGAGATGTTATTTCTTTGAATGATTTATTCAGTTATTTCTCACATGTTGGATTATTGGTTGGCATTGGTTATTGGCCAGAATGGTAATTTCCCTGATTTTAGACCATTTATGGCCTACTGATTCTCAATATAGATATGTATATATATATTTGTTCTCCATTATTCAAGAAAATATATATTTACATCAAACATTATATACACACAAAACCTTGACATCAGGGGTACATAGGTACAGACACAGTGAAAATAAATGAACAAATATATATACTGTATAAAGAAATACATTTAAAGAACAAATATTGATAGATCATATATAATATAATTTATTAAATTCACATTTTTATAAACTTTAAAAGTTTATAAAAAATGTCCTTATCCAGAAGTAGTATCGTCTGTCCCAGCGCCGTATAGAGAGAGAGTTGCGTCATCTCCGTTCACTCCAATGGACCATTTTTTTTACAGCAATGGCGGATTGTGGAGCCTCTCAATAGTTCCCGGAAGTTAACGGCAAAGACTAGCAGCGCAGTAGAGTTGCAGCAGAATAGACCGTTTGTGATGGACTTTTAAAGGTAAGACATTTTAAGACTTATATTTCGGATATTATCAGCACATCTGAAACAAATTAACATGTGAATTAAAGCATGGTAGTGGATTATCCCCCGCTAAATTAGTAGATTTAGGGAACGATAGATTAGGCTAGGATACCGGATAAAGTTAGCAGCACACGTTAACCATGATCAGCCTTTTAATTGTACATTCCGTTCTCTTAATGTCATTTCGTCCAACGTTGTGGAATTAGAGAAAAGGGGCTTCTAAATGTGATTTTATGCGGGGTGGAGGGAGTTAAATATTAGTTAAATATAACATTAGTGCGTGTGATTGTAGTGTGTGTGTGTGTGTGTGTGTGTGTGTGTGTCTGTGTGTGTGTGTGTGTGTGTGTGTGTGTGTGTGTGTGTGTGTGTGTGTGTGTGTTACTATACTTGTGGGGACCTACATTTGTTCACACAGTCACATGTGGGGACTCGCCTCCCTTATGGGGACAAAATGGAGGTCCCCATAAGGGAATCATTAATTTTAGGGTGAAGAATTGGTTAGGGTAAGGGTTTTGGGGAACGCCAACGGAGCAGCGCTTGGTGCACGGGCTCTCGGGTCAATATTTTGTGTTTAAAAACCTATTTATCTATTTAAAAACTCCTGTAGTAAAACCAAAAGTTTATAAAAGCCCTGTTTGGTCTGGGTTAAAAATGTTTTAAAAAAGGGATAAAAGAGAGCAGCGGCTGCAGCACAGAGCGTATGCGGCGGGGTTAAAACCTGTACTCCTGCCCCCTCGGAGGGGGTCTCCCCCGGTGGAGTGTCCAAGGCTGCGTCCCACAGCATTTGGTAAAAGACCTGGTAAGTGGGTTAAAAAACATCTGGCTAAAAGGACCAAGGTTGACTTTGTTTAAAATCGGCACGCAGGTAAAATTAGTGTTAAAATGTTTTAAAATAAATACATAAAAGTGCTTTTTAAAGTAAGTGCTGGTAATAAAAATCACATCAACCCAAATGTTAAAATATATATAATATATAAAACAAATATGTCAAATATAAAATATAAAATATAAAATACACACGGGTTAGTAGGCACACAGGGAGGGGAAATATCTTAAAGTCAACCAAGTGTCCCTAAAAGTGTTTAAAACCCAGGCCGAGGTCTAGAGAGGTGGTGCAGGTGAGGCATGGGACACGCCTCGGATGATGTTTAAAAATACTTTATTAAGGGGTTATTTCAGGGTGTTTCCCTGCGGGAGGCTCCAGCCATATAAAATGGTAGTAATAATAATAATAATAATAAAACAAAGAAAACCATGCATTTAAAGGTTCATAAAGGAGTCCAGATGAGGAGGATTTGTAAAAATAATGATAGGAAATATGTATAACAAATTAATAATACACAGATAAATACTACAATATAAATAAATAATACATTGATAAATAAATAATTAGATAGTTAATTTAAAAAGCAATACCCTTAGGTAATGTATATAAAATATAAAATAGGGTGGAACTTCTGGTTTGCCATCACCGCAGAGAGGGGGTCTGAAAACATCCGGAGGGGAGAAGCACACGTCGGGAGGACAGGAGGGACCTGTTAAGTTGCAAGTCTTAAAAAAGGTAAGTATCTTTTTTAAAAAAAATAATAATAATGTGTAAAAGAGATTTAAAAACCATCTGATAAAAAGGAGGCGGACCCATCACTGATATTTTTCATTGAGGCCTGTAGGGTCTATCGTTTTGAGGCGATTAATCCACCTCCTCTCCGCTGCCCGTCTCTGTGGTCCAGCTCCCGCTGCTCTCCAAGCCCAAAGACTGGAGGTTCTCTGGGTTATGGAGTTTAAAATGAAGGTAGAGAACGCTCGTACCGTAACCGCTATTTATTCTATATAAGTGTTGTTTTATCCTGAGGCTGATCTCATGCCGCGTCTCCCCCACATAGAGCTTGTGGCAGGCCCTGCACCTGACGGCATAAACCGCATTCTTGGTTGTAGGTTGCAGGGCCCGCCCGAGGTTAGTTCCGAGCTTTGAGAAGGGTAAGGTTAAGGGTAAGGGTTAGGGTTAGGCATGTGTTGGTTATGGTTAAGGTTAGGATAAGTCTCCAGGAAATGCATGTAAGTCAATGTAATGTCCCCTGAAGTGATGTATACATGGTATGTGTGTGTGTGTGTGTGTGTGTGTGTGTGTGTGTGTGTGTGTGTGTGTGTGTGTGTGTGTGTGTGTGTGTGTGTGTGTGTGTGTGTGTGTGTGTGTGTGTGTGTGTGTGTGGTTTTATTTCTTGAATGTTTAGAAAGTAGGGGAACGTTTAAACTTTGTAGAAAAATAGCTGTATCAAGTTTTTTTAAACAGATCCCCAAATGGTCTTTTCAGCTGTGTGGTTATTATTTGCCTAATATGCAAAGGATTGTTGCCTCTGACCAATTTGCATGGAGCCAGAGGACGCATCAGACTTCATGATGCATCATCATGAAGTCTGATGCTTATATTCAAATAGCTGATAATATGAAACACTATCCGCGTTAAACACTTGCAATCTGAAGTCACACCATAAACCAAACAAAGATGGACGTAGTTGTGATGCTGATCATGGCTGCTGCAGGCAAGTGTTTTATGTATTTGGATATATTTTTATTGTTTTATACCTGTACAAGTTTCACGCCATGTGGTTGAAAAATGATATTACATTTGATGTGTACAGATGACTGCCATGAGAGAATTAGCTGTAGAGGAAATTTTTGAGACTAGATACACTGTTTGAATAAGTGTATTGTAGGCTAGACATTTGTCATAATGTGTTTATTAAGGTAATCACAATTTAAATGAAAACTCAAGTTATAAATGAATGTCTGTGTCTCTACAGGGCTGAGCGCTGTCTCCTCACATGCTGAACGTCAGTATAATTTTGTTTCTGAAGCAAAGACCATGTCTGAAGCACAGAGACACTGCAGAGAGAAACACACAGGCCTGGCCACTGTAGACAGCATGGAGGTTGTGAAGCTCCTGAACAAAATGGCAGGCCAATACAACCAAGTGAGGTCACTTTTCTCTTTCTTTAAATTCAAATGAATTACATTTCTTTTAGAGTCAAATTTAAAATGGACAGATTATTACAGAAAGCTGAAAACAGAGTTGTAAAAATTATTAAACCCAAGCCAGCATAAAATACTGAAATAAAGTTGAAGAGGTTCAGAGTAACAAGGCTGTAAATGAATGTTGACTTGAGGGGATTCCCATTAGATCACCATGTACCAAGGCTGGTCTCATGAAGGCAAAACATGTCTCTTTAATAAACACATACATTTTCTTGAGCAGCTTTAAAAGCTAGATCAGGGTGTTCGTTTTTAAACACATTTAATGTTGCTTTCAGTCAGCCTGGAAAGGGCTGTATGAGGACGTGGACACCTGGAGGTGGTCACTGTCAGACCCAAGCTTCTACAAACCGGGGGAGATGGAGTTCAGACGATGGGGGTCTGGACAACCAGGCAACACTGTGACAGAACGATGCTCAATGATTTGTTCTCCTCATGGACTATAATAATAATAATAATAATGGGTTCCATTTATAAAGCACTTCATATTTGATTTCAAATCCCGAAGTGCTACAAGCAGTGAGCATGAACAGTATAAATAAACATTACACAACACGGTAAAATTAATAACAAGCAATAACATTTTTTTTTTTTAAATAAAAGGGTGGTAAAAAGGTCTAGGCAAAGGCTCTTTTGAAGAGATGGGTTTTGAGGCCTTTTTTAAAAGCCTCCACGGTCTGTGGTGCTCTCATGTGGTCGGGGAGAGCATTCCACAGACTGGGAGCAGCCGAGCAGAAGGCCCGGTCTCCCATAGTACGGAGCTTAGTCCTGGGGGGTTTGAGCAAGTTGGAGTTGCTGGAGCAGGTGGTCCGCAAGGAGGTATGGGTGGTGAGGAGTTCCTTGAGGTAGGGAGGGGCAGTTCCATGGACACAATGGTGGGTGAGGACGGAGACCTTGAATTAGATCCTCAGTTCCACGGGGAGCCAGTGTAGTGCTTTAAGGATGGGGGTGATGTGATCATATTTGCGCACCCTCATCAGGATGGGATGATGTTGTTTGTGACAACCGCTACTGCGCAGTCTGCTGTGAGGTCAAAGGTAAGAATATTAATTTCAGATTAATTTGAAGCTTCTGAAATTATATTATTATTATTCTATATCTGACAAATGGTTCCCAAACTTTTTTATATCTGAACTCTTACTTATATTTAAATTCATGTGGAGAGACCGTTTAAAAACACTTTCAGATTATAATATCATACATGTTTATTTAATACATGTGTTCATTTATTGGTGTAATTCCTTATGTCTCGATGATTTCAATGTTATATTTTATATTATAAAGGCATCAATACCACCACAGATGTGTGATTGATGTCAGGCTGTATGTCGTGGTGCCTCTACTCAGCACTTCTCTGGGGTCCATTTTCAGGACCGAATGTGAGATTTCTCTCCACTGATGGTGTAATGACATGGACTGAGGCCCAGAGCTACTGCAGAGAACACCACACAGACCTGGCCAGTGTCAGAAACCCGGCGGAGGAGGAGCAGATTGTTGAGCTGTTACCTGGAGGGATATATTGGATCGGCCTTTACAGAGACTCCTGGAAGTGGTCCGATGGAAGTTTCTCCTCCTTCAGGTACTGGGCAGAAAATGAACCTAAACACAGAGCTTTTAAGGTTTGTGTGGCTGAAACCATTCATTTGCTACGGACGTGAGTAACACGAAGATTCACTGTTAAATTCCATAATTCCGTCAAATAAGCTATAAAGAAAACAAAATAATTGTACATATAATTCATTTTCACATTGTTAGGGATGCTAAATTAGGGTATTGGCTTCCATGACATGAGGATTTGATGCTTTACTTCATATATTGTCATAAAAGTAATATGTTTTGGGATCAGACCAAGTTTTGTTCCTGTAATATGTAAGAATGTCTTCCAATGATTTCATAAAACACAATTATGCCGTCACCCAAATGGGGATGAAAACTTGAAGCAATTTCCCTAAAGATATGTATGACTATTTAAATTACTGTAACAACTTCTAGGGGAAAATATTAATTATTGATTTTTTAATATTTCTAAATATTATGATTTGATTATCCTTTTTTTGTCATATATGATAATATATATATATATATATATATATATGTAATTAATTAATATTTTGCTGTTTTCAAAATAGAAATGTCCTCATGAAAAGCACTTTGGGATGCACCTTGCATGAAAGGTTCCATACAAATAAAGTAACATAGAGTAGTCACAACACTCCTGAAGTTAGCGAACAGATCTTCAAACAAAACCCTTTTTATTTCTGTATTGGAGAACTGAGAAACGGCTCTGGTGTCCTTGTGTTCTTCCTGCCCTGCCCTGCTGTGTCTTGTGTTTGAGATTAGTTTTGCATGCTCATACCATCCTTACAGTGTTAAAGTCTAACCAAAAGTAAAGCTGTTTTACTGTCAAACTTCTTTATAGTAAAGTACTGTTAACAGTTAATTGTGAATACAAAATGAATTATTACAGGGTGATACAAATTATATCATAACGTATAGACTTATGGAGCAAGTATTGATTACCTTTCATTTTGATACTTTGAGTACTTGTTCCTGATTATAATGACAATATGCATGTATTTTACTTGTAATGTGGTATTTGGACAGTGTTGATCTCATCCAAAGAGAACATACGTATTGTTCCAGGTTTAACCTCTGGGTTGTTTTATTGTGCTGCTTTGACCTTTCTTACTTTATGCAAACAGAGTGATTTGAATGTTATATCAAAGCAAAATCAGCATACCCAAATGAACACTCTCAGATCTGATTTCAACACTTTGTGTCAATGGGTCCACACCACATAGTGTACATTTAACCCTTTTTGCAGAGTAGGTACCTTAACCCCAATTTATTGTAATTTTTAACTCTATTTGGAGATCAAATTAAAATGATATTTGTTCGGTTTTTTTCAACACAAGATAGTTGTTAACCACTGTCACTCCCATATTTACACTATAATGTGTAAACAGACGTGGGAAGTAACTAAGTACGTTTGCTCAAGTACTGTACTTAAGATATAATACCTTTGATAACTTTGATAACACTTTAATGCATCAATAATTATAATCAAAACATATAATATATATTTTTCTGAAATGGGCCAATCTGCAAATGAGTACTTTTACTTTTGGTACTTTAAGTATTTTCTGATGCCAATACTTTTCTACTTTTACTTGAGTAACATTTTGATTCTGGCCTACATAAAAACTGCCAAATGATTAAACTCTTGTCAAACCTGCTGGGCTTTCATTTTTGGCAGATTCAACTTTACCTGTACCTATCGTTCCGATTCTAGAAACCTACAAACCTGACGCCCTGTCCCGGCAGTTTGCAGGGGATCATGACTCCACAGTTCCTGACACCATAATTCCCGCTACCAGGGTGGTGGGCGCTGTGACGTGGGAGATTGAGAGCTCACTGAGGAACACATAGAAAGACCAGCCAGATCCAGGTAACAGTCCGGATAACCGTTGTACCTGACCGCTCACAAGTTCTCCCATTCACCCACTCTTCCCGCTTTGCCTTCCACCCAGGTATCAATCGGACCCTATCCCTCCTGAAACGTCACTTCTAGTGGACTTCCATGGAGGCAGACTCTCTAGTTTTCATGCTCTGTCTGCGCCTGTAGCAAGTCTTCACACCAGGCTCCCATCGGTCGTGACACATCGCCAACTGCCAACGGTTTCCGCTACCCTTTCTTCATCATCTGCCTGAGTATATACAACAATAAATATGTTGAACTTTACTCCCTCTGCGGGACATTCGGGACAAGCTCTCCCAGCTGCACCGGATGTTTTTCCTGCAGCAGCTGAAGAAATTCTACCTGCCAAAGTCGATGATGGTTTCTACACCACCATCATCGAGTCCATCCTCACCTCCTCCATCACCATCTGGTACGCTGCAGCTACAGCTAAGGACAAAGGAAGGTTTCAGCATATCATCCACTCTGCAGACACAAACTGTTTACCCCTCTCCCCTCTGGAGGAGGCTGCGCTCCATCAGGACCAAAACCTCTCGCAACCTGAACAGTTTCCTCCCCTCTGCTACCGGTCTCATCAACAAGGACCGGGACCCCCACGGACACTGACTTCTACCCACCCCATAAAAAACATTATGTATTACATTAAGTCACATCGTGCGAATCCTACAAATGTGGTGCCCATTTCTTCTCCACACTACCTCTTGTATATCAGCACAGCTCTCCACTTTGGATATAGTACATAGTATTTTTCATGTTTTATTACATTTGACTGTACCCAGTTTCTTAGAGAATTATATTTTCATAAAAGTTTTTTTAAATAGCTGTTATAACAGTTCTATTTTTATTTTTATTTTGTTCACGTACATATTCTTCTTTCTTCGTCTTTGTATGCACCACATAAACCAAAGCAAATTCCTCATATGTGTAAACCTACTTCAGAATTCTGATTCTGATTCTCAAGTCCATTTCTGCGACTGGGTCCTGTATTTAACATAACCCGAACAATTTGCCTATGCAAACATCTGTTGCGTCTGACCTTGCATGAAGTTAGATGACAATAGCTTACTCAAAGACATTCATGAGAAACACTATGAGCTGTAACAACAGTTGCAGTCAGAGAGCAAACAACGATGGACGTAGTTCTGCTGCTGATCATGGCAGCTGCAGGCAAGTGTTTTATATATTTGGATATCTTTTTATGTCTTTATTATTTATTTCATGTAAACCTGAGGGGTGGGGAGATAAATAACTAGAGAAGACATTTCTGATTCTATTTGACAATTACTTGTTTTGCATTCTTAACACCTTTTATATTGTTTGAAAGGTACTTGCTTAAAAACAACTAAATGAAGTTCAGCTGAAAGCTACATATTTCACTGTGAATTGTTTGAAGTAGAAGTCAAAATGTATAATGATGCGCCATATTACAGTAAAGTGTGATTCAAAAAGTCAAGTTATAGCCTAAATGAATGTGTGTGTCTCTACAGGGCTGAGCGCTGTCTCCTCACATGCTGAACGTCAGTACCATTTTGTTTCTGAAGCAAAGACCATGTCTGAAGCACAGAGATACTGCAGAGAGAAACACACAGACCTGGCCACTGTAGACAGCATGGAGGTTGTGGAGCTCCTGAACAACATGGCAGGCCAATTCAAACAAGTGAGGTCACTTTTCTCTGTCTTTCGATTCAAATGAATTACATTTCTTTTAAAGTCAAATTTAAAAAGGAGAGATTATTACAGAAAGCTAAACCTGTTTTAAAGTCCTATGGGAACCTGAGTATTAAACCAGAGTTGAAAATGTTTTAAGCCAAAGCTATAGCATAAAACCCTGTAATAAAGTGGAAGAGGTTCAGAGTAACAAGGCTGTAAATGAATGTTGACTTGAGGGGATTCCCATCAGATCACCATGTACCAAGGCTGGTCTCATAAAGGCACAACAAACCTTCTCTTTATTAAACATACACATTAAGCAGCAGCTTTAAAAGCTTCAACAGGATGTCATAATTATAACAATTTCTTTCTTTCAGTCAGCCTGGATAGGGCTGTACGAGGACCGGGACACCTGGAGGTGGTCGATGTCAGACCCAAGCTTCTACGGACCGGGGGAGATCGAGTTCAGAGGATGGGGGACTGGAGAACCAACCAACGGGCACGATGAACAATGCACAATATTTTATTCTGATGGAAGATGGAATGATTATTATTGTAATGGCGCCTTCAGTGTGGTCTGCTTTGATGTCACAGGTAAGAATATCAACTTAAAATTAATATTACACATTTAAAATCATATTTTAAGCTTCTGAAATACAATGCATTGGTCTTTATCTAACTAGCGGTTCCCAACCTTTTTTCTTTGTGACTTTTTTTCTTTTGTTAGCAGTTCCACTAAAGACATTTCCCTTTTCACAAAAGTTCTCACATGGTTTCATTTACATTTTAACATAAAAGGAAATTATGTATATACCATTTTTTGCAAACTTGTTTTATAATTGAAGGTACGTTTTACATCTTATACATCTGTGCTAAACAGAATAAGAGCAATATAGAATCAATATAATTTGAATGAAGCTTTAACCTGTAACAGAGTATATTCACATTGTTGTACTCCTGCTTTTACTCAAATATCTGAATATTCCACCACTGATACTACTAAAGTTTCTTGCCAACATTCATGTGTTGAAAAACCCCAGAACTACAAATTACAAAGTACACATTTGTGGGATTTAAATGTAATATTTTATATTATAAAGGCATCAATACCACCAGAGATGTGGCATTGATGTCAGGCTGTATGTCGTGGTGCCTCTACTCAGCTTCTCTGTGGTCCATTTTCAGGGCCGAATGCAACATTTGTCCCTATTGACAGCAAAATGAACTGGACTGAGGCCCAGAGCTACTGCAGGAAACACCACACAGACCTGGCCAGTGTGAGAAACCTGGCGGAGAACCAGCAGATTGTTGAGCTGTTATCTGGATGGCAATCTACCGCCTGGATCGGCCTTTACAGAGACTCCTGGAAGTGGTCCGATGGAAGTAACTCCTTCTTCAAGTACTGGGCAGATAATGAACCTAACCTTTACATAGTTTTAAATGTTTGTGTGGCTGCAGATTTCGACAACTTTGGAAAATGGGAGGACTTGGACTGTGGAATGGAGAAACCATTCATTTGCTACGGACGTGAGTAAAATTCACAGCTATGACAAAGCAAGTGATGATATTGAGTCTGTTGAAAAAGAAGACACCATAAATGTTGTGACTGATGAAGTTTGTTTGTGTTTTTAGCTGTGCCTGTTTCAATGAAAGTGATAAAGGTGAGGGTGGAGAAACCAAACGGTGTGGATCTGAACGACCCCGCTTTTCTGGATGCGATGTTGGTGGAGGTAAATCATGTTTTCTACTTTTATGCAAAAACATCAATCACCAGAAAGGAAATTCACATGACATGAGAACACGAGACAAAAGAGGTAGGAAACAAATAAATAACTATTAAAAAATAATGAATTCAACGAAAGAAAATGTAGTAAATTAATTTCAATACGAATTAAATGGACCAAGAGGAACATGAATGAAATTCTATATCCATTATACATTCAATACTTTGGCCACAAATAACAGGACCCAAGCATTTAGTAAGAAGACGTGTAAATATGGGCAGAAGTAAATAGCATAAACTTAGCCACATGCCACCAAATGCATTAGGAACATTTACAAATACTATTCCATAACCTGAGGTAAGCCTTTACACTGGAAGAAATAAGGGGAACAACTACCATTTCAGATGAGTGAACTAAAGATAAATCAACTGTTTTCATTGGAACGATAATGAAAATTAGTTTTTGTGTCTCAGGCGAAAAAGAACCTAAGGGCCCAGGGATTGGACGACAACGTCCAACTGGCCTGGAGGAAGCAGCCGGATGGAAAAGTCTTCCACAAGGAGGAGGAGGAGAAGAGGGATGAGCTCTAAAGCTGAATTGCTGTTTCGGCTTTTATCAGAGAGAAGTGTATTTCTTTCCTCAAAGTCCTCGTGTTACAGAATACAGCTGCAACAATGATCTGAATAATCTATCAGTAGTGAGATAAGATAAGAGCTGTAATGTTTTCTCTTGTTATATATGGTTTTGAAGTTAATATGTTTGGGGTTTTAACTGTTCATGTATCTGCTTGACCTGCGAAAAACAGGATTTATTTTCCTATTTTGTGACTTTTTACATGTTTTTTCAGATAAAATATGAGACATTTTAACATAATATAAGATTTAATAGAGGGCAATTCCAGGAAATCTTATTACCAATTAACATGATGACCTCTAATGCATCTTTAAAGTCATTTTCATAAAAAAATATAATTCTTCATTTTAAACTTATATTTGATCCTAAAAATGTGTTGTACAATTACTCACTGTTATTAATATCTTCAAATGAGTTAAACATTGTGTTTATTGCTCCTTTTCTTTAGGGATGCAAACTTTAAGATATGTTCCTAAAATTGGTGAATCATCTTCCAGAATATGAAGATTTAATGCTTTTCTTTGTGCTATGTGGTCATAAACTGAATCTCGTCGGGTTTTAATTCCCTCTGGCTGTGGGATATATAACAGGCATTTTACTCTTTTGTGTGACATTTGATAGATTAGATATTATTAGATTATTGCAACCATATCAATTGTAATGTATGTAATGTGAGAATATCTTCAAATAATCTAAATAGAAAATAATTAATTGTATTTTCATCCTTATTAAGGATATAAACTTGAAGCAAATTTCCTTAAATTATCTATAACCGTTTTACGTTACTCAAACATCCTTCTGGTAACAATGCTGAATATTGGCTGGTTCCAGCTTCTTAACTATTATTATAAGATTTGATGTTGTTTTTTGTCATGTATCTTCATGAAAATAATATATTGTTTAAAAAAATAATCACTATGAAGAATAAACTATATCCAATAAAGAGATGTTATTTCTTTGAATGATTTATTCAGTTATTTCTCACATGTTGGATTATTGGTTGGCATTGGTTATTGGCCAGAATGGTAATTTCCCTGATTTTAGACCATTTATGGCCTACTGATTCTCAATATAGATATGTATATATATATTTGTTCTCCATTATTCAAGAAAATATATATTTACATCAAACATTATATACACACAAAACCTTGACATCAGGGGTACATAGGTACAGACACAGTGAAAATAAATGAACAAATATATATACTGTATAAAGAAATACATTTAAAGAACAAATATTGATAGATCATATATAATATAATTTATTAAATTCACATTTTTATAAACTTTAAAAGTTTATAAAAAATGTCCTTATCCAGAAGTAGTATCGTCTGTCCCAGCGCCGTATAGAGAGAGAGTTGCGTCATCTCCGTTCACTCCAATGGACCATTTTTTTTACAGCAATGGCGGATTGTGGAGCCTCTCAATAGTTCCCGGAAGTTAACGGCAAAGACTAGCAGCGCAGTAGAGTTGCAGCAGAATAGACCGTTTGTGATGGACTTTTAAAGGTAAGACATTTTAAGACTTATATTTCGGATATTATCAGCACATCTGAAACAAATTAACATGTGAATTAAAGCATGGTAGTGGATTATCCCCCGCTAAATTAGTAGATTTAGGGAACGATAGATTAGGCTAGGATACCGGATAAAGTTAGCAGCACACGTTAACCATGATCAGCCTTTTAATTGTACATTCCGTTCTCTTAATGTCATTTCGTCCAACGTTGTGGAATTAGAGAAAAGGGGCTTCTAAACGTGATTTTATGCGGGGTGGAGGGAGTTAAATATTAGTTAAATATAACATTAGTGCGTGTGATTGTAGTGTGTGTGTGTGTGTGTGTGTGTGTGTGTGTGTGTGTCTGTGTGTGTGTGTGTGTGTGTGTGTGTGTGTGTGTGTGTGTGTTACTATACTTGTGGGGACCTACATTTGTTCACACAGTCACATGTGGGGACTCGCCTCCCTTATGGGGACAAAATGGAGGTCCCCATAAGGGAATCATTAATTTTAGGGTGAAGAATTGGTTAGGGTAAGGGTTTTGGGGAACGCCAACGGAGCAGCGCTTGGTGCACGGGCTCTCGGGTCAATATTTTGTGTTTAAAAACCTATTTATCTATTTAAAAACTCCTGTAGTAAAACCAAAAGTTTATAAAAGCCCTGTTTGGTCTGGGTTAAAAATGTTTTAAAAAAGGGATAAAAGAGAGCAGCGGCTGCAGCACAGAGCGTATGCGGCGGGGTTAAAACCTGTACTCCTGCCCCCTCGGAGGGGGTCTCCCCCGGTGGAGTGTCCAAGGCTGCGTCCCACAGCATTTGGTAAAAGACCTGGTAAGTGGGTTAAAAAACATCTGGCTAAAAGGACCAAGGTTGACTTTGTTTAAAATCGGCACGCAGGTAAAATTAGTGTTAAAATGTTTTAAAATAAATACATAAAAGTGCTTTTTAAAGTAAGTGCTGGTAATAAAAATCACATCAACCCAAATGTTAAAATATATATAATATATAAAACAAATATGTCAAATATAAAATATAAAATATAAAATACACACGGGTTAGTAGGCACACAGGGAGGGGAAATATCTTAAAGTCAACCAAGTGTCCCTAAAAGTGTTTAAAACCCAGGCCGAGGTCTAGAGAGGTGGTGCAGGTGAGGCATGGGACACGCCTCGGATGATGTTTAAAAATACTTTATTAAGGGGTTATTTCAGGGTGTTTCCCTGCGGGAGGCTCCAGCCATATAAAATGGTAGTAATAATAATAATAATAATAAAACAAAGAAAACCATGCATTTAAAGGTTCATAAAGGAGTCCAGATGAGGAGGATTTGTAAAAATAATGATAGGAAATATGTATAACAAATTAATAATACACAGATAAATACTACAATATAAATAAATAATACATTGATAAATAAATAATTAGATAGTTAATTTAAAAAGCAATACCCTTAGGTAATGTATATAAAATATAAAATAGGGTGGAATTTCTGGTTTGCCATCACCGCAGAGAGGGGGTCTGAAAACATCCGGAGGGGAGAAGCACACGTCGGGAGGACAGGAGGGACCTGTTAAGTTGCAAGTCTTAAAAAAGGTAAGTATCTTTTTTAAAAAAAATAATAATAATGTGTAAAAGAGATTTAAAAACCATCTGATAAAAAGGAGGCGGACCCATCACTGATATTTTTCATTGAGGCCTGTAGGGTCTATCGTTTTGAGGCGATTAATCCACCTCCTCTCCGCTGCCCGTCTCTGTGGTCCAGCTCCCGCTGCTCTCCAAGCCCAAAGACTGGAGGTTCTCTGGGTTATGGAGTTTAAAATGAAGGTAGAGAACGCTCGTACCGTAACCGCTATTTATTCTATATAAGTGTTGTTTTATCCTGAGGCTGATCTCATGCCGCGTCTCCCCCACATAGAGCTTGTGGCAGGCCCTGCACCTCACGGCATAAACCGCATTCTTGGTTGTAGGTTGCAGGGCCCGCCCGAGGTTAGTTCCGAGCTTTGAGAAGGGTAAGGTTAAGGGTAAGGGTTAGGGTTAGGCATGTGTTGGTTATGGTTAAGGTTAGGATAAGTCTCCAGGAAATGCATGTAAGTCAATGTAATGTCCCCTGAAGTGATGTATACATGGTATGTGTGTGTGTGTGTGTGTGTGTGTGTGTGTGTGTGTGTGTGTGTGTGTGTGTGTGTGTGTGTGTGTGTGTGTGTGTGTGTGTGTGTGTGTGTGGTTTTATTTCTTGAATGTTTAGAAAGTAGGGGAACGTTTAAACTTTGTAGAAAAATAGCTGTATCAAGTTTTTTTAAACAGATCCCCAAATGGTCTTTTCAGCTGTGTGGTTATTATTTGCCTAATATGCAAAGGATTGTTGCCTCTGACCAATTTGCATGGAGCCAGAGGACGCATCAGACTTCATGATGCATCATCATGAAGTCTGATGCTTATATTCAAATAGCTGATAATATGAAACACTATCCGCGTTAAACACTTGCAATCTGAAGTCACACCATAAACCAAACAAAGATGGACGTAGTTGTGATGCTGATCATGGCTGCTGCAGGCAAGTGTTTTATGTATTTGGATATATTTTTATTGTTTTATACCTGTACAAGTTTCACGCCATGTGGTTGAAAAATGATATTACATTTGATGTGTACAGATGACTGCCATGAGAAAATTAGCTGTAGAGGACATTTTTGAGACTAGATACACTGTTTGAATAAGTGTATTGTAGGCTAGACATTTGTCATAATGTGTTTATTAAGGTAATCACAATTTAAATGAAAACTCAAGTTATAAATGAATGTCTGTGTCTCTACAGGGCTGAGCGCTGTCTCCTCACATGCTGAACGTCAGTATAATTTTGTTTCTGAAGCAAAGACCATGTCTGAAGCACAGAGACACTGCAGAGAGAAACACACAGGCCTGGCCACTGTAGACAGCATGGAGGTTGTGGAGCTCCTGAACAACATGGCAGGCCAATACAACCAAGTGAGGTCACTTTTCTCTTTCTTTAAATTCAAATGAATTACATTTCTTTTAGAGTCAAATTTAAAATGGACAGATTATTACAGAAAGCTGAAAACAGAGTTGTAAAAATTATTAAACCCAAGCCAGCATAAAATACTGAAATAAAGTTGAAGAGGTTCAGAGTAACAAGGCTGTAAATGAATGTTGACTTGAGGGGATTCCCATTAGATCACCATGTACCAAGGCTGGTCTCATGAAGGCAAAACATGTCTCTTTAATAAACACATACATTTTCTTGAGCAGCTTTAAAAGCTAGATCAGGGTGTTCGTTTTTAAACACATTTAATGTTGCTTTCAGTCAGCCTGGAAAGGGTTGTATGAGGACGTGGACACCTGGAGGTGGTCACTGTCAGACCCAAGCTTCTACAAACCGGGGGAGATGGAGTTCAGACGATGGGGGTCTGGACAACCAGGCAACACTGTGACAGAACGATGCTCAATGATTTGTTCTCCTCATGGACTATAATAATAATAATAATAATGGGTTCCATTTATAAAGCACTTCATATTTGATTTCAAATCCCGAAGTGCTACAAGCAGTGAGCATGAACAGTATAAATAAACATTACACAACACGGTAGAATTAATAAAAAGCAGTAACATTTTTTTTTTTTAAATAAAAGGGTGGTAAAAAGGTCTAGGCAAAGGCTCTTTTGAAGAGATGGGTTTTGAGGCCTTTTTTAAAAGCCTCCACGGTCTGTGGTGCTCTCATGTGGTCGGGGAGAGCATTCCACAGACTGGGAGCAGCCGAGCAGAAGGCCCGGTCTCCCATAGTACGGAGCTTAGTCCTGGGGGGTTTGAGCAAGTTGGAGTTGCTGGAGCAGGTGGTCCGCAAGGAGGTATGGGTGGTGAGGAGTTCCTTGAGGTAGGGAGGGGCAGTTCCATGGACACAATGGTGGGTGAGGACGGAGACCTTGAATTCGATCCTCAGTTCCACGGGGAGCCAGTGTAGTGCTTTAAGGATGGGGGTGATGTGATCATATTTGCGCACCCTCATCAGGATGGGATGATGTTGTTTGTGACAACCGCTACTGCGCAGTCTGCTGTGAGGTCAAAGGTAAGAATATTAATTTCAGATTAATTTGAAGCTTCTGAAATTATATTATTATTATTCTATATCTGACAAATGGTTCCCAAACTTTTTTATATCTGAACTCTTACTTATATTTAAATTCATGTGGAGAGACCGTTTAAAAACACTTTCAGATTATAATATCATACATGTTTATTTAATACATGTGTTCATTTATTGGTGTAATTCCTTATGTCTCGATGATTTCAATGTTATATTTTATATTATAAAGGCATCAATACCACCACAGATGTGTGATTGATGTCAGGCTGTATGTCGTGGTGCCTCTACTCAGCACTTCTCTGGGGTCCATTTTCAGGACCGAATGTGAGATTTCTCTCCACTGATGGTGTAATGACATGGACTGAGGCCCAGAGCTACTGCAGAGAACACCACACAGACCTGGCCAGTGTCAGAAACCCGGCGGAGGAGGAGCAGATTGTTGAGCTGTTACCTGGAGGGATATATTGGATCGGCCTTTACAGAGACTCCTGGAAGTGGTCCGATGGAAGTTTCTCCTCCTTCAGGTACTGGGCAGAAAATGAACCTAAACACAGAGCTTTTAAGGTTTGTGTGGCTGAAACCATTCATTTGCTACGGACGTGAGTAACACGAAGATTCACTGTTAAATTCCATAATTCCGTCAAATAAGCTATAAAGAAAACAAAAGAATTGTACATATAATTCATTTTCACATTGTTAGGGATGCTAAATTAGGGAATTGGCTTCCATGACATGAGGATTTGATGCTTTACTTCATATATTGTCATAAAAGTAATATGTTTTGGGATCAGACCAAGTTTTCTTCCTGTAATATGTAAGAATATCTTCCAATGATTTCATAAAACACAATTATGCCGTCACCCAAATGGGGATGAAAACTTGAAGCAATTTCCCTAAAGATATGTATGACTATTTAAATTACTGTAACAACTTCTAGGGGAAAATATTAATTATTGATTTTTTAATATTTCTAAATATTATGATTTGATTATCCTTTTTTTGTCATATATGATAATATATATATATATATATATATGTAATTAATTAATATTTTGCTGTTTTCAAAATAGAAATGTCCTCATGAAAAGCACTTTGGGATGCACCTTGCATGAAAGGTTCCATACAAATAAAGTAACATAGAGTAGTCACAACACTCCTGAAGTTAGCGTGCTAAACAGATCTTCAAACAAAACCCTTTTTATTTCTGTATTGGAGAACTGAGAAACGGCTCTGGTGTCCTTGTGTTCTTCCTGCCCTGCCCTGCTGTGTCTTGTGTTTGAGATTAGTTTTGCATGCTCATACCATCCTTACAGTGTTAAACTCTAACCAAAAGTAAAGCTGTTTTACTGTCAAACTTATTTATAGTAAAGTACTGTTAACAGTTCATTGTGAATACAAAATGAATTATTACAGTGTGATACAAATGATATCATAACGTATAGACTTATGGAGCAAGTATTGATTACCTTTCATTTTGATACTTTGAGTACATGTTCCTGATTATAATGACAATATGCATGTATTTTACTTGTAATGTGGTATTTGGACAGTGTTGATCTCATCCAAACAGAACATACGTATTGTTCCAGGTTTAACCTCTGGGTTGTTTTATTGTGCTGCTTTGACCTTTCTTACTTTATGCAAACAGAGTGATTTGAATGTTATATCAAAGCAAAATCAGCATACCCAAATGAACACTCTCAGATCTGATTTCAACACTTTGTGTCAATGGGTCCACACCACATAGTGTACATTTAACCCTTTTTGCAGAGTAGGTACCTTAACCCCAATTTATTGTAATTTTTAACTCTATTTGGAGATCAAATTAAAATGATATTTGTTCGGTTTTTTTCAACACAAGATAGTTGTTAACCACTGTCACTCCCATATTTACACTATAATGTGTAAACAGACGTGGGAAGTAACTAAGTACGTTTGCTCAAGTACTGTACTTAAGATATAATACCTTTGATAACTTTGATAACACTTTAATGCATCAATAATTATAATCAAAACATATAATATATATTTTTCTGAAATGGGCCAATCTGCAAATGAGTACTTTTACTTTTGGTACTTTAAGTATTTTCTGATGCCAATACTTTTCTACTTTTACTTGAGTGACATTTTGATTCTGGCCTACATAGAAACTGCCAAATGATTAAACTCTTGTCAAGCCTGCTGGGCTTTCATTTTTGGCAGATTCAACTTTACCTGTACCTATCGTTCCGATTCTAGAAACCTACAAACCTGACGCCCTGTCCCGGCGGTTTGCAGGGGATCATGACTCCACAGTTCCTGACACCATAATTCCCGCTACCAGGGTGGTGGGCGCTGTGACGTGGGAGATTGAGAGCTCACTGAGGAACACATAGAAAGACCAGCCAGATCCAGGTAACAGTCCGGATAACCGTTGTACCTGACCGCTCACAAGTTCTCCCATTCACCCACTCTTCCCGCTTTGCCTTCCACCCGGGTATCAATCGGACCCTATCCCTCCTGAAACGTCACTTCTAGTGGACTTCCATGGAGGCGGACTCTCTAGTTTTCATGCTCTGTCTGCGCCTGTAGCAAGTCTTCACACCAGGCTCCCATCGGTCGTGACACATCGCCAACTGCCAACGGTTTCCGCTACCCTTTCTTCATCATCTGCCTGAGTATATACAACAATAAATATGTTGAACTTTACTCCCTCTGCGGGACATTCGGGACAAGCTCTCCCAGCTGCACCGGATGTTTTTCCTGCAGCAGCTGAAGAAATTCTACCTGCCAAAGTCGATGATGGTTTCTACACCACCATCATCGAGTCCATCCTCACCTCCTCCATCACCATCTGGTACGCTGCAGCTACAGCTAAGGACAAAGGAAGGTTTCAGCATATCATCCGCTCTGCAGACACAAACTGTTTACCCCTCTCCCCGCTGGAGGAGGCTGCGCTCCATCAGGACCAAAACCTCTCGCCACCTGAACAGTTTCCTCCCCTCTGCTACCGGTCTCATCAACAAGGACCGGGACCCCCACGGACACTGACTTCTACCCACCCCATAAAAAACATTATGTATTACATTAAGTCACATCGTGCGAATCCTACAAATGTGGTGCACATTTCTTCTCCACACTACCTCTTGTATATCAGCACAGCTCTCCACTTTGGATATAGTACATAGTATTTTTCATGTTTTATTACATTTGACTGTACCCAGTTTCTTAGAGAATTATATTTTCATAAAAGTTTTTTTAAATAGCTGTTATAACAGTTCTATTTTTATTTTTATTTTGTTCACGTACATATTCTTCTTTCTTCGTCTTTGTATGCACCACATAAACCAAAGCAAATTCCTCATATGTGTAAACCTACTTCAGAATTCTGATTCTGATTCTCAAGTCCTTTTCTGCGACTGGGTCCTGTATTTAACATAACCAGAACAATTTGCCTATGCAAACATCTGTTGCGTCTGACCTTGCATGAAGTTAGATGACAATAGCTTACTCAAAGACATTCATGAGAAACACTATGAGCTGTAACAACAGTTGCAGTCAGAGAGCAAACAACGATGGACGTAGTTCTGCTGCTGATCATGGCAGCTGCAGGCAAGTGTTTTATATATTTGGATATCTTTTTATGTCTTTATTGATTATTTCATGTAAACCTGAGGGGTGGGGAGATAAATAACTAGAGAAGACATTTCTGATTCTATTTGACAATTACTTGTTTTGCATTCTTAACACCTTTTATATTGTTTGAAAGGTACTTGCTTAAAAACAACTAAATGAAGTTCAGCTGAAAGCTACATATTTCACTGTGAATTGTTTGAAGTAGAAGTCAAAATGTATAATGATGCGCCATATTACAGTAAAGTGTGATTCAAAAAGTCAAGTTATAGCCTAAATGAATGTGTGTGTCTCTACAGGGCTGAGCGCTGTCTCCTCACATGCTGAACGTCAGTACCATTTTGTTTCTGAAGCAAAGACCATGTCTGAAGCACAGAGATACTGCAGAGAGAAACACACAGACCTGGCCACTGTAGACAGCATGGAGGTTGTGGAGCTCCTGAACAACATGGCAGGCCAATTCAAACAAGTGAGGTCACTTTTCTCTGTCTTTCAATTCAAAAGAATTACATTTCTTTTAAAGTCAAATTTAAAAAGGAGAGATTATTACAGAAAGCTAAACCTGTTTTAAAGTCCTATGGGAACCTGAGTATTAAAACACAGTTGAAAATGTTTTAAGCCAAAGCTATAGCGTAAAACCCTGTAATAAAGTGGAAGAGGTTCAGAGTAACAAGGCTGTAAATGAATGTTGACTTGAGGGGATTCCCATCAGATCACCATGTACCAAGGCTGGTCTCATAAAGGCAAACCTTCTCTTTATTAAACATACACATTTTCTTAAGCAGCAGCTTTAAAAGCTTCAACAGGATGTCATAATTATAACAATTTCTTTCTTTCAGTCAGCCTGGATAGGGCTGTACGAGGACCGGGACACCTGGAGGTGGTCGATGTCAGACCCAAGCTTCTACGGACCGGGGGAGATCGAGTTCAGAGGATGGGGGACTGGAGAACCAAGCAACGGGCACGATGAACAATGCACAATATTTTATTCTGATGGAAGATGGAATGATTATTATTGTAATGGCGCCTTCAGTGTGGTCTGCTTTGATGTCACAGGTAAGAATATCAATTTAAAATTAATATTACACATTTAAAATCATATGTTAAGCTTCTGAAATACAATGCATTGGTCTTTATCTAACTAGCGGTTCACAACCTTTTTTCTTTGTGACTTTTTTTCTTTTGTTAGCAGTTCCACTAAAGACATTTCCCTTTTCACAAAAGTTCTCACATGGTTTCATTTACATTTTAACATAAAAGGAAATTATGTATATACCATTTTTTGCAAACTTGTTTTATAATTGAAGGTACGTTTTACATCTTATACATCTGTGCTAAACAGAATAAGAACAATATAGAATCAATATAATTTGAATGAAGCTTTAACCTGTAACAGAGTATCTTCACATCGTTGTACTCCTGCTTTTACTAAAATATCTGAATATTCCACCACTGATACTACTAAAGTTTATTGCCAACATTCATGTGTTGAAAAACCCCAGAACTACAAATTACAAAGTACACATTTGTGGGATTTAAATGTAATATTTTATATTATAAAGGCATCAATACCACCAGAGATGTGGCATTGATGTCAGGCTGTATGTTGTGGTGCCTCTACTCAGCTTCTCTGTGGTCCATTTTCAGGGCCGAATGCAACATTTGTCCCTATTGACAGCAAAATGAACTGGACTGAGGCCCAGAGCTACTGCAGGAAACACCACACAGACCTGGCCAGTGTGAGAAACCTGGCGGAGAACCAGCAGATTGTTGAGCTGTTATCTGGATGGCAATCTACCGCCTGGATCGGCCTTTACAGAGACTCCTGGAAGTGGTCCGATGGAAGTAACTCCTTCTTCAAGTACTGGGCAGATAATGAACCTAACCTTTACATAGTTTTAAATGTTTGTGTGGCTGCAGATTTCGACAACTTTGGAAAATGGGAGGACTTGGACTGTGGAGTGGAGAAACCATTCATTTGCTACGGACGTGAGTAAAATTCACAGCTATGACAAAGCAAGTGATGATATTGAGTCTGTTGAAAAAGAAGACACCATAAATGTTGTGACTGATGAAGTTTGTTTGTGTTTTTAGCTGTGCCTGTTTCAATGAAAGTGATAAAGGTGAGAGTGGAGAAACCAAACGGTGTGGATCTGAACGACCCCGCTTTTCTGGATGCGATGTTGGTGGAGGTAAATCATGTTTTCTACTTTTATGCAAAAACATCAATCACCAGAAAGGAAATTCACATGACATGAGAACACGAGACGAAAGAGGTAGGAAACAAATAAATAACTATTAAAAAATAATGAATTCAACGAAAGAAAATGTAGTAAATTAATTTCAATACGAATTAAATGGACCAAGAGGAACATGAATGAAATTCTATATCCATTATACATTCAATACTTTGGCCACAAACAACAGGACCCAAGCATTTAGTAAGAAGACGTGTAAATATGTGCAGAAGTAAATAGCATAAACTTAGCCACATGCCACCAAATGCATTAGGAAAATGTACAAATACTATTCCATAACCTGAGGTAAGCCTTTACACTGGAAGAAATAAGGGGAACAACTACCATTTCAGATGAGTGAACTAAAGATAAATCATCTGTTTTTATTGGAACGATAATGATAATGAGTTTTTGTGTCTCAGGCGAAAAAGAACCTAAGGGCCCAGGGATTGGACGACAACGTCCAACTGGCCTGGAGGAAGCAGCCGGATGGACAAGTCTTCCACAAGGAGGAGGAGGAGGAGAAGAGGGATGAGCTCTAAAGCTGAATTGCTGTTTCGGCTTTTATCAGAGAAAGGTGTATTTCTTTCCTCAAAGTCCTCGTGTTACAGAATACAGCTGCAACAATGATCTGAATAATCTATCAGTAGTGAGATAAGATAAGAGCTGTAATGTTTTCTCTTGTTATATATGGTTTTGAAGTTAATATGTTTGGGGTTTTAACTGTTCATGTATCTGCTTGACCTGCGAAAAACAGGATTTATTTTCCTATTTTGTGACTTTTTACATGTTTTTTCAGATAAAATATGAGACATTTTAAAATAATATAAGATTTAATAGAGGGCAATTCCAGGAAATCTTATTACCAATTAACATGATGACCTCTAATGCATCTTTAAAGTCATTTTCATAAAAAAATATAATTCTTCATTTTAAACTTATATTTGATCCTAAAAATGTGTTGTACAATTACTCACTGTTATTAATATCTTCAAATGAGTTAAACATTGTGGTTATTGCTCCTTTTCTTTAGGGATGCAAACTTTAAGATATGTTCCTAAAATTGGTGAATCATCTTCCAGAATATGAAGATGTAATGCTTTTCTTTGTGCTATGTGGTCATAAACTGAATCTCGTCGGGTTTTAATTCCCTCTGGCTGTGGGATATATAACAGGCATTTTACTCTTTTGTGTGACATTTGATAGATTAGATATTATTAGATTATTGCAACCATATCAATTGTAATGTATGTAATGTGAGAATATCTTCAAATAATCTAAATAGAAAATAATTAATTGTATTTTCATCCTTATTAAGGATATAAACTTGAAGCAAATGTCCTTAAATTATCTATAACCGTTTTACGTTACTCAAACATCCTTCTGGCAACAATGCTGAATATTCGCTGGTTCCAGCTTCTTAACTATTATTATAAGATTTGATGTTGTTTTTTGTCATGTATCTTCATGAAATTAATATACTGTTTACAAAAAATAATCACTATGAAGAATAAACTATATCCAATAAAGAGAAGTTATTTATTTGAATGATTTATTCAATTATTTCTCACATGTTGGATTATTGGTTGGTATTGGTTATTGGCCAGAATGGTAATTTCCCTGATTTTAGACAATTTATGGCCTCCTGATTCTCTATATAGATATATATAGATATTTGTTCTGCTTTATTCAAGAAAATATATATTTACACAAACATTATATACACACAAAACCTTAACATCAGAGGTACAGACACAGTAAAAAAAAGTGAACAAATATATATATACTGTATAAAGAAATACATTTAAAGAACAAACATTGATAAATCATATATTATATAATTTATTAAATTCACATTTGGTTTTGATTGCCTGGTTATTTTTCACTACTTTAATGGTGGTGCCATATTGTTGTACTTCTAAGTAGACATGTACAACATTTGGAATCAGTCCAGTTCTTCTTCTTTATGGGAAATGGTATTTAATATTGGGAATGTTATCAAGCTAACATTTTACATTTGTGTACACTTTTAAAGTTTATAAAAATGTCCTCATCATGAAGTTGTATCGTCTGTCCCGTTTCATGTTTGAGAGATCAGGTAACGTAAGACTTCTCTACGTCATCACGCATGGCTGTTACCATGGACACGGAGCAGTCTCAACTGCCCCCACCTTTTTGTTGTACAATGTTAGTGAGTGGGGAGATTCCCCTTCGATTCTATTGGCTCTAACGGTCAGAAAGAGATGTCAATCACCAAAATCGACCAATGGGTTCCAGAGAAACGGTAAAACCCCCATTTCCACCCAAATCACCTCAGAGGTGGAGTTTTTTTGCTAAACCTCTCTAAAAAGGTCAAATGTCACTTGTTTTGCATCAATCTTGATACAAGGTACTTATTATATGTTGTACTTTGGATTCCTAAAGCTGTTAGTCTACCTTACCATCATCCAAGGGTAGTTTTCACTATATGTAAAAAATAATTTTTGGACGGACACTATAATTTACAGTTTTTTACTATGTTCAATCTGAATTTTCATTCAAATAAAAAACATCTATATTGTTCTGACTCTTCTACATCCAACTCACAGGTTTATCATTACTTTGAGGAAAAATATTATTAATTTAACCCTTTTAGAAGGGAAGATATGGTAATTTGTTCTGGGAATGTCATTTTCGAGCCTGAGACCTGAAAAACAGGCTCAGGGCTAATCAGGTTAAGTTAAGGTCCTCTTTTGAATAAGAAAAAAATGTTGGGGTTATCCACAGATAAATATGAAGTCTGACAAAGTACTTGACGTCCAATATATTGCATAGTTTATTTTGGCACTTGACAATCACCTTCCCTGAATTTGACTCAGGTGTAACTAAAGTCTGATTTAAGGGTTGTTTATATTTCACATCATTAATCAGAATCTGCAAAGTAACTAAAATAAATGTAGTGGAGTAAAAATACCAGGTTAACCTCTGAATTGTAGTGGAGTAGAACAAAGTAGTATGCTGCTGTAACAAAAACATTTCCCAACTTGGGATCAATAAAGTATAAGTTATCTTATCTTATCTTAAGATGATCGATGGCTACTGCCATATTTGCAAAATTTGCCTCTGAACCTTGACAAGAGCATGTTTCAGGCTTATCAATGAACAACAGGAGGGGTCACAGACATAAGACCAGCTGTTAAATAAAGCTCTTCTGACCTTAGGTGTCATGTGGGTATATTAATTCACCCATTTATTAATTATATGTTTTACATTTGATAACACCACTGTGTTTCATATCCCCTAAACCTCCAGGGTGTACACAGTTTAATACTGGCAACTTCTAATTGTGGGAAATACGATAACGTCTTATAAAGAGACGTGGTGGGGGGGGGGGCTGGACCCGGGGGCTGGACCCGTCCAATTCCAGTTTTGGAAAGTCTGCCGTGGTTCCATTCCATTTCATAAAGCTGTTCGACGCTCAGCATAACCTTGTCGCCACTCCAACATCCAATCACAGGGCTTGTTGACTACTCACGGGGTTTGTAAAGCAAGGCGGATGTTGTAGTCCCAAACGATAGCTGGGGATTCTGGGTAGTGTAGTGTCTTCGGCATTGTACACAATTTAAACCAATCAATATTGTGTAATTAACAAGGATAAACTTATGTTTTTTAGTGGATGAGTAATGCAGATATCACTGTGTAATCATTTGACAGTGAGGGGAATATATCCGGTTTTATTATGAAAACTTCGAGACCGGTAAAACTGTTTTCACCCACGCTAACTTTACATGGAAGCTGCCCCATATACACGTTATCCTGGCGAGACCTCAAATCATCTTCGTAATATCTATCAAACTATAGATCCTACACATCCACTGGACTTAGATTATAAAAGTACAATATACACTTCTCGCTAGAAATCTAATCAAAAAGCATTTTAATGGCCAAACTATTCCACAATATAGGATTTTCCAGAGAGGGTTATTTGTGAATAAACGACCCTCCGCAGCGTTTGCAATCAACCACTAGAGGTGCTACACTTTAAAATGTGACTCTGGGTCGTATTTATCTGCTGAACAATCGACCTATATGGTCGTTTTTTGTAGGAGGACAGGCTGAGATGAACATGAATGAAATTCTATATCCATTATACATTCAATACTTTGGCCACAAATAAAAGGACCCAAGCATTTTGTAAGAAGACGTGTAAATATGTGGAGAAGTAAATAGCAGAAACTTAGCCACATGCCACCAAATGCATTAGGAAAATGTACAAATACTATTCCATAACCTGAGGTAAGCCTTTACACTGGAAGAAATAAGGGGAACAACTACCATTTCAGATGAGTGAACTAAAGATAAATCATCTGTTTTTATTGGAACGATAATGATAATGAGTTTTTGTGTCTCAGGCGAAAAAGAACCTAAGGGCCCAGGGATTGGACGACAACGTCCGACTGGCCTGGAGGAAGCAGTCGGATGGACAAGTCTTCCACAAGGAGGAGGAGAAGAAGAGGGATGAACTCTAAAGCTGAATTGCTGTGTGTGATTTTTATCAGAGAAAAGTGTGTTTCTTTCCTTTCCGGTGGGAGATAATAATACATTTTTTGGCTTTTGTTGACTTTTGATCAAGATTAAATTACCAATAAAAAAATGACCTTTAATGAGATTTCATACAAAAATGTGTTTCTTTATTTGCATCATAATTATAGTTTTTTTGTCTCACAATATCTTCAAATTAGTTATTTTGAAAACAGTAACAGGCCGTGCATTTCACACCTAGGCCTTCAGTAGTGCCTACCTGAATGAACCCACCTCCTAATAGCATTATTATGATGTCACGGCTATAGAAACCATTAATATTATACATCATGGGCGTCACAGCCATTATATGAGGGTGGGACAAGTCCCCCCCACCTTTTAAAATGATTAATTTAGACCCCCCCACTTTTACCATGTGGAAAGTCTGTGAATCGGTCTATCCACTCGCCGCTCTTTGTAGAGCGCTGTGTCAGTGCTTCATTATCAAATCCATTCCACTTGCTTATTGTGAGAACGCCCAAATCAATGAAACTCCGTACCATGTTTTCACTGCTTCTTTGTACCATGGCAGATTCTCAGAGCCGTACACATGAGCCGTACACATGCTGCGTTTTTTGTGTAGCTGTGTCTTTAGTTGTAAAATGATGCGCGCCAGTTTCCACACTGCGAGGCTCCGGTGCTAACAGTTCTTGAGCGTGCTCCACTAGCTTTGAGTTCAGAAAACAGTATCTTTGGACTTCAAACGCTAACATAACTAGAGTAAAGTCAAAGTTTAACATCAGTGTTTGTTTCTCAGTATAATCTGTTGCCTTCTTAAGAAACAGGAACCAGTTTAGGGTGGGGTTATTTCTAAAGACAAAAGCGATGACTCTTTTGAGAAGGAAGTTAAGATGTGTGAACAAAGAGAAATAACTTACATATTGAAAAAAAGGAGATAAACATTTCACATGAAGCAGCTCTCACGCTGAAACGATGATCATGTGAAAAAACATGAAAGTAAACTCGAAAAGGTTTAAACTTTTCTTTGTTATCTTGCAGATTGAAGAGGACCCGTGTAAACTCACCTGCTTTGAGGAGGATTTGTCCCTCCGTGCAGGGCCCTCGCCCCACAGGGCCCCCTGTGGTGATCCAAATAACGTCCTCTACTTCGTCCTTTGGGTAGAAACGAGTTTAGACGGTTTGGACATGCAGAAGACGCTTTTTCTCCTCTATAATCTCCTCCCTGAAATGAGTAAACAAAAGCTATTTGGATTTCACACAGTCTACATTAATAATAATAATAATAGAGCTTCATTTATACAGCACTTTTCATAGAACACAAGCAGCTCAAAGTGCTTTACAGAATGACACATCACAAGTTAAAGAAATAAATAAAAATAACAAATTCCCCTCAGATTATTTGTTAAGAACTTTAAAAGGTACATGCAGCGAAATATAACATTTGATCAGGTTAATAGACAAAAGGAGGTAAAATGTATGATAATACAAATAAAATAAAATAAATAATGGTTTCTCTCTGACAGATAAGACACAAGACAACAAAATCGATGCAACAATATAAAATATAAAACCCCATAATACAAAGTGAACATATAGGTACAACAGAAGAAAAAAAAGATAATAGTAATAAAAATGCCATAATTATAATAAAGGTTAAGAAATAAAAAAGACCAACGTAAAAAGAAATATTGCTATTGAAGCATGTTGGATTAATAAAATAAGATAAAATCCTTTAACCTGTTACGCACGGCCCCCCCGGTACCGGGCGGATAAACGCGTCATTTGCAGGAAACAACGTCTAAGGAATCTTAATATTTAATAAAACTATGAATGTTTTATATTCATGTAACGGGAAGACACTCAGCTAACTGATCTTTTTAATTTTTTTTCTCCAAAAAAACCCCACAATGCTAGCACTCAGCCTCTGAATTAGCCACGAGTGAAAAAATGTAACCTAAAACGGCACTTAAACTCACAATAACTCCCTTATTACTTATCCTAGATGCACAGCCAACCACTCGTTTTTGGTGTCCTGGAGACACTGAATCTCGTGGTGCCCACCTCAACACTGTGATAAACATTTGCGACGCTATAAACGAAAGCGTACATCATAACATGTGGAGCTAAGTAACTAGAAACGCTAACATGGCTTACCTTGGTCAAAACTGGTCTTCAATGGCATTAAAACTATAAAAAAACGATGCTGCAGTTAATCCATAGGTTCATCCAATGTATCTGTGGCCTCTTTGAAATTATTTTTGATAATCCATAAGCAATAAAACTGCTTTTTTGTTTCCAAATGCCAGAGCTAGAATGTAGCTCCACTCTGCTTTACATTTACATGCGCACAGCCCCCACCTTTTCTCTTCACAATGTGTGTGTGTGAGCCTCCCCCTTCGATTCTATTGGCTCTAACGGTCAGAAAGAGGTGTCAACCATCAAAATCGAGCAAGGGGGGCCAGAGATATAGAAAAAAAAACATTTTCACCCAAATCACCTCAGAGGTGGGGTGGTTTTGGCTAAACCTCCCTAAAAAGGTCAAATGTCACTTGTTTTGCATCAATCTTGATACAGGGTACTTATTATATGTTGTACTTTGGATTCCTAAAGCTTTTAGTCTACTAACCCATCATCCAAGGGTAGTTTTCACTATCTGTAAAAAATAATTTTTGGACGGACACTATAATTTACAGTTTTTTACTATGTAAAATCTGAATTTTCTTTAAAATAAAAAACATTTATATTGATTCTGACACTTCTACATCCAACTCACAGATGTAACCTTGCTTTGATAAAAGAAATTATTCATATAACCCTTTTAGAAGTTAAGTTGTAGTCATTTGTTTTGGGCATGTCATTTTCGAGCCTGAAACATGAAAAACAGATTTGGTGCTTAACAGGTTAAGACCTATACAATAAATAAAACAATATATAGGTAAATAATAAAGACTAAAAGAACATTTAACCTGTTAAGCCCCAAAGCCCCCGTCGGCGGGTCTTTTTTTTAATTTTTTAATTTTTTATAAAAAAAAAAAATTATTTGGATGGAATGAATACCTATGGTGATAATTCAATGTAATACATAATTTTTATAGTCTGGTACCTGAAAAAGGTCAAATGGCACTGATGGAACCAGATGTCCCCAAATGTGCCGAAAGCTTATTCCGCCTGGAACTTTTTTTTGCTAAACCTCTCTAAAAAGGTCAAATTTAACTTGTTTTGCCTCAATCTTGATACAGGGTACTTATTATATGTTATAGTTTGGATTCCTAAAGCGTTTAGTCTACCATCCCATCATTCAAGGGTGGTTTTCACTATAAGTAATGTTTTTTCTTTAGGCGGAGGTAAGAATTTATCTTTTTTTACTATTTTCCATCTGAATTTACTCTGACTGAGAAAAATCTATATTGATTCTGACACTTCTACATTCAACTCACAGATGTAACCTTGCTTTGATAAAAGAAATTATTCATATAACCCTTTTAGAAGTGAAGTTGTAGTCATTTGTTTTGGGCATGTCATTTTCGAGACTGAAACCTGAAAAACAGGCTCGGGGCTTAACAGGTTAAAGAACATCAGTGTTTGACATCAAAGCTCCAGCTCTCCCCGTGCCTCCTTTGAGTCTGTGACTCCTCCTGCATTGCTACGCAGAAGTTTCCCCCCACAAGGTTCACAAATTAAATTAAAATGCATATTAGCAGTATATTGGCTCTTTATTAGCCATTATAAAACACTTATTAATGCCTTATTCTAGATCCCATACCTCACCAACAGGTGCAGTATCTGGGGATGGTGCTCGATGCAGGCAGGCTACGCGCCACCCTGTCAGAGAGCAGACAGGCATCCCTGCTTCGGGCAGTTTGCAGACTGCGACAGGGGGCAATGGTGACAGCTTTGACCATCATGCAGCCTCTGGGTCTCATGGCGGCTGCTCACTTTGTGGTGCCGCTGGGGTTGCTGCATATGCGCCGCCTGCAGAGGTGGTTTGCCGGCCTTCGTTTAGATCCCAAGAGGCACAAACGACGTCTGGTGACCATCCCCCTCCTCAGTGGGGGGCAACCTCCGATACTGGGGGTCTCCAGAGCATCTCCAGAGGGGAACTTAACTGGGGTGAGTGACCTCCTACATTACGGTGTTCACAGTTGCATCTGTGACAGGATGGACGGGGACCTGCCTAGAGAGAGCTATAGGTGGTTGCTGGTCTCTGACAGAGACGCGGCACAGCAACCTGCTAGAGCTACGGGCAGTAGTGTTGGTCCTCCTGCATTTCAAACCCTTAACACAGGGCAAACATGTGCTGATGAGGAGCGACAACCACACCACAGTGGCGTACATCAACAAGCAGGGTGGAGTCCGCTCCGCCGCCTTGTTGACCACAGCGGAGAAACTGTGGTTGTGGGATTCAGAGATTGTGTTGTCTCTGAGAGCCCTCCACATCCCGGGACTGGAGAACAGGGGGGCCGACCTCATGTCAAGAGGCGGGCCCCTGCCAGGCGAGTGGGTGCTTCACCCGGAGGCGGTGAAGCAGATCTGGGCCCAGTTCGGGAGAGCGGAGGTGGACCTGTTCGCCAGCCGGCGCAACAGCCAATGTACCCTGTGGTTTTCCATGAAAGCTGCTCTACGCCTTTCCAGCGATGGTGTGAGGAGCGGAGTCTAGAGCCCCTATTTTGTACGTTGTGCTCTATTCTGTCCTACTTACAGTTACTGGTGGACAGGGGGCTTGCTCATTCCACAGTTAAAGTGTATGCAGCAGCCATTTTGTCCTGCCATGAGGGATTTGGCGGCAGGTCAGCCTTCAGTCAGCCGCTTATGTCGCGGTTTTTGCAGGGGGTCCGGAGGCAGTCCGGAGGCAGTGCGCAGTAGTGCACGCCTCCGCCCCACAGTGGGACCTGCCGTTGGTGCTCGAGGCTCTGGTCACAGAACCATTTGAGCCTCTGGAGCTCTCAACCCTGAAAGCACTGTCATGGAAAACAGCGTTGCTACTTGCCTTGACTTCAGCCAAGTGAGTGTCCGAGCTGACCGCTCTGTCGGTGCACCCAAGTTGCTTGTTGATCCGGGGTGAATGTAGTGGGGCGACACTCAGACCGAACCCCTCCTTTGGTCCCAAGAGCCTAAGGAGTTCATTCAGGTCAAGGGCTATTCAGTTAGGTGGCTTTAATCTTCTACCCCATATTGGGGCCAGGGAGGCTAAATTGTCGTAAAGCGGACAGGCGTCGTCACAACAATAGCTGGGGATTGTGGGTAGTGTAGTCTCTTTGGCGCTCCACATTTCAGAGAAAACAAGTTGTTTCTCAGAATTGAAGGGGAAAAACACAAAAGCATTGTACACAATTTAAACCTATCAATGTCGTTTAATTAACAAAGATAATCTGGTGTTTTTGAGTTGATGAGTAGTGGAGATATCACTGTCAAATCAATCGACAGTAAGGAGAATAGTTAGTTCCGGGTGTAAAATTCTCCGTCATCCAATGGGAATGGACGCTCACATTGCCTTTAAGGGCCGCCGACAAGGACCGATGCGGTGCTTCCATGAGCGTCAAATACCGCCGCCGATGGGAATACATTGCAATCAGTTGAAAGCTCTTTGCGTCCGTTTATGAAGCTGAAGGAGCCTCGGCGCGTCCCAACTGCACGCGACGGGACCCTGACCAAGCGTCGCTCCTGGACGTTTAGGGAGTGAGAGTGTGTTGGTGTAGAACTGGCTTCGTAGTACAGGCCAGTGATCGATCAGGCTAAGCTAACCTGTAGCTGCTCCCTAAACTCACAACAACTTCATACAGACATAAATAAAGCAGCTGTATTCGCCATACAGGAAACACACATTTAAAACGGTTTTGCCTGCTGTTTTTGTGTACACAAGCATTCATTAATGGTTTGGAAAGTGGCGCTGTACCTTAATAATATAAAAGATTGTATTTGCGTGCATTTCCTGTTCGGAAAGTGGCAATATACTGAGAGCGTACATGAAACGCTACGTCATGAATGCAATAAATCATACCCTCGTGGGGCGCGCTCATGTGATTGGCTTAGAATTGAGGAGACATCTGATTTGCTATAGATAGAAATAATTATCGAATCGGGTGACCGTCAGGGGAGTCTCAAAAGACCCACACATGAATGCAAAGCAATCCATGCACAGAAAGTGGGTTGTGTTTGCAGGTGCAGCGGTTTTAAACGGAAAACAAATGTGTGTGGATCAAAAATACATATATCAAACTTTTTTCTGTATTTTGATTTTATTTACATGTATATGAAACGGAACACATTCGTGTGTGCATTGAAAAACACAAGTGTGACTCCTTTTGCGGGTCATGAAATACAAGAGTGAATCCTTCTGTGTGCATGTGTGTATTATGAGACTGTTCTGAGCCCATACATAACTGTTACCGGAGGTGTATTTTGTAAATTGTGTAATTTTTGTATTTATGCATGCTTCTTGGTTAATATTAAGCTGTCTTTGGCTCTTTTCTTGCTGTAACAAATGCAAATTTCCCCTCTGGGACGAATAAAGGTATTCCGATTCTGATTCTGATGCCGATAGGTTGAGTTAAGTTAAGATGGATTATTTTTCAATCCCTTCACATCGCTTTTTTTCAAATGTCTTATTATTAAACAATTATTCAAGTCCCATTGAGAATGGAAAACGTATCATCCAATGGAGCCCTGGTCAAGACATGGGCAACTGTGTTTCCTAACAAACTAGCCTACATGCAAAACAAACACACTGCTTTCACAATGACACCCACATAAACTTTAAAACAAACATGCAGTATCAGCTATATGCAAATGACGAAAAGGGGAACAGACCAAAGATGGACTGATGAATTCATTGGAAGAGTCAGCAGAAGGTCAATGAAGGCCACAGAACTTTGAATATTTATATGTGATCAATCCCTTTGCCTTCCTTTCCTTCTTTTGCCATTCGTGCTTCAGTGTAATGTGGCTCTTGAAGTTGTGTACTGAATGTACTTTTCCAATATCAGAGTAACATGATAACAAAGGCCCTACTGTAGCTGTGTACATGACAGGATGTATGATTACCTAGAAGAGCGTCAGGACTGTTTTAGGCGTATGATAGCTATGTGATTAATATGATGATTCAGCCTCTATGGAGATAGACATATGACTGTCATGTGTTTTGCTTACGTGGGCCTTAGCTAATCTGATTTAAGCATAGAATACTGCTTTGAACCGGTATACATGTATCTTGTGACTGTGTAACTCCCTCTCTTGTATATAAAGCATCTGAAGGACACTGTTCAGGAACTAGTTGTACCAAATGCTCTGTATGTGATGACTACTTCCATTCTTGCAAGGATAATAAATACATGTATCCTGATATTGAAGCTGAAGCCGGTGACGAGTGATATTTTTCCAACAAGTTTCATTGATGACCTTTTTGACCACACAGGTTGCAGTTGAATTTCCAAAAATTCAGGTCCTATCGTCTTTTCCAAACCACTATTGCTTAACTTCTGAGTTAAACATCATAGGGTTAAGAGAAAATACAAAGGAGAATACATCAGGACTCAGGAAAAGACAACTGCGGTGCGAACTGAATCTGACTGCACTTACATTAGGCTGTTAATGATTGGCCAGCGGATGTTATTGATGTGCGTCTGCCATGAGGAAACAGTAGATTACTATAAGCTCATGTAGATACTTTGCTCTTTGTGGTGATGATTTATAAACATGAACAACAGTGAACAACATTATTACATTCAAATATATACAACATTTTCTCCTTTCATTTCGAAAAGGGTGGTCGAGTGTATGCTAAACTAAAGGAGATTATAAAGGAAGCACTGAAGCTCTTTTCCTATCATCTAGACTTCTGATCAGCTCTTATCACGTCTGACACTGAGGAACTTCTGAGTCATTTCACTCCGTTAGGAACCTTCCCAAGACGCCAGGAAGTGTGTCGGCCGTTGAAGGACATTTTCGTGGTGGCTGTATTGCCAAACAGTTGTAATTTGGTTTTCCTGCTGTGTATCACCAGTCCTACGCCGGTATCACTCTATTTGTCTTTTCTTGTAAATGCATGTGCAAATGTAAGTAAATAAGCCTGATATAAAAGGTTCCATATCCACTTTGCATTAAGTCGAAAGTGCAGCTGAGTTTTATATATTTTTATTTAAAATACTGCATGTTATCCCATTAGCAATTTTTAGTACTTTGTATTGTGGTTTCCCTCTGACAATTACTTAAGTTGTTTAGTTTACAGTTTCACTTGAATGTAAATTGGAGAAGTCGGTTCAGTAATTGATATTGAATCTAATCAAAGTGTCTGTGTCTCTACAGGGCTGAGCGCTGTCTCCTCACATGCTGAACGTCAGTACCATTTTGTTTATGAAGCAAAGACCATGTCTGAAGCACAGAGATACTGCAGAGAGAAACACACAGACCTGGCCACTGTAGACAGCGAGGAGGTTGTGGAGCTCCTGAACAACATGGCAGGCCAATACAAACAAGTGAGGTCACTTTTCTCTGTCTTTCAATTCAAATGAATTACATTTCTTTTCGAGTCAAATTTAAAAAGGAGAGATTATTACAGAAAGCTAAACCTGTTTTAAAGTCCTATGTGAACCTGAGTATTAAATGTTTTAAGCCAAAGCTATAGCATAAAACCCTGTAATAAAGTTGAAGAGGTTCAGAGTAACAAGGCTGTAAATGAATGTTGACTTGAGGGGATTCCCATCAGATCACCATGTACCAAGGCTGGTCTCATAAAGGCACAACAAACCTTCTCTTTATTAAACATACACATTTTCTTCAGCAGCAGCTTTAAAAGCTTCAACAGGATGTAATAATTATAACAATTTCTTGCTTTCAGTCAGCCTGGATAGGGCTGCACAATGACTGGGACACCTGGAAGTGGTCGATGTCAGACCCAAGCTTCTACGGACCGGGGGAGACGGAGTTCAGACCATGGGGGCCTGGAGAACCAAGCAACAAGCACAATGAACAATGCACATATTTTGATTATGATGGAAGATGGCATGATTTTGATTGTAATGACCGAACCTGGGCGGTCTGCTTTGATGTCACAGGTAAGAATATAAACTTAAAATGAATATTACACATTTAAAATCATATTTTAAGCTTCTTTATCTAACTAGCGGTTCCCAACCTTTTTTCTTTGTGACTTTTTTTCTTTTGTTAGCAGTTCCACTAAAGACATTTCCCTTTTCACTCAAATTCTCACATGGTTTCATTTAAATGATAACGTCAAAGGAAGTTATGTATATACCATTTTTTGCAACCTTGTTTCAGAATTGTAGGTACGTTTTACATCTTATACATCTGTGCTAAACAGAATAAGAATAATATAGAATCAATACAATTTGAATTAAGCTTTAACCTGTAACACAGTATCTTCACATTGTTGTACTCCTGCTTTTACTAAAAGATCTGAATATTCCACCACTGATACTAGTAAAGTTTCTTGCCAACATTCATGTGTTGAAAAACCCCAGAACTACAAATTACAAAGTCCAAATGTGTGGGATTTAAATGTAATATTTTATATTATAAAGGCATCAATACAACCAGAGATGTGGCATTGATGTCAGGCTGTATGTTGTGGTGCCTCTACTCAGCTTCTCTGTGGTCCATTTTCAGGGCCGAATGCAACATTTGTCCTCATCAACAGCCTAATGACATGGACTCAGGCCCAGAGCTACTGCAGAGAACACCACACAGACCTGGCCAGTGTGAGAAACCAGACAGAGCACCAGCAGATATTTGAACTGTTCCCTGGAGGGAATCCTTATTGGATCGGCCTTTACAGAGACTCCTGGAAGTGGTCCGATGGAAGTTGCTACTCCTTTAGGTACTGGGCAAATATACCTGTCTACAGAGGTCTCAAAGCTTGTGTGGCTGCAGCTTTCGACAACTTTGGAAAATGGGAGGACTTGGACTGTGGAGTGAAGAAACCATTCATTTGCTACGGACGTGAGTACAATTCACAGCTATGACAAAGCAAGTGATGATATTGAGTCTGTTGAAAAAGAAGACACCATAAATGTTGTGACTGATGAGGTTTGTTTGTGTTTTTAGCTGTTATGCCTGTTTCAATGAAAGTGATAAAGGTGAGGGTGGAGAAACCAGACGGTGTGGATCTGAACGACCCCGCTTTTCTGGATGCGATGTTGGTGGAGGTAAATCATGTTTTCTACTTTTATGCAAAAACATCAATCACCAGAAAGGAAATTCACATGACATGAGAACAAGAGACGAAAGAGGTAGGAAACAAATAAATATATATTCAAAAATAATGAATTTAACGAAAGAAAATGTAGTAAATGAATTTCAATATGAATGAAATGGACCAAGATGAACATGAATGAAATTCTATATCCATTATACATTCAATACTTTGGCCACAAATAACAGGACCCAAGCATTTAGTAAGAAGACGTGTAAATATGTGCAGAAGTAAATAGCAGAAACTTAGCCACATGCCACCAAATGCATTAGGAAAATGTACAAATACTATTCCATAACCTGAGGTAAGCCTTTACACTGGAAGAAATAAGGGGAACAACTACCATTTCAGATGAGTGAACTAAAGATAAATCATCTGTTTTTATTGGAACGATAATGATAATGAGTTTTTGTGTCTCAGGCGAAAAAGAACCTAAGGGCCCAGGGATTGGACGACAACGTCCAACTGGCCTGGAGGAAGCAGCCGGATGGAAAAGTCTTCCACAAGGAGGAGGAGGAGAAGAAGAGGGATGAGCTCTAAAGCTGAATTGCTGTTTCGGCTTTTATCAGAGAAAAGTGTATTCCTCAAAGTCCTCGTGTTACAGAATACAGCTGCAACAATGATCTGAATAATCTATCAGTAGTGAGATAAGATAAGAGCTGTAATGTTTTCTCTTGTTATATATGGTTTTGAAGTTAATATGTTTGGGGTTTTAACTGTTCATGTATCTGCTCGACCTGCGAAAAACAGGATTTATTTTCCTATTTTGTGACTTTTTACATGTTTTTTCAGATAAAATATGAGACATTTTAAAATAATATAAGATTTAATAGAGGGCAATTCCAGGAAATCTTATTACCAATTAACATGATGACCTCTAATGCATCTTTCAAGTCATTTTCATAAAAAAATATAATTCTTCATTTTAAACTTATATTTGATCCTAAAAATGTGTTGTACAATTACTCACTGTTATTAATATCTTCAAATGAGTTAAACATTGTGGTTATTGCTCCTTTTCTTTAGGGATGCAAACTTTAAGATATGTTCCTAAAATTGGTGAATCATCTTCCAGAATATGAAGATTTAATGCTTTTCTTTGTGCTATGTGGTCATAAACTGAATCTCTTTGGGTTTTAATTCCCTCTGGCTGTGGGATATATAACAGGCATTTTACTCTTTTGTGTGACATTTGATAGATTAGATATTATTAGATTATTGCAACCATATCAATTGTAATGTATGTAATGTGAGAATATCTTCAAATAATCTAAATAGAAAATAATTAATTGTATTTTCATCCTTATTAAGGATATAAACTTGAAGCAAATGTCCTTAAATTATCTATAACCGTTTTACGTTACTCAAACATCCTTCTGGCAACAATGCTGAATATTCGCTGGTTCCAGCTTCTTAACTATTATAAGATTTGATGTTGTTTTTTGTCATGTATCTTCATGAAATTAATATACTGTTTACAAAAAATAATCACTATGAAGAATAAACTATATCCAATAAAGAGAAGTTATTTATTTGAATGATTTATTCAATTATTTCTCACATGTTGGATTATTGGTTGGTATTGGTTATTGGCCAGAATGGTAATTTCCCTGATTTTAGACAATTTATGGCCTCCTGATTCTCTATATAGATATATATAGATATTTGTTCTGCTTTATTCAAGAAAATATATATTTACACAAACATTATATACACACAAAACCTTAACATCAGAGGTACAGACACAGTAAAAAAATGTGAACAAATATATATATACTGTATAAAGAAATACATTTAAAGAACAAACATTGATAAATCATATATTATATAATTTATTAAATTCACATTTGGTTTTGATTGCCTGGTTATTTTTCACTACTTTAATGGTGGTGCCATATTGTTGTACTTCTAAGTAGACATGTACAACATTTGGAGTCAGTCCAGTTCTTCTTCTTTATGGGAAATGGTATTTAATATTGGGAATGTTATCAAGCTAACATTTTACATTTGTGTACACTTTTAAAGTTTATAAAAATGTCCTCATCATGAAGTTGTATCGTCTGTCCCGTTTCATGTTTGAGAGATCAGGTAACGTAAGACGTCTCTACGTCATCACGCATGGCTGTTACCATGGACACGGAGCAGTCACAACTGCCCCCACCTTTTTGTTGTACAATGTTAGTGAGTGGGGAGATTCCCCTTCGATTCTATTGGCTCTAACGGTCAGAAAGAGATGTCAATCACCAAAATCGACCAATGGGTTCCAGAGAAACGGTAAAAACCCCATTTCCACCCAAATCACCTCAGAGGTGGAGTTTTTTTGCTAAACCTCTCTAAAAAGGTCAAATGTCACTTGTTTTGCATCAATCTTGATACAAGGTACTTATTATATGTTGTACTTTGGATTCCTAAAGCTTTTAGTCTACCTTACCATCATCCAAGGGTAGTTTTCACTATATGTAAAAAAGAATTTTTGGACGGACACTATAATTTACAGTTTTTTACTATGTTCAATCTGAATTTTCATTAAAATAAAAAACATCTATATTGTTCTGACTCTTCTACATCCAACTCACAGGTTTATCATTACTTTGAGGAAAAAGATTATTAATTTAACCCTTTTAGAAGGGAAGATATGGTCATTTGTTCTGGGAATGTCATTTTCGAGCCTGAGACCTGAAAAACAGGCTCAGGGCTAATCAGGTTAAGTTAAGGTCTTCTTTTGAATAAGAAAAAAACGTTGGGGTTATCCACAGATAAATATGAAGTCTGACAAGGTACTTGACGTCCAATATATTGCATAGTTTATTTTGGCACTTGACAATCACCTTCCCTGAATTTGACTCAGGTGTAACTAAAGTCTGATTTAAGGGTCGTTTATATTTCACATCATTAATCAGAATCTGCAAAGTAACTAAAATAAATGTAGTGGAGTAAAAATACCAGGTTAACCTCTGAATTGTAGTGGAGTAGAACAAAGTAGTATGCTGCTGTAACAAAAACATTTCCCAACTTGGGATCAATAAAGTATAAGTTATCTTATCTTATCTTAAGATGATCGATGGCTACTGCCATATTTGCAAAATTTGCCTCTGAACCTTGACAAGTGCATGTTTCAGGCTTATCAATGAGCAACAGGAGGGGTCACAGACATAAGACCAGCTGTTAAATAAAGCTCTTCTGACCTTAGGTGTCATGTGGGTATATTAATTCACCCATTTATTAATTATATGTTTTAAATTTGATAACACCACTGTGTTTCGTATCCCCTAAACCTCCAGGGTGTACACAGTTTAATACTGGCAACTTCTAATTGTGGGAAATACGAAAACGTCTTATAAAGAGACGTGTGGGGGGGGGGGGGCCGGGGGCTGTGTCTTTAGTTGTAAAATGATGCGCGCCCGTTTCCACACTGCGAGGCTCCGGTGCTAACAGTTCTTGAGCGTGTTCCACTAGCACCCGGATATAAGGCGCTGTTATTAAAGAGGTGGAGGGAGAGTCCTCTCCTGTCAGACTGAGAGGCTGATAACTACAGCTCAGTGAGGTGAAGGACTCTCTGAGAGGTGGGGGGAGAGTCCTCTCCTGTCAGACTGAGAGGCTGATAACTACAGCTCAGTGAGGTGAAGGACTCTCTGAGAGGTGGGGGGAGAGTCCTCTCCTGTCAGACTGAGAGGCTGATAACTACAGCTCAGTGAGGTGAAGGACTCTCTGAGAGGTGGGGGGAGAGTCCTCTCCTGTCAGACTGAGAGGCTGATAACTGCAGCTCAGTGAGGTGAAGGACTCTCTGAGGGTTTAGATCGTTCACTTTAGTCTAAGTAGTGGGTCTCAAACGGTTTGGTAATCATTTATGTAAACAAGTATTTCCAAGGCACACCTTTATATGATCATTATAGTTATAAAAAACAAGAGAATAACAGGTATGAAATAATTCCAACTCATACTATAGGACAGTAACACAAAAATACAGTTTAAAAGGGGAGTGATTTGTAAAATATGCATAAAGATAAAAGTAAATCTGTTTACAGTTCTGTTTCACATGGGTGTTGTTGAGAGATGTATCCATAGATCTCTTAATGTTGCTCTCAAAGTGCAGCAGATTTATGCTTTTAACTTCAACATTTAAAAAAAATCTTCCCGGAGGAGCATGCCCCCGTACCCCCCTAGAGGAGGTTAGGTCCACCACCTGCCCACACCCCCTGTCAAATTGTCCCACCCACATTGAGAATGCTTCCTACGCCCATGTTATACATTAACGCAGTGTAACAGGGCGCTGCATCACAGACAGGTTTCTAATGTAGCGAGAATGAATGCCATTACTAAAGCAAGAACACCAAACAACACAATTCAACAAGCCTCCTTTCACTGCTGCGCCGCACATCATCTCTAGCAGAAGCAACAATATTTACTTAATACAATGACACGAAAATATCAACAATGTTAAATAAAAGTCATCATAGCCATTACTCACCAATACGTTTGATTTTGTTGTTCCCAAAAACCATCCTCCTTTCTTTCTTTCTGAAGAGTTCAGTTACTGTGTTGGGTTACACTTTATGGTAAGGGTACATGAATCATCATGAATTCATGCATGACTTAATGCATGAAAAAGCATGAATTCATTCATGTAGTACTTCATGAACTATCAGTAATGTACAAGGATTAATAGTATCTCATGCATGACTTAATGCAGGAACATTACCTTAATTAATGCATCAAGGTATCTCAATCCTCATGACTTCTGAGTTATTAATGATGTTCATGTCTTCTTCATATAGATCTGCAGTTAAAGTGACAGGCCAAAAAACTGACCAGTCACAGCAATTCCAAGTGTTGTAATCATGATTAACTAAGCATTATTTTGTCATTACTTCATCGTGTTTGTGCCTCTTCAAATGAAGTGGTGACCCGGTCTGTCGGTCACAGCAGTGCATGTATTCTGTTGAATTCAAAGTGTTGTAATCATGATTAACTACAAATCAATAATTTGGCGGCTTAGGGGAAACCGAACTGAGAAAGTTATAGAATGGGCTTACTGGCTAGGAAACAGGCATAAGAAAGGACCTCTCGGTCGTTGACTGAAGGACATTCGGGTCATGTTTCCCAGATTGAACCACCAAGACCTCACTGACTTCAGATATGAAGAAGATGGACGTTTCAAGATAGCCCCTGTTCGTGCCTCACATCTATTATCATTACATATGACTCAGGAGTTTTATTCTGAAAGATAATTCCCTGATGATCTATACGCAAGTCATTTCAGTGAATTTTATCTGTTGTGGTCAAGTTAAAATCACAAATAATTCAACAATATAAACATGGTATGATTTACTATTAACTTACTATTGCCATGTATCTTGTGTCTTTGCCGACATTTTGTATTGCTTTTTTATGTGACATGATATGTGAAAATGTGATCTTGTTGGCTTGTTTCACTCTAAACTCTACATCATTTCACTCTAACTCTACATAATTTCACTCTAAACTCTACATCATTTCACTCTAAACTCTACATCATTTCACTCTAAACTCTACATCATTTCACTCTAAACTCTACATCATTTCACTCTAAACTCTACATCATTTCACTCTAAACTCTACATCATTTCACTCTAAACTCTACATCATTTCACTCTAAACTCTACATCATTTCACTCTAAACTCTACAACATTTCACTCTAAACTCCACATCATTTCACTCTAAACTCTACATCATTTCACTCTAACTCTACATCATTTCACTCTAAACTCTACATCATTTCACTCTAAACTCTACATCATTTCACTCTAAACTCTACATCATTTCACTCTAAACTCTACATCATTTCACTAAACTCTACATCATTTCACTCTAAACTCTACAACATTTCACTCTAAACTCTACATCATTTCACTCTAAACTCTACATCATTTCACTAAACTCTACATCATTTCACTCTAAACTCTACATCATTTCACTCTAAACTCTACATCATTTCACTCTAAACTCTACAACATTTCACTCTAAACTCTACATCATTTCACTCTAAACTCTACATCATTTCACTCTAAACTCTACATCATTTCACTCTAAACTCTACAACATTTCACTCTAAACTCTACAACATTTCACTCTAAACTCTACAACATTTCACTCTAAACTCTACATCATTTCACTAAACTCTACATCATTTCACTCTAAACTCTACATCATTTCACTAAACTCTACATCATTTCACTCTAAACTCTACATCATTTCACTCTAAACTCTACATCATTTCACTCTAAACTCTACATCATTTCACTCTAAACTCTACATCATTTCACTCTAAACTCTACATCATTTCACTCTAAACTCTACATCATTGCACTCTAAACTCTACATCATTTCACTCTAAACTCTAACAATCATTTCACGCTAAACTCTACATCATTTCACTCTACACTCTACATCATTTCACTCTAAACTCAATACAATCAATGTCACTCTAAACTCTACAAATCATTCACTCTAAACTCACTAAAACATCATTCACCTCTAAACTCTAGCAATCATTCACTCTAAACTATACAATCATTTCACTCTAAACTCTACATCATTTCACTCTAAACCTCTACAAGCATTCACGTCGAAACTACTACTATATCAATTTCACCTAAACTCTACATCATTTCACTCTAAACTCTACATCATTTCACTCAAATAAACTCCTACAATCATTCATCACTCGAAAACGCTTACTCATTTCACTCTAAACTCTACATATCAATTTCCTCTACACTCTACATCATTTTCAGTCATCTAAACTCTGACATCATTTCACTCTAAACTCTACAATCATTTTCACTCTAAACTCTACATCAATTCACTCTAAAAACTCTACAATCATTTCATTCTAAACTCTACATAATATGCCCTACCCTCTAGCAAACAGACTCAGTTCACTTAAACTCTACATCATTTCACTCTAAACTACCCTACAGTACAATTTCACTCACTCTACAACTCTACATAAATTTCACTAAACTCTACAACATTTCACTCTAAACTCTACATCATTTCACTCTAAACTCTACATCATTTCACTCTAAACTCTACAACATTTCACACTAAACTCTACATCATTTCACTCTAAACTCTACATCATTTCACTCTAAACTCTACATCATTTCACTCTAAACTCTACAACATGTCACTAAACTCTACAACATTTCACTCTAAACTCTACATCATTTCACTCTAAACTCTACATCATTTCACTCTAAACTCTACAACATGTCACTAAACTCTACATCATTTCACTCTAAACTCTACAACATTTCACTCTAAACTCTACATCATTTCACTCTAAACTCTACATCATTTCACTCTAAACTCTACAACATTTCACTCTAAACTCTACATCATTTCACTCTAAACTCTACATCATTTCACTCTAAACTCTACATCATTTCACTCTAAACTCTACAACATTTCACTCTAAACTCTACAACATTTCACTCTAAACTCTACAACATTTCACTAAACTCTACACATCATTTCACTCTAAACTCTACAACATTTCACTCTAAACTCTACATCATTTCACTCTAAACTCTACATCATTTCACTCTAAACTCTACATCATTTCACTCTAAACTCTACATCATTTCACTCTAAACTCTACAACATTTCACTCTAAACTCTACAACATTTCACTAAACTCTACATCATTTCACTCTAAACTCTACAACATTTCACTCTAAACTCTACAACATTTCACTAAACTCTACAACATTTCACTAAACTCTACATCATTTCACTCTAAACTCTACAACATTTCACTAAACTCTACAACATTTCACTCTAAACTCTACATCATTTCACTCTAAACTCTACATCATTTCACTCTAAACTCTACACAACATTTCACTCTAAACTCTACAACATTTCACTAAACTCTACAACATTTCACTCTAAACTCTACATCATTTCACTCTAAACTCTACATCATTTCACTCTAAACTCTACAACATTTCACTCTAAACTCTACATCATTTCACTAAACTCTACATCATTTCACTCTAAACTCTACAACATTTCACTCTAAACTCTACAACATTTCACTAAACTCTACAACATTTCACTAAACTCTACAACATTTCACTCTAAACTCTACAACATTTCACTAAACTCTACAACATTTCACTCTAAACTCTACATCATTTCACTCTAAACTCTACATCATTTCACTAAACTCTACATCATTTCACTCTAAACTCTACAACATTTCACTAAACTCTACAACATTTCACTCTAAACTCTACATCATTTCACTCTAAACTCTACATCATTTCACTCTAAACTCTACATCATTTCACTCTAAACTCTACAACATTTCACTCTAAACTCTACAACATTTCACTCTAAACTCTACATCATTTCACTCTAAACTCTACATCATTTCACTAAACTCTACATCATTTCACTCTAAACTCTACAACATTTCACTAAACTCTACATCATTTCACTCTAAACTCTACAACATTTCACTAAACTCTACATCATTTCACTCTAAACTCTACAACATTTCACTCTAAACTCTACATCATTTCACTCTAAACTCTACATCATTTCACTCTAAACTCTACATCATTTCACTAAACTCTACATCATTTCACTAAACTCTACATCATTTCACTAAACTCTACATCATTTCACTAAACTCTACATCATTTCACTCTAAACTCTACATCATTTGACTCTAAACTCTACATCATTTCACTAAACTCTACATCATTTCACTAAACTCTACATCATTTCACTAAACTCTACATCATTTCACTAAACTCTACAACATTTCACTCTAAACTCTACAACATTTCACTCTAAACTCTACATCATTTCACTCTAAACTCTACAACATTTCACTCTAAACTCTACACAACATTTCACTAAACTCTACATCATTTCACTCTAAACTCTACAACATTTCACTCTAAACTCTACATCATTTCACTCTAAACTCTACATCATTTCACTCTAAACTCTACATCATTTCACTAAACTCTACATCATTTCACTAAACTCTACATCATTTCACTAAACTCTACATCATTTCACTAAACTCTACATCATTTCACTAAACTCTACATCATTTCACTCTAAACTCTACATCATTTCACTCTAAACTCTACATCATTTCACTCTAAACTCTACACATCATTTCTCTAAACTCTACATCATTTCACTCTAAACTCTACATCATTTCACTCTAAACTCTACATCATTTCACTCTAAACTCTACATCATTTCACTAAACTCTACATCATTTCACTAAACTCTACAACATTTCACTCTAAACTCTACATCATTTCACTCTAAACTCTACATCATTTCTCTAAACTCTACAACATTTCACTCTAAACTCTACATCATTTCACTCTAAACTCTACATCATTTCACTCTAAACTCTACATCATTTCACTCTAAACTCTACATCATTTCACTCTAAACTCTACATCATTTCACTCTAA